>NW_026018508.1:6728173-6742090 GCF_020466585.1 Dendroctonus ponderosae
CATTTCATTGGAACACTCGCCTCCTTAGCTGATTTGCAAAAATTCTTGGAAAACTTTTTGAAGCTTCGAATTACGGACAAAACCCTTATAATGATTTTTAGGTTTTTTTCATTCAACAAGAAAACTCTTTGACATTCTTTGGACTTAGTTCTGTTGCTGGAAAATCTAGATTACTTTTCTTTAGTTGTTTAAAAAAAGCAGTAAAACGGTACTCAGAAAAAATGTTAACGATGATGCCGAAATTCCAGTCTCGGGTCTCATAAAGCTTTAATAAATCACTTATAATTCATGAACCGATGAGTTATAACTCGTTGACTGAGGGAGCGGCAACAACTCAATAGCGCAACTCAACACAGTGTTACCCAAGCCTATTTTAATCTACTCGTGCTTCTCCTTTAGTTATTTATCCTTCTTGTAGTGTTACGCTTTACTTTAACAAAGGTCTAACTCGAAAATATTTTTTTTAATAATTTTTTTTACTTCCTTCAGGTATGTCATCTTCGTACTTTTAGTAACTATTCCTGATATATAAGCTTCCTTCAACAGAAGCCTTTCCGATGTCAGTTCAGTCTGTCGCTATTTTCCGATATTTTAAATTCCGATTTACCCGTAATTATCCCCCTTAGTCCATAAGATATTTTTTCATTTTTATTAGAGTTGATGGATCATTTAGCTTTATTATGTTGCATTAGGTTCTTTCCACTAAAAATCAATCGGGGAGTTTAATATTAGACTAATCCTGTTGTTGCAACAAGACAAATTTATTGCACAGTACACAAACAAGATTATTTACTCACTTGACTTGGCTGTGTTTCGCTTAAATTATAAAGAATTAGAGCTTCTTCAGATATAAACATTCTCATTAGAACGGCAAAATTATGGCCATGTCCCAAAAAAGGCTTTCGTACTTTTCCTCGTTCTTGCGATATAAAGGATTGCCATATTTTCGTAAGTTCTACAACAGTTTTCGACGCTGTAGAATACATTGTCTGATTTAAACAAGAAAATTTCCACGCCAAACGGCTTTGAAACTGTTTCCGTTGTGAGGGCCGTAGTCCCTAACATTTTCCACTCGAATCTGCCTGGTGCGGTCCGCTTTCGTTCCTCTTTTTTCCACTCCGCCCGTCTCGGTGGTCGTTTTGCAGACCGCCGTGCTCGCTTCGGGTTAATGACGACGGCACACGTCCTGAGGGAGCATTGAGGGATGTTTGCCGCCTCCTGACCCTCGCACCATCCTTTGCAAAATAACCCCGAACCCAAATTTATTTCCCGGCGCAAAAGTAGCATTAAACGGAGATGCTATTAAATAGTGTAGAGAGGGCGTGAAAATTTTCTCTTATTGATTGATTCATTACCATTTGGCCGGATATTAGGTCTTGGATCGCTTAGGATACACATTTTGCATTCCTCTAATCAGCACAGCTCATTATAATTAGCCAGGTGAGTTTCGTATCCACTTTACTTAGCGCTGCATCTAATGCCACGATAGGATTGTAAGTGCAAACATCCCGCATCCATAAGATTTAATCGTAAAAGTGCAAAGATGCTAAACGCAATTAATGTGTGCCTAATTTGTGCAGAATTTTCATTTTATGTGCAGGATGTGGTTTGGTAATCGCCCACCTGTAGTCTGAAGGGATAGTTAGTTTTCCGTTCATTGGAATGAATGTTGAAAATATATATTTATCCGCGAATAAAATGGGTAAAAGAAGATTCTCATGTCGATAAATATTTTTTTCTTGTTTAAACATTTAGAATTAGATTAAAGTTAAAGTAACAAAAGCGCGGGAAACTGTATTTAAAATGCGTTTTGATAAACTAATTAAGCAAGCAAGCAAGACTTTACTTTTTTTTACAATCATTTTCAATTGAGCTTTCATTGTGAGCTTAAAACTCGTTCACTCGGTGACATTAATGTATTGACATCTAATGCCATGACTCGAAACCCGCAAAAATGTCATTGTCTGAACAATTGAATGTCACACGTCACAGTCTCGTGACGTTTGTCACATACCAAAATTGTTTAATATTCGCCAGTTCGATGGGTCCAGACGCCCCGTCGTGGTTAAAATTAGAACTACAAATTTGCCATTTGTTTTGTTGAAATTGGTGTCACATTGATGTTTACATCTGATTGCAATTTGTTTTGTTTTGTTCTAATCAATTTTTGCAAGCTGTTAAAGAAATAGGAACAGATCGAAAAGTGTGTAAGTATTGTTTCATGTCATAAATGTCACCAACGCCAATAAATAAACAAGTCTGGCAAGTCTCAACTGTCAACGAGTAATTTGACGTTTTGCAGCGCCACCATCGGTAGTTGAACTCGCGAAAACCACAACATGGCACTGGCGGCTGTCACGGCATTAGATGTCACGACATTAATATCACCTTGTTAACGAGCTTTTAGAGTTTTGCCTTAAAATGTATCATAAAACCAGAAATTTTTTCTTAATAAAAGTTAGATCATACCGTCTTCTGAGCTAAAGAATGTCACAGTCCCGTTAGTACTTGACCAAAAGGATGCTCATACGGGTCACTCTGTATAATAATTTAATAAATAACGAACTAATTTAAAATTTACGTTACAAAATCAACTTTTTGGTCATAACTGTTCTAATCTTGGATCGATTTGAACAGCTGATCTAGAGCTCATGTTGAAGCTTAAACTTTATAGACAATTTCGGACGAAAGCTCGGTATACAGGGTTGCATGGAAAATTATCAGAATTGCCTTTGAGATTCGAACTGTGTGAAAAGTTTTAGTTTCAATATGAACTCTAGCTTATGAAATCGGGCTCATCTAAAAAAATGCATCACTACAAGGCCAAAATGCAATTTTTGAAACAATTTTGTAAATAAACTAGATTCGTGAAAAATAAAAAAAACTTTTTTAAGATGCCAGAGAGCTCTTAATGAATGTGCTGGTGAAATACAAAAAAGCGTTTTTCTGTCCAACGGAGAACACGTGGAACTTTCATCAGTTTTGCATTGTTTTATTTTCCACCATGTAAAAATTTGATCTGAAGCACAAATTTTTGCAAAAACAGGCACAGACCGAAAGAGAATTGCACTGAAAACGCTTAAAACAGAAATAGAATCGCTCACAGCAAACAGAATTTTCCCAATTTCAACATTAGTTGAAATTTGTAGAGGTCTGCTAAATGGTTATTTTTATGGAACGTGTTACAACGTTGCAGTTTCACTTTGGTATTAGGTTCCAAAATGCGGTTCCAGACGGAACATGTTGCTTTTAACAATTTTCATTAAAAATTCGCAATGATGATGATGGTAGAAATATTGATAATAAATAATGATTAGGTTTATTAAAAAAGCAATTCTTCTTCTTCTTTCTTAAGCGTTAGCCAAAATTAAAAATGCATGGAAACCAAAAATTGTCCTGAAAAAACTAGTTCTTAAATTAGCGCTTTTTAAAGAGACTTAAGAAGAGGGATTGAACTTGTTGACATCTATGAATGATGATAAGATATAAAAAAATGAAACAGTGTTATTAACTTCGAGTGAAACTGGTGATTATTTATTGACAAAACATCATCTGAGTGTAAAAAAATTGGTAAAAATTGAACCTGCATTTACTTATTTAGAACTCTTGAATTAGGGATTTTCAGACAAAAGTGATCAGAAAAACAGACATGTTTAGCTCGATTTAATCAATTCTTAGAAATTGACTCTGTACTTATAATGACGCGATAGATTCGAACGTTTGTTATTATAGAATAAAAATCGACGCAAATAAAACTGAATCGATAAAACCTAAACGTGAATTCAAGGTGCCCTGGATATTGATCACACCGCACTAAATACTGTGATAGTAAATTTTAAATAAACAAAATGTCTTAGTCCAAGACAAGCAAAAGAGCTACAATTGCAATCAATCATTCAACTTTAAAGGAAATTACTGGAAAAATCGGTGAAACGAGCACTCTGAAACGACTGAACGGTATTTTCAGTCGGAGACCTGGTGCAAACGGACTATCCAAGAGTGGGCGTCGGGACGCGCGTGCCTACGATATCAGTGATTGACATGCACACTCCCTTCCGCCCTCGCTGCCGACGCCGCCGATAAAAACACGCGATAAATTCGACGCCACCGGTTTTTCGCTTCGATGGATTGATAATTGGGACCCTTTTTATGGCCTAATTTGCCGGCATCGCTTGTTTCTCGATCGATCGGAAACATTCCTCTGCGTTTTCGATATTTTCATAATTATTGGATAACGGGATTTGTCACGAAAGTTTCGAACCACCCATCTATTAGCTAATGATTTAATGTGCCCTATTTTGCATAATTTTTTTTATATAGTGGGAATGAATTACAGTTGAACACTGGTCATGCAAATTTGCAAAGATCCACAAAAATCAATATTAAAGACTTCCAGTGCAGGCATTGTGCACATCATTTAAATGCAAAAGCATTTTCATTGATTAGACGAGTTTGTCATAATTTCGTAATGTATGACACACCGGTCTTTGGAGACATGGCCATATTTTTAGTTACTTTGAGAGGACGCATTTACACAATATTTAAAGTCGATAAATTTTACTTGATTTAATGATTGTTTTTATGCATTATACGAGAAACAGGTAAATCGTGAAATTTTTAAATTTTGAAATCGTGAGAGCACGAGTTTGTAAAATCCTAGACCTCTTATATTTTTCAGAACTTTTCAGATTTATGACATTTTTTTAGTTTTTCTCTTCACAATACAATGTTTGGCGCAACAAATATTCAATTAATTCCAATATTTATAAGTTTCTTAGTAGCATATGATACACATTTCTTTTGGAGCTGTTTTGAGTCCTTATTCTTTGTCCTCATTTACAACCGCACTTACAAACTCTTTTGTAGTTTCCGTTTCTGCATAATATCTCTTTACAGCTTATATTTTTATGTTTTCTTTTTGTAAACGTTTTGAATTTTTCGCAATTTAACTTGTTAAGTTTCCATAACATTTTTCTTTTTTGATATTTACTATAAACTACAAGCTAAATTAATTCGCATTTTCTAATATTTCGCTGTTCATATTGTTGACTATATTTTCGCAGTTCCACCGTGGAAATTCATATCTGTTACAGGAACTACTGCAGTTATAACTGAACAGTGTATGAGATACAGTTATGTAATAACAGTTAAAAGTTACAGTCAATACGTGGCCAAATTGAAGAAAGTAATTTTATGAGCCCGGAAAATGATTCGTTTCAAATATACAGGGCGTTGAAAAAATGTTTGCTTGTATATAATTTCATGATTTTTAGTTGATATTTCCGAAATTTGACTGGTATTTTCAGAACTAAGCCGCTAATTGGACCATAAATAGACAAAATTTATTATGCGGAGTAGCGTACTGGCGGACAATCTGACCAATAAGTTTCTGAAATAACTTGTTTTTCCAATTTATTTTTACTATTCTGTTTATGCCTATCAATGCTTATTCGGTCATAACTTATTTGCATTGCGACTTTATCTTCGTGTGTATTGTTTTTGAGACAAAATTAAAACGCTGAATTTTTTCTATTGTTCCATGCTTCCAGCAGAACATAATTATTAATTAAAACTGCGACAAAGTTCAGCAATCAGAATTGCACGAAAATCATTCAGACGACTTTTTTTGCACATATTTTTCAATATAACGATTTTTCAATTTCAATATAACAATTTAGTTTTCAATATAACGAATAACACATAAAGAGGTCACGTCAATTTTTTAGTAAACCTAAAACCTTCTGTGTACTGAAATGCAATTAGTGTCAGAATTTTTTTCAGATAACTTTGAGAAAAACCCCTTCAAGTTTGACTACGTACTTGAAAAATTCACAGTAAATTAACTGCTTCCATAAAATGCACAAATTTTCTATCCTGTGCATTTTTTACCATTATATTGTTTGCAGGAGAAACTATTTTCTTTATTCTTCACTACAATGTGATAGTGTATGACAGACATGTATTTTCGGGCATTCACTTATTCTTTTATTCAATTTGTTATTAAGAAATACGCCTTTTATATAATCTTCAGAGATGTATAACTTTTTTATTACCTTTCGATTGCTTTTGTGCATGTTTTCTTGAATAAACTAATAAATCGTAAAGAGCATAATCAAACATTTGTTTCATTTTATTTTCAATCTATATTTTTATCATCTTTTCAACTTTCTTTCTATTTTCTACAATTTTGAATTTACTTTTGCTTAAATACATGGGTAGTAGTTATAAGTTCGTGGTATATGACGTACATTTTACACATTGACTTTTTCGCATTCATTTCTTTCCTCCTTAATTTTTTTATTTTTATGACCAAATGAATCACCATAGGTCAAAAAACGTAAAGTTACGTAGTTTACAATTTCTTCATATTTAGAAAGAACAAGAATATGTAAAAACATCGAAATTTGACTATCTTTCATCATTTTTGTTAAAAATGTTGACTTGTTTTTTTGCCTTTACAAAATTTTTGTTTCAGAAATAAATTTCGTACGTTATGGCACACGTTTACTTGCAGACAAGCTTTTTTATTTTAGTTATCAGTAAAAATTTGCCTGCTCCCTTCAAACAGTTAACATACAAAATAGTTTACCGTTTACTGCATTATATGCATACTATTTGTGCATATGAGAAATTAAATATTTCGAATTATTTGCCAAGATTTAAAGTCATTCGTGACTTGATCAAAAATCTCGGCTCGTAAAAAGTTGACTCATACCGTTGCTGGGTTTAAAACTACACCTACGACGCAAAGTCCGATATTTAGGATGCAGGAGTTGCTACTTTACATACGAGCGAAGAGTAAAAATGGCTGTTTTGCAGAAAACCGCTTTGTAAACAGATTGTGGGATTCTTAGCAATTCAAATCGTGCCGAGGACTTGAGCTAGCGCCGAAACACGTATCTTGGCGGAATAAATCACACTTTGTCCTGGATTATCTGCTGATTCCGCTACTCCAGGATTAAGGCAAACAACGCACATTTATTTTGTATTTCACGGCGTGATTATTCCCTTTTTGTTCCACGGATTTGGCTCCAGTTCAATGGTTTAGCTTGGCGCTTTAGGCCTCCTGCACTAACTAGCTGAAAGCGCTGCTCATTTTGGGCTGTTTGTTCTAAATCATTAAAACGAATTTAAATTTTTCAAACTCCAAGTTAAAATTGCATGATTTAAAAACACTGTTATCCACATTGGTTCTATTTGATGGCTTCATGTCGATCATTTTTCTAAAAGTAGTTTTTTTCTGATCTTCACAAACTCTTGAGTTTAAGGAATGGAGACACAGCATATTTTTGAAATAATATTTACTACAATTGATACAATAATGAGGAATTAATTTACTGAATGGAAATGGAATGGGGATGATAGTTAAGTTAATTGAAGTAGACGTAAAAATTTGCTAAACATAGACAGAGAGTTTAAGAAAGTATGATAGTGAGGCCAAAAAACGTTTATTTTATAAGAATGATTTGAAAGCGATTGAGCTTTTGGGATGCAGTGAATGTGGTCAAGTCTTCGGGGCGATACATTGATTCATAAAAAAATATTTGGAAATTGTTATCGGCTCGACAAGTTTTTCGCAAGTTGTTGAAAATTAGTCAATCAAGGTAGAATCACGGAATTAAATTGCTTGAAGTGAGCTAATAAAGGCTGATAATATAATTAGCTTATGGTCTCTGCATTTTACGAACTTCTTTAATTCCACCTACTGTAAAATGTAATTACAATGATCTTATGTCTCTTCGACTATAAAACGTATAAGTTAAAAGAACGTAATGGGATAAAGAAAGTGTGCAAAATATCCAGGTGGAAATTTTTTTTATTCCAAATTGACCACTGAAGGAGCAAATCAGACGCAGCAGTGTCACAAAATAGTTTAGATTATTTTACACAAAAAGATTATACAATAAAATCAAATGTTTTGATAAATTAATGAGAATATTTCTCGTATTTCAGGTTGGGTAATTATGAATTTTTCTACATAATCAGTGGATCGGTTCGAACGAAACAAATCAACCCCGTTTAGTGATATTGTCAGAGCGTTTTTTTCTCTGCAGATCACTTAAATGATACTACCTTTTTCTTGCTTAATTAGCAAGACGACGAAATTTTCAATAAAGTAGAAAAAAATTTCTATTAAAGCATAGTGGAGTTAATCGAGAAGTACGCTTCCCTTTCTTACCGCGCAACTAGGTAAAGTTGAAGAAAAATTCACTTCTCGCTGAGCAAATTGGTTAGTGAAATTAAAAACTGAAAGCCAAAGAAAGCCCAAAACAGGCGAACATTTACTGAAAGCAAAATTCAACATTTTCGTCGGTCAAGAGTATAACTGAAGATTTGCAATGTCTGTTATATATAGAAAATGCATAAATTATGTCTCATACTCATAATCAAGGAGTATGCATTAACCGAGTTGAAAAAGTTGCATTTTAGTATTGACTTTTTTTTTTTTTAATTTTATTATTATAGCAATCTAGTACAGTATACTAATAAGCCATTTGCCTTTAACTTAATCTACTACTTTAAAAAACACAAAGCACACACATCCTCCGATAGTCACTCTGTCCGTAATATTATAGTACATCGGTTTGACATGTACTCTCTCACAAATTCTTGCTTTCTAAACCAGTTCGAATGGTTTAGTTCTTTTGAGTCTTCTCTGTATTTCCGCATTATCCAGGAGCTTTGATTGTACTATACATTATGGTTTTTTAAAACTTTTGAGTATAAATTTCTTTTAGTGTCTTCCTCAAGTTTTTTAATTCTTCGGTTGACACTCAAAACTGTATCTTCTGTATTTGTATACTATTTTAGTATTGACTGAAAGTATGTTTATTCTTGAACGCCCCGAATGCGTCCAATTTCCATATTATATTCTGATCGAGCAGCACAATAAGAACGCGTATTCAGGAAACGGAACAATTGGCCATGCTGGAGTACAATGAAATGGCAATGCCGAACAGTTTCATATATTTTTATCAGCCTGAAGATACGTCGATAAGTCAAGAACTGGTATAAAATAGGATGGAAATGAACCACCAACGACTGTACATTTTTTGTTTCCCAATGCGGCAACCATCGATGGAAATTGGGAAATTATAATCAGCAAAATTCAATTTCACTGATACTCTTTCCAATCTAGACATGGAAAAGTTGCCAGCCTTAGGAAATTATTGTTGTCGTAAAAAAAACTTGCTCAAACAAACAAGGGAACAAATAACGATTGTTCCGTCAGCTTAGCCAGAGACAAATTAAATCTGAAACTTACAAGACTCGTTACTTGTTACTCCCTCACTAAAGCCTTCTGCCGTCTCACCGAGTTCGAGGCGTGACAAAAGTCTGTGTCACAAGTCGTAAATAAATTATCGGAGTGAGCCGCGCCGCAATAAGTCAAAGGCGGCTTTGCCGTCGGCAGCGTCGGAAGCAAAAAAAAATACGCCAAATGATAAATCCGAGAAGAGCGCCCGAAACGTACGTCGCCGGTCTTTGGATCTGGAATAGGCACAGGGTGGGACTAAATCCAGTTTTCTCATTTCAGTTTTAAATATTTGGAATACAGAACAGATAAGAACAGCAGTTGAGTCGCCGTTCATAAAACTTTCATATTTTCGCAAAATCTTCTGTTACCAAAAGTACGAAATTTTTCTGAAATAAAATCAGTATCTCGATGTGCAAGAGGTCAAAGCTGTTAGAATCTGCATTCACTTGCCTCCAACCTTTTGCCATCAGCAGTTCCGATGTGTTTAGTTGGTCCACCATTAACACTGCGCAAAGAAGGGATACTTGAAGGTTGAAACCTCTCAGACTAACCATTCTCGAGATGAGATTTCGAATCAATTAGAGCGAGACTCTTCTGACTAAAGAACTGACTTTCCAGCAACATGATGCTTCTCCACATTGTGTGCATATTTTTGATTAAAACCTTTCCCAATCAGTGGATAGGAATGAGAGGACCTATTGAATGGCCTCCTAGATCGCCAGATTTAACTCGATAGACTTCTTTATGTGATTACTTCAAATAAAAACTAATTTTTGGACAGTCCAAACAGTCTGTAGGAGTTGAAAGACAAGCTCGAAAAAGTAGGGCGTACGTGCCATAACTCCGGAAATGGTAGAAAGCGTGCAAAAAGAGTTTATTGATCGCCTTGGATGTTACCAAGCCGTAAAGTGCATACATTTTCAACATTTAATATGATTGTTGGTCTGTTTCTTGAAATAAATCGGTTTTTTGCAGGACTACATACATTTGAAAAACATCGTTGCTAGTAATTATTGATAGGCCCAATAGTACATTTCTCGGCAACTATTACGATCATACTCAGAAATCAAAACTTAAATAAAAATCAGATGCTTCCATTTGAAAAAAATTAAGTTGATGGACGTAGTTTAATTGTTAATTGACACGTCCGTGCTTATTTCCAAAAAACAGTCCGCTGAAATTTAAATGAATTTTAACTTTACTTTTGGAACTAACATTGGAAGTTATGCAGATGCGAAGAAAAATCGATACAGAATATGCGGTTAAAATGTCGCGGCCTGACTTCTGTATACTTTTTTTCTAATTTCCTTTGTTATTGCCAATTTGCTTGTGTAATATTAGTTCAGTTCAGTTTATTTCTGTTCTTCCTCAATATATCCATTCGTCGGCGTGTAGCTAAATAATTCACTTCACTGACGAAGATCTCCCAGTAATTAGCAAAAATGTCCCTGTTTACCGGAATTGCTGCCTAACCAGGCCAATCCAATAAAAAGCTGGATGGAAATCGGTTCTAATCCAGGCCTGTGCCGTTTGAAATCCTCTCGTGTTCCCGTTCCTCGTGCCTTTCCACAACGGTCTGTCCGCCCCGGGGGCTTAATTACCGATACGGCGAGGCCGAGGCGGTCACAGACGCCCCTTTGAGGACCCCGGGGGGCCTTCTGGGACCTTTTGGGATCCAGCCGGGCGATGGACGTGCCGATGAACGTGCTGATTAAATTAGGTCGCTTTTTTGTACGCGAATGTGGCCAGACGCGAAGGCGACGTATGGTACTAATAAAGGACGGGACAGACAGCTTGGACAGAGGACTCCAGTTCTAACTTTCCAACAAAGGGCCTTCAGACCAGAAACGGGACGGAAGTGTTCGATTTGCAACCCATCAGTGAAAATGGGCCTTAGCGATTCAGGTTCGAAATGAACAAAACTACTGAGCGGAGGGAGACCTAAGAAAGTAGGAGGGTCTATCGTGATTGCCTCAGGCTCTTCTTTGTGCTCTGCCAGTAAACAGAAATATTACCTGCAACATTTTGTCGAAACAATCTTCACGCTTTTCTTTCGATTTTTTTTTGTAGAAACTTTGTCTCTAATGTGCTGGAAAACGGCAACTTTTCTAAATTTGAATTCACAGATTGTCTGTTGAGGGCAGTTTAGGTTGTTGAATGCACTGTGAAGTTTCATACAGTTTTGTTGTTGAGTATATCAAATCAAATCAAAATTTTTATCAATCAAAGTGATTTGAATAATTGCTTTTTCTTAAAAGAAAACGAATTCTTTATCGAAACGTTATAGAAAGAAATCATTAACTTATCGTAGAGTACCTACATGAAGACATTTTCTTAATCCTGCAACCTAAATTTTCAGGCAAAGCAAGGATACAGAAAAAATGTATATAACGCGCAAATGGGATCACAGTCAATCAAAAATAAACATACTTCTTTAAAAAAAAATTAAATACTATAAGCGAAAAAAAAAACAAATTATTAAAATTCGTCAATAAAAATCCAATTCTCATCTTTGATCCCAAACGAGAAATTTTAGCGCAAAAAGCTTATTCATTTCAGTACTTTATCCTTGTTTGTTTTAACAAGTTTATACTGAGATTCTCATGATTTGGTTACATTTTGTTTGTAAGCATTTTAATGCTGGCTTAAGCTACACAGACTGTTGCTTACTGAAGTGAGCGCTGAAAAAATGATGTGATTTTTATAAAATTCTCAAAGATCTTTTTGCAAATTAATTTGAAATCTAGTTCGACTGCGCGACTCTACACCCAATTTTAAAATTTCATTCAAATAATCGTGAATAATGTATCACAGTTTCTGATGATTACCTAGTGCCTCATAACGTAATTGAATTTGTAGACTTTGTCTGATTGTATCATAATTTATTTCTCACTGTGTTTATGATTGGTCTAAAGCTCTTCTCTGTTTTATTTCTCTGTCCCATGACATTTTTCTTATCTGACTGTCATGCCCATTTTAGTCGGAGAGGACATGCTATAATCGAGTGCCTCAAACGGGTATTGTTTAATTTTCTTTTCTGTCTTTGACTCACATGTTTCCAATTTTCATATCAAACACTAATATTTTAAACAAAATTTCGGACTTTTCAAATGATCAAAAATGAGTTTTTAAATGATAATTTTCTATGATAAACGCGCAGGGTGAAATAATTTGACTCTAAACGTCGGCGCAAGTGGCCGTTGTGGCGCCCACATCTAAGAGCAAGACAAAACATGCAACATCGATTCTATTCGTTGCAAAAAACACGATTTTGCAAGGTTTCCATGCTTTAGTTTCACAACTTTTTCCAATTTGAGATTTTAATATCCTGTATGTCGGAAACAAAGCATTTTCGGACTCCTATTTGTATGAACTTCTTCTCTATTTTGCTTAGGGGAATCACCTCCAAGTTTTTGTCCGACAACTCTGAAACACTGCATATAGACTTCTTAAAACTATAAAACTCGGTTCTAGAAGTATGAATTTTTGGTAATTGAAATTTTTGTAATAAAAGTGTAAATAAGATGTTCTGTGATGTTCGTATACTTTATGGGCGTAATTTCAATGGGATACATTTTCAATAATAATTATGTCGCCTTTTTTAAGTGAATATCACGTTTCTTCTTCAAAAAAATCACTTTGGTGCGAGAGCCTTGGTTTTGCATCGCATTTAAACAGTCTTGTGATATTTTCAGTCGATATGGAAGATTTTCCACTGTAATCATTAGTGCCTCACACTCACAGAAGCACTTGTCTGGAGTTTCCAGGAATTCCTGGAATTTTGTACAATTGCGAAACGAAAAACTACAAAGGAAAATGCAATTTCAGTTTTTCCGGAGAACCTTAGACAAATTCATATAGTCAGTTTGGATCGAACAGCTCTACAGTTCCACCTTCTCCCACATATCGAGAAACACCTGGAAATCGTTTTTTTTTACTTAGGCGCACCCATTATATTCCCCAGACCTTTCCAGGCAAACAACAATGGAAGCCTGCCTGGAGTTTCCCCCGAATCGAAAGCGTGGAAAACTGAATTTTGTGGCAGTCGTTCGGAAACCCGAATGGAAACTTGTGTGAAAGCGTAACGACGGCAGCAGGTCAACTCGAGCTTCGGCGTGGCGTGCGTCCCCATGATCCCCTGGGGGCCCCACCCGACCCCACACGACCCCGTCACCGCCACCACAGTCTGCTGATTACCGAGCCACCCCCTGCGGAACAAAACCGACACCCTCAATCGCCCACTATGCTCACTCTAACGCAAACCGGAGTTCAGCTTTTCTTTACACAGCAGACTGAAATCGGTTTTTTTGTCGGAAAACAGCATTAATAATATCTATGCCTTCCCATTGTTGTTATTTGAGTATTTTGCCGCAAATTGAGGATGTTTTTGGAAATGTTGTGTTTTTTTCCATCGATTATTAGCAATTGATACAGTGCTCATATTTTTGTGGAAAGATCAAATTTCTGATCGGAACGTAATACACAACTTTTTAAATACATTTGAGCTCGTTGTATAAGAAATTCCTTATTAATAAACCAAATTAATAATCTAAATTTAACTTTCACTTTTTGATAGCTATTCTGCTATTTTTTGATTAAAATTATTTTTCATATCGCACCGAAAATAAACCAATACATTAATTCGCCTTTGGAGAATTACC
>NW_026018508.1:6743089-6743227 GCF_020466585.1 Dendroctonus ponderosae
ATCACTTTTTAGGTTAGTTGAATATTCACTTTCCGTTTATAACAAACTTCTACGCTCAGCATCACGAATCGTGCGGAGTTGTTTATATTAGTGAGAGTTATAGAATGGAAGAATGTAAATCGTTTTAGAATGGAAAAA
>NW_026018508.1:6743292-6748746 GCF_020466585.1 Dendroctonus ponderosae
GGAAGTTAAAATTATCTGCACATGAAAAGGTTGACAAGGGACTTATTAAGTGGTTTACTCAAAAAAAACAAGAAAACGTTCCCATAAGTGGCAGTATTTTACAAGAAAATACTAGTGAAATGGGGAGTAAAATCAAAAACAAAGAGTTTGTTTGTTCTTGAAGTTGGGTATAGCGTTTCAAGAAGAGGCATAATATCAGCAGCCGAAAAATTGTTGGACAGTCTGCCGGTGAAAAACTCTTCTTATGAAAATGTTAGAGGCGAACGAGAAAAATGAAACATTTTCTATACATCTCTTAGATGCAGTCAATTTCATTCATAGAGCTTGGCAAAAAGTTAGCCGAAAAACTATTGCAAATTGCTTTAAGAATGGTGGATTTGTAAGAAAAGAAAATTATTATGAACCAGACGATGAAATTCCACTTAACAAATGGTTAGAAAAGTATAAAGACTCTGACTACGAGTATGACACAGACGAAGATGTCCCAATCTTGTCGAAGAACATGTTAAAACCAAATTAAGTGATTTCAATTTCTTCGAATATGTGAGCATTGATAATGGCATTCTTACAAGCGAAATGTTGACCGATGAGCAAATTATAGACTCCGTAACATCATCTACAGCTTTAAGCGATAATGAGAAAGATGACGATTTAGATGAAACGTATTCTACTGTAGACACTAATGCTGGTCTCTGTTCTAACCATTTCTGAAATGACAAAAAAGTGTCAGAAACTCGGAATTTTCTACAATCACGCCAAGTTCCTAATCATATCTGGGAGTCATTTTGTGATCTTGAAAACTACATAAATAACATCTATTTTTGCAGCAGAAATGTACAAACAAAAATTACAGACTTTATGATTTCAAATTGAATTTTTTTTATCTTTTTGTGTTCTTTTTAGTCATACCTACTAACTTCTACTCTATGTAAAAATAACTAAATAAAATACACCTCGTGGAATATTATTATTCGCTTATAGCGAACTCCAGATATAACGATCCAGTTTTAGTTCATTTTTCAAGTTTGTTATATCCGGACTCAACTGTACTATCAAAATCTTTTAAACGTTCAAGATCAAACTAGTAATTCGCAATGAAAAAACAAATTGAAGATGTTTCGTCGTTTATCAGAAATATCAATAAAACACACCGATTAACGATGTTTTCATTGCTAATTCAATGAACTTATTTAAAATTGATTGATTGAAAAAAAATACAGATGCCATTTACGATTGTTATTTGCAATTTTTACTCCACTTTATTAAGACGAATTAACGAGCGATATTAAGCACAAAAAGGGAAGAAATGTTTTATAAATTTTCACTGAAAATTTCAGTTATCTGTCAGTCGATGACGAGTTCTTGCCGCAAATAATGGAATCACACGAAAGCATCAACTCTAGCTACGAAAGTTCCAAATAACTAAATTCATGAAAATAGCTAGATCATTATGGATTAGTTCATGTTAAAGCCTACTCAATTTGAGGAGTGCGATGAAATAAATGTTTTTGAAAAATTTCTGCGATTCTAAGCAACTAAGTCTCAAGGTAAAAATCACACTGGCTTATCTGAAACACTGAACAACAGCGAATAGTTTGCTAAAACAATGAAAAATATTTGGCTTCCGGCCTGTGGTTTGTGCATAGTAGATAGAGCCTCCGGTTGACGTTCGTACCATTTTAACCGACACCCAGGCTGCCTGCCTGCCATCATACCACTCTCTAATACCCACGACGGCAGACGCTGTTTACGACATTGCAGGGAGAATATCACGGCCTGGGGCTCACAAAAGGGGTATTAATATTTTTTCCCGATGGGTTATTAGGCATTCCTGACGTGATAAGTATTGAAACCACCTTAGGAGTTTTGAGCACATTTTATTGCTCCTAATTTCCAAATCAGCTCCTAACAGAATTTATTTCGATTTAGTTTCACAACGCTCTGGATTAGAAGCGCCTCAGTTCACTCACTCAACGAGTAAAATGAAATGTGTGTTTTTTTATGAGTCGTCATACTCATATTTTCTCCTAAATATAGACGTAAACCCACGAAGTAAAATCATTTTACACATACTTTTGGCAAATGGCGCTGAAAGACGAGTCGAAAACGGAGAAAGGAAAGCTGATGAAAATGGGAGCACTTTTCGCCAACTTTTCTCGCTAGGATAAATTAGTGAATTAATTCACTTGGTATTTTCCAAAAAAAAATGTTCTCGCCCGCTAGAGATATTTCTACACGTTATTGGCTTGGACTAACTTTCTACTAGTAGCCATTTTCGTCATTCATAAAGCTATTAGGAAATAATTAATTTAATTAAGTTAATTTAACTGAAATATTAAAAACTACCTATTTTAGGCATGGTTCATTATTACTTAGTAGAACTACCCTTATTATGGCGGCTGCTCAAGCTCAAATTGTAAACGTTCTTTTACTTGACAGTCTCGAATGGTAATTGTAAGTATATTATATATTTTTTATGAATGCTGCTGCAGTTTTCTTAAAGCGTTTTCGGGGCCTACATTCATAAATGGATAAACGTACGGCGCGTTTTAGTCGAATTGGCCAAAAATACGCCCTATCAAGGAAAGTTAATTGCCCCAAAGTGGCGCGCCCATTCATTTTATCATCTTTTTAGAGGCATATAATTTTAATGGACCCATATTTGAAAATCAATTCCAACTGAGCAAAGGAATATACAGAAAATTACATGTCAAAATTGTCTTCAATAAAGATTAGTTTCAATTTGGCTTAACATAGAAAACGTGAAATATTTTCGATAAATTGTAAAAAAATTGAAATTTTATTAGTTATTCACCCCACATAATTTATGGCATTACTAGAAGAACCATTTTACTACTTAACATCGGTCTATGTTTTATGCAAATTTATCCATAATGTCCCAACATGTAAGTTTTAAAATGCCAGCGTTCCGAATTAAGTTAATCTATTTTAAAGCAAACTTTTGTATTTTTGGGCATTAAACGCAAAATGTACGCGTTTTTTCTTGTAACTTGTTTGTATCGTGGAAAATTTTTAAACGTATTTTTCAAAGTAAAAATTTCGACAATTTTTTGCTAATTTACTACAACATTAAAAATGTTGAGGGTTACAAGTTTGATCAGTTGATCGACTTGCCCGAATAAAAATTAGTATTTTTTGGTCTTTGCCTTAAAGAAAGGGCGTTTTTACTAAATTATGTGTAAAAATATTGGAGAAAAAGTATTATGAAACACAAGCCATGCTTCCAATAGCTCCAGTAGCCAATAGATTATTAAATTTATCGTTTTCACTAAATGTAAAAACTATTTTTATCAGATACAGACACTCAGGTTAACTTGCGGAAAACCTAAGAATTTTTGGAAGAGTTTTTTTTTGTAAATTTATAATATAGTTTTTTTTTTATTATTGTAAATACTTTTTTCAGCTTTATTATAGGTACTTTCTTAAATCCAGTGTATCTACAAATCTACTATAAATCCTTAATTGAGCTTATTAAGGTCGGAGCTCATTTATTCTTTCGAGCTTTTCCAGTATTTCCAGTTTGACTGTTAAAATTACATACGTACGCTACACTGATATAAACCACTCAATTTCTCAATAGTTTTTCATTTGTCGCCACTGAAAGTATATTTAGATACGTCCACCTACCAGGCGCACACTGTTTTATCAAATCACTTTTAATTCGTCCGGTTCGTCTTTTCAGTCTCAATTATTTTTCTGTTTGGCGCATTGATCTTTTTCTACAATTTCCATGTTTTCTTGTAAAATCCTGCAGCATTCACAGTTTTTTTGCTAGACAATAATATATTTTTGTTCCTTTGTACTAACGAAAAAGTTAATTTTTTAACTTGCTTTTCTACTAACTCAGCTTGTCATCATATATTGAACAAATAAAGTCTTTCACCTTGATTATTAACCAAATGTTCAATACCAGAACATTCAAGTGTTAGCAGTTACATGTGAATAATTTAGAAAAAATCGGAGTAAATTTACTTCAGTAGGACTCACTTTTCTTCTACTTCCTAACACGCCCTTTTAAGAGCAGTAGATTACATATTATTATTGTCACAATTTGAACAATCGCCGGCTTTTTTTGTGGTCATGCCGTCATTATCCGGTTCGGTTGGTCAACGGTCACTTCTGAAGATGATAGTCATGCGTGCTGGCGAAGCATCATCACTAAATTCTAATCAGCGACGTTCAAAAATCACCTATAGTACGTTAAGTAAAAACGAAACCTTCAATAAATGTCTTATACATTTTTAAAGATTAACGATTGAAATTATAATGAAAACTATTTTACATTTAATTTCTAAACATGTGGGGCTTGAATTAATTATTGATGATGCCATTGTGAAAACCATTTAAAATAAGTATTTTTSCTCATTAAKCACCTAGTAGGAATGGAATGTGTTAAGGAAAAATTACACTTTTCCTATCTTTATTCACCCAGTTTGATTCAAACATATAAAATTCCATATAATATGTTATAGCTCTCGTTGTGTAGATGGCGATGGAAACAGAATTTCCAGGCTGTCTGTATCTACTTTCCAGATACAAACTCGATTTTCTATGCCATTTTATCTAGAAAATTTCCATTCGCCATTTTTTTTTAATGTTCGTTAAACTGCCAAAGTTGTAGCTGAAATAGGAAAGCACATATTCATGTGTAAAATATCATAAATACCTATAATTTTTGGGGGGGAGTTTGAAGTTCGACTGAAAGGATTTGATTTTTTTGATAAGGATGATTTGGTTTCCACTATTTCTCTAATTTAAATTGATACTGTTACTTAGCTTCCAGACTATTTTCTATTGAGCCATTAAGCATATACAGAAATGACCGTTAATTAGTAGGTAAGCTGGAACCTTGAAGAACCTTAGAAATTAATAGAAACCTATTTCAAATGGAAAGTAATAATGTGTCAATAGATAAATTGGACTAATTGAAAATATTAGATTGGTTTGATTCTCATACCCTTTATTAATAATTTGTTTTAAAATTTTCTCCGTTATATTTAATTGCTTTAATCGTCGCAGTTTGAGATCATTTTACAAATGTTTGGGATTTAGTTAAACATTTGTAAAATTTTTATAGGTACATAATGGAATTGCACATGGTTTAACATTTTTCGGTGATTTTTATCTGAAAAACACGCTACATTTTTTAAATGTTTGTATTTGGTCGTTTTTCTTGTTAGATTTTCCACATATTAATTTAATTTGAATTGCGCTTTTACCAGTATGCACCGAGCCTGATAATGATGGGCAGAAGTAAACATTAGTAAAATGAAAATAGAATCGTCAAACAACAAAAAATATGATATTTGATTCAGACTACAAAAAGATTACTAGTTAAAAGGGACAAACTTTTAATATAAATAACTATAACAGATTAGTATATATTACAATGTACAAAAAACTGTATATTATTCCTTTTTATACTTTATTCTT
>NW_026018508.1:6749575-6769179 GCF_020466585.1 Dendroctonus ponderosae
ATAGTGTGGCTCAGTTGATTACAAATATTTTTCATTAGCAATTATTAGAAATAAAACAAACTGGTCGAAAGTAGATTAGGATATTTTTAGACGATTATTGATGTAGAATATTTAGTTACACTATGTTTACTACAATATCACACAGCCAATAAAATTTTGCATTCAAATTAATGGACACTTGTAACGCGCTTTCGAGAGTTTGTGTTCAACGGCTTTAAACAGCTCACAGCAATCGAGTTTTTTTTGTTTGATTTATTTCTTTGATTGAAGTGATAATTTATTTTATCGGAATGTGCTCAATTCGATTTTTGTGATAACCTACATATTGCTTATCAAAAAACTTCTTTAAAAATACTAAAAACTGGACTGGAAAAGCGAAGTTTTATTAATATTTCCTCATTGCCGCCGCCGAAAAAATACTTAATGGTTTTATAGAAAGGTGTTAATGGTAACAACGTAACAAAATTATTGAAAATGAAAATATACTTTCAAATGTTTTACGCGAACATTGATTTCGCGCGCAAATAAATCATTAAAATCTTCTCAAACATTGAACAAAATCAAAACTTGTATCAGCTTGGATAAGGTTTGTTCTCAAACAGTGAACAAAACTAAAAATTGTATAATTTTTATAGTAATAACAAATGTGATTTCAATTTCCTTAAATCGTCATTATTATTTTAATTGAATTAGCCAGCAATTTATCTCTAACTCCTTAACGACGTAGTGGGTAATAATCATATTTCTCAATTTATGAATGAATAGATTTAGATATTAAGTCTAATGGTCAAAAAATCGCTGATAGTCCTAGAGCAAACATGAATTTTTGCAACAGRCTGGAAAGTAGAAATAAGATTTTATAGAAAATAACTTCAAAGCTTTTATATGTTTTTTTATATTTAAAATTWATAAARCGCACCGCATTCARAAMSACTTGTAACTGRGWAATTTTTYCAAATATAATGGAAWATACATAACCCTGTCWTTCCAGTGGCATGTACYCTTTTATATTATTATTTCATTCWTTTCATTTCATTTTTACAAAACACMCTACMWMYACMYAYACTTGGTTTTCGTAATGTTTTAAAGCCTAGACTGTGTTCTAGTGTTCTAGTGTTCCTTACTTTTATCTATTTAAGGTTTGCAACAACACTCGTACTAAACCATAAGAGCTTTGCAGAAAATGAAAWTGAATAAAATATCCGACCAGACGCGGAACCAGGCTGCCTGCTTGTCTAACAGCGATCTATACTGCACAAAACGTTTCAAGATGTTCCTGTGTTAGTTCGCTAGTTGAATCGTTCGCGAACGAGAACCCGTTCGAATTTAGCGCGAAAAAACAACACACGTTTCCAATCAAGAAAATGCTTTTTTAAAGCGGGTCTTATCGAAAATCTCGAGATATGACGGAAATCTGCAGGAGAACCTAGATTGGGTTTTGCAAAAATGTCCACGTTTTCTTGTGCAGTGGTTATTGCAGTGTTTTTGTTTTTCGTCAAAGTGGCAGGCAAGTAATTAAAAAATAGTTTTTTTGCAACTGGAAATACGAAACTTAATGTTCTTCACATTCATAAGTTCATCTAATGAAATTAATGATGACTTGAAAGCGAAGACGAACATTAAGCAAACATTCAACGCGATTTTGGAGGTGATTCCTTGAGCAAATAAATAGTATGATAATGTTTTACATGGCAAAAGAATATATAAGATTTAAGTCAATTTGCGTGCTACTTACCTACTTCAAAAACCCAAAGTAAATAGAAGAAAACGCGTATTCGTCGCCATGATCAAAACATCAATAAAACTGACTTTTATAGAACCACGAAACATTGTTTGATGAAGACGATATTTGATCACTTGGATGGTAATTATCTAAAATGCTTTATGTCTTTTTGAAGACAAAATCTTGGTCAAAAACTTACGTTTTTTGAGTAGATATTAATGCTACTTTTTTTAAGTTGCGGTAATTAATTGTTTTCAAAACTCATACACTCATGTTATAATTGGATTCCGCCTGTAAAATATTTAGCTAAATAATGACTTTAAAACGATGACTTTATTCACAAACTGTTCAATTATCCGTGTCCAATGTGCCAGTGAGTGAACAAGTAATTGATTCCGTTAATAAAATTATTATAATTTTGCTTTTCAATATAATCGCATTAATTCGTGGACGAAATGAGAACCGTTTTCGAATTTTACCCCGGTATCGACTGCTCACTGTGCAAATGCATGACGGTCTTTTTCGTACAATGTTTTTTTTGGGTATTTATAGAGCGTTTACTTCTCCTTTCAAAAATCAAACTTTAAAGTCAAATATTTTGGCGCTTCTTTACCAGCAACCGTTAAATAAGTTCCAATTCCAAAAATATTTGGAAAATTGTAAATTCTGTCAGGCGGATTAGTGCAAGGAATTCAACGTTCCTTTCCAATATCCCATTCGCCACAATTAAGTTAAGATTTTCGAGGGGCCGATGATTTCAACCACATAATTTCATCGAATTAGTTTTTACACTTTTACATTAAGTATTTCTTTAATTCAATTCCATTCTGTTTTTTTATTTCCAATTATCAAATTTTTCAATTAATCAACCACAACAATCAATAATTTTTTAAGTGTAAAGTTCCGTTTGATGCCCACTCATTTCATCTGCAAATATAAATAGAATTCTGTTTTTGATTGGATTTATTTTTTTACCATTTTTCCTGTGCTCTCCGAACAACCCAAAGTAACGACACCAATTTTGAATCACTATGTAATTTCAAAATGTTTTTGTATAAGTATCAGCTTTTGAAAGCTACAATTCTATTTTTGTATGTATGTTTTAATAAATCGCGTGCTGCGTGAAGCTGATTTTTCATGTTTCTGTCTCCAATTTAGCAAAGTTTCAAAGTTTTCAAAACTCTGAAAAAGTTGAGTCAGAATCGGAGAGTTGTGAAAGCCATGAAATGCAGAGAAACGGCCAGATAAAAGTTTTAAAATTTTCACAGTAATTTATATCGGTTCTTATTTAAAGTACTAATTGGCATATACAGCGTGAGCCATTAGGTGGCCTTTTAAGTTAAATTCATATTCACATGTCGGGAAAAGCTTCGTATCTGAGATCCTACAGGTTGTCTAAGTTTTGGGCATTTCACAGTTGCCATAGATTGTATATTTATTTATTTCGTGAAAAAAGTCGACCACTGACCGCTTATTTTCACACATTTTGCTGCTGCAAAACCTTAAAAAGTTTAACAAAATGGATAATAGACGACGGATTATGAAAGAATAGAACAGATAGAAAGAGAAAAGCATCAGCATAAACAGAAGAACAATAAGTAGTGATAGTTTTATACGTAAATGATGAAATATAGTTTAAAGCTCGGTTAAACTAGGTAATTGATCTAACATATTGCCTACCAACAGCCCTTTAAAATAACTGTTAACAATTTTCTTATTGCTTTTTATTTTCTGAAGCAATTTAAACACCTGCAATTTAACAATCATAAAAACCAGTTACTGTAATTAAATATTGATTTTTAAATACACATATGTCTATGAAGGCTAAAGCACATTTTATTCGTTATGCGTGCATTTAATATTTTGCATCACTGAACTGTTTCGTTCAACGTTAAGAAAATGAGAGTAATTAATTTAAGCAAAAGACACTGATATGCTATCAAATGTGTATTGCAATTCTTTAGCATGCAATTGTTTGTTCATATCATTGCCTTATTAATAGACTTTATCGGTTTCTAGTTAATTGATATTTTGACTTCATTTTATACAATTGAAACGAAAAACTATATGGGTAATATAACTAGATTTTTTGTGTAAAATACAGCAAAAAAATTATGCAGCAAACAAAGTCTCACTTAAATAAATTTGTAATGAACTACGTCAAACCCTAATTTCCAACTACTGTTTTACAATCTGAAATTTCACATTGTTTAAATAAAAAATTTAGCCACATTTCGCCGATCTGGCATTGAATATTCCATCGTTTATTAGCTTAGTGCTTTACTTTATGACCAAGTATATGAAAACCTAAAAGCAGCCCGACGATAAAAATTCCATTTTACTGTACGTCACGAACAAACTTTGCCTAAAAATCGTTTGAAATTGATATAGTGAGGTCATGGTGAAAAATGTAATCCCAATCCAAATAAAACACATACGGGATGATTCAACTGATGTAAGATGGTGATCAAACTCGAATTTACATTCCACACATTGTCATATAATTGTGCAATTCTTTGTTCTAAGGAGGCAAAATATTCAGCGTGTTCAACAGAAAAAGTTATTAACTGGAAAGTTACTAAAACCCTAAACTGCGCCAAAGCCTTTTTTTAATTAGTAGTTTATTTGTAAAATTAATATATGGGGTGAGAATTTGAATCCCTACAATGGTTATATTGGAAGAATAAATATTATTTGGCGCAATCTCTAGTAGGATTTTAAAAGTCGAAAAAAAACACTTATAGAAGTATTTAAATTGACTTTAAATCCCAATTGAAATTAAACAGTAACGCTATCAAGGGAACAATTCATCAAAGTGATTAACAGCACGAGTTCTAAATTCATCAAAGATTAATATGTTACTTATTATTTGGAAGCCTGTTTTTTATATTGATTACATTAGGAAACTGCTCGGTAAAGAAAATGGAACAGTGGAATTTTAATATGGTTCTGACTAGAAAGTAATTTTATGGCTAAAGTTCCAGCATAAAGGTTATCGATCTTATTCTGGTACTACAAAGATGGGAAGTTGGAGATTGGCGAAAACCATAGCGGGACCCGAGAAGAAAGCGTAATTATATTTTATTTCGTGTAAAGCTTAACAATTTTTCAACATCTACGATTATAGAACTAAAAATAAAAATACTCCCTATGGATGTTGACTATGAAACTTACAAAACACTTAAGAATATGGATTTGCAAAAATATTTATCTTAAATTTATGGCATAATCAAATTAAAATTCCCGAACAGAACAAATAACCGCTGAATGATGTTAATCGAATACTCCGCAGACATTATATTTCATTAACTTTTTTCCAATGTTTTACTTTGCTGGATAAGCCAATAAACAATACACTAGAGCCCGTTAATATCTAAAAATATCTTCGTTTAATTTTCGGGTCTGTTAAGTGTTGCCCGCTTCACTGTCAAATATTAATTAATACATTGAAACTAATTGTTTAACACTGTAAAAAGGGTATTGATCTATTTAGCTTTGCGAGTGTCTTCATTCCGTGCTGTTAACAGCCATCAAGTTTGGCTATCTGTCCTTATCAAAGAAGAATCACGATTATTACTTGTTTCGTTCTAGTTGATTGAATCTTTAAAATAAAAAAACATATTATACACTATTTAATGGAGTAAAAAATAATATTTAAGATTACGTGGTTTTAGTTTTTAGATTGTTTTTCGTTGGTTTTTTCAGGTATGTACTCTATTCATTCAGTAATGCAGGTAAAACGTTTCACGGTAATTGGTTAATCTCAATTCATTGAAAACCCAATAGTTCTACTGGAAAATGAATAGATTCTCTAATTAAATACTTTAATCTGCCATAATTTAAGCTTTGTAAGTTTGTAATTTTTTGGACAAAAAGAAAATTGTCGCTTAAAATGATTGTCTTATTATTCAAATGACAAAATGTACTTTTATTTTGAGATTGCTATTCTAGCAAAAAAATATCTAATAAATAAGCAAGGTATTTTTTTAGTAACAACTATTTATGTTATTTATTTTATATAGAAAATATATTAAAATATATTTCGACTAAAACTTTAAATAAAGGTACATCATTGGATGTATTTATTTATGAAGCTTTTGATATATTAACAGATATTGGAAAAGATTCATATTATTCACTATTTTAGAATGACTGCTATTACATAATACTTTCAATGTTTTGAGAGGTATATAAAATATCAAACAAAATTTGTTAAAATGTTGCTTATATTTTAAACATTATAACTTTACGTACTTTTAAAAATTGAAATTCCTAATACGCTCGTTTCCTATCACTTTGAAAGTGGTTGATGTTGAATTAATACTTCTAGAAAAAAATGTTGGGGTAATAATGAATGATTTCAGTGATAAATTGTTACAAAGTATCAACAAATCTGGCCTATTTGTTTTCATATACATATTCTGTTAATCTCTATAAATGATGTTAACTGACCCTAATAATATGAAGCGGTATTATTTGTAAGTACGAGTAATTAATAAATGCAGTTGTAAAAAACAAGCAACTTCTATAGAATAAAAGAGATTCAGATGTTTTAAATTATTTTTATTATTCGATATTGATATTGCCAGTTCTGCTTGTAATGCTTTTCAACTGTCAGACCGTGTCTCCACCATGCGAAGAAGTAGGCAGAATAGACCTAGCTCGATTAGACTTAGACGGCTGACGTTGAGGAGGAAGCTGGACGCCAGGAAGAACAGTCATTCTTCGCGACGGAGGTAAAGCTGCCATTTTACTGAACAGATTTGCCGCTTCTTCTTTCATGTTAGTTCCGCTCAGCATTTCGATAATTTTCCTTTCCCGATCCATCAACTCCTTCAATGCGAACCGATCGTCAAAGTGCACATTTTCGATAACATCCAAGCACTGTCTTATAAAAGCCACTTTTTCGTGGTCACTCAATTTGGCGGCACTTTTAAGAGCCAACTGTAGATCCACTTTAGCATCGTTTTTATTGTGCTGTTGCAGGTCACCTTTGCACAGCAACATTGCACTATTGAAGACCCACATTTCGTTTTTTAGATTGTTGGCTTCTAGAATGCATTGTCGTGCGTAAAGTCTTGATATGTCGTATTTTTTCTGTTCGAGATGATATCTACAATGAGAACAAAAACTTTAGAAAATCGACGATATTTGCAATAGTTGTTGTGCAGTTATCATATTGGCGTTGTAAACTTTTCAATATTTTGATGATTTGGAGATACTTCATTTCAAGAAACCGTTAGTTTAGTAAGTAAGTTTCGTTCACTTTTCATTCATACAATTAAACATCAGTCATTTTTTTTATATTTCATTAATCACTAGAGACTGATTCGAAAAACTTAAAATACAACCGACTGAACTTTGTTGATAACAACTGACTTTGTTGATAAAAATTCGAGCACGATTTTTCTTTTATCTCATCAATTGTAAAAGAAAAATAAGTTAGTTTTTGGGTTATGAAGTGCCTCATTTGATTAAAAAAAGGAATTTTTAAGTTGACGTTGGAAATTATAAAGGAAACTGTTTATAAAAATGTAGTTTTGTGCTTAACCAATTATGAGTGGAACATTGTGAAGCCTTTAAAATCAATGCTGATACACCGATAAATTCTTCAGATTCGTCCGCATCTGTGAATGCTCGATTAACAGTCTGAATTTGGTCAAATCATCAATTTAATTCAAATCAGAAAGACGAAGCAATCATCGGTTGCGGCGGGAGGGAATAATCACTTTGCCTAATTTTCTTATAATACGATTAAGATTCTCATTTCTATTTTTTTGGCTGAAGTGTATTTTTGTTAAACGTTTTCATGCTCTAAACAAAAAAGATGTGACATGTTTCTTTGAAAAAAGACAATTACCAGTAGAATGTTTAAAGTCGTGGCTTTTAATTCGTCCTGTTCTTTTTTGGTTCGAATAAATGGATTATTCGTAAAAATTTTACAGTTCCATATTTTTAATATAGTAGAAAGTAAATTTATGTACCTAAGTGTACTGTTTAGAACCAAAATGTAAGCTTGCTTTATTCAATTGAAGTTAACATGATTTTATGACGCATTTATTATATTTTATTAGTTAACAATTTGTTATTCAGTGATTTTCATTTCATCCTAAGTATCCGTTATTCTAACAAAAAAATTATAATACATATATATAAATTTGTACATTTTCCCAAAATCGTAACAAAGGCCTTACCTTACTGAAGCTTCTATAAAATTTAAACCTAGTTCAAGTAATAAAATCGTTAAATTTTAATGTATTTGAAAGATATGTTTCAAATGATCCAAAGTTATCGTTCGATCGCCATGAAGCAGCCATGCAGAAGATGATTTGAAACAAGAAAAATTCTAATAAATGGCCGACGTTTTGACCTCTTATGCGGGATTTTCTCAAGGCTCTTTTTGATATTGAATTTTTTTATCATTTGACCGACATATTCATATGAAAAATAGCATGGAGAGAGACTCGAACAGAGGGTTAAAATGCTGACCATTTTTAGGCGATAAAAGGAGTTTTTAATCCAGTTCCAAACTGGCTATCCTTTATAGCTAGCTTATAGCCTACTTATTAAGTTTCGGGGATGCAACCAGGCACCTCTAATATCCGAGAAGAAATACAAGCCTGCTTGCAAATGTTAAGCTCCATCCAAACAGTACCCTACTAAATGCGCTCCTAAGAATGATAGAAAAGAAGATAAGAACGTTTTTTAGCTGATTAAAGCTATTTCGCTTAACTTTCCATATGATGTATTGAACAATTTAGTTACCATACTGATTGTGAAATGTTAAATAAACCGGAGGTGATAGTAATTAAAGAATTGTGTAYTCTGTGCAATAAAAGTATCGATTCGGTGCTAAAAAGTGTAAGTTTTGYSCAAATMATTTAGCTTTTCAAGATCCAATAATTTTTTCGTAGGAATTTGCAATTTATAGCACTTAAACAAGTTCATTTTAATAAAATTTCTTATAATTGATAYATTATCAAAGTATTTATATTTTAATTGCATAATTRAATTAAAAATTGTTGYTTTAAAGGRCATTTTACTCTTTTTGAATAATAACGGAAGCAACTTTATTAATTACAGKTTTTTAAATTGTTCTTGTTTAAAGCATTATATTTTTATTTTCTAACCAACGCTTATGAATAAATCACACACTCAATGCTCCATTGTTCAATTAAACTCACTCACCTGGATAATTCGTGGTAAAACCAGCAAATCTCCTCCGGTAATACAGCTTGGCGTAGCCTTTCTTCATATTCACGAATTCGCTTCTTATAATCAACAAATACATTTTTAAACTGAACAAGTACCGAATCTGTAGAGGGATCTCTACTAAGAGGTAATCCAAGAGACGCATAAATTCTGATATTTTGTTCATACATGCTTTTCCTTGGATTCGATCTGTATATGTCATAGAAGGCTTGGCACATAGTGCTGTAGATGACCTTTAAGTATTCGCCTTTATTTGGAATAATACGTTTTGACTTTGCATTCACATAGCGGCGAAGTTTTTCAGTGTAGACCAGAAGGTCTTTAAGCTGACGATTAGTGAAAGCGTCCTTTATTTCTTGGAGAATTATATCGGCTTCCTTTTGGGCTACACGTTGTTGATGTTGGAGCTCGGTTTTCTGTCGTTCTTTTAGAGCTCCAGATACTCGAGCCTCCTGGTATCTGATTGAGTAGAATGGCTTTCGTGCCCGCAGAAGTTCTTGTTTGTTGCACACGGTTTGATAGCATTTTTTCGCGATTTGTTTCAATGCTTTAGCACCTATAATTGAAATTACTCATGCAAAAACGTCTTGTGATATTGGGTTTAATCTATTTTTTTAACGTCAACTTTTTAATTATTCGAATACCTCATCTTTGCTATCATCGCCTTAAAATGTTACTTTGTCAAATAGATTATTGGCGCTATTTGGTTTCTGTATAAGCGCTGGTAATTAGTGTGTATAAGTGAGTTAATAAAAAAAAAATAGTTTCAAGTTTCAACTTTTCTGAGGAAAACCTACTTTATAACAATGATACCTTGCTTATTGGGTCCATAGACGCCTGGCTCATTAGGAATGTGCTTCAAAAATACTTTATCCAAATACATTTTATCCAGATATTTCTCGGCCATAAAGTTATCAATATTTGATGTGTAATTTTGCACGGGTTTCATCAGATATGGGTAAGGGTATGGAGGGATGGGGTCATGACTGCTCCCCACTGAGTGCAAAGATTCCTTTATGCTCAGGCCTGCAGGGTCTGGAAAATATTATTGATGCACGGTTGTTAACTGCTAAATTAGGCTTGCAGACGCGTTCGCATTTTGGTATTATGTGGTATCACCAGCTCTCGGGACTCTTCACGGGGATATAGATTTTTAAATAAAGGGCTTTGTTTATTTTTCTTCGGCTTGGTTTGCGGAGTCGGCTCAAAGGGCTTGTGTGCCGCATAGTTTTGCTTCCAAGCAAGTCTTCTGATAATTTTGAAATGATCCCTTAAGGGTCGTCCTGGTCGTTCACCAATGCAGTTTTCAATTGCTTCATAACAGTCCATCACCCCCATTTTAAAAACTTCGGGCTTTTGCCTGGATGAGGCATGTTTCAGGTTCTCAACCAGACCTATTGAACAATTTTTCAAAATCGATGTGTAGAATAGTTGAATTTTAATTTGCCTTCTTCGAATTCAGCGCATAAATACATGTTTCTAGTTGAAACGCTCCATGCCGTTAAATCATCCGGGTCTATGCTCAAGACATGACCAATGTCCTCCATCGCTCCTCCATACTGGGCAGCTTTCGCTCTAGCTGTTGATCTGCCGATTAATGTGCGTCGATCGTCTGGATTTTCCTTAACCGCTTTGTCGAAATATTCAAGTGATTTGTCATATTTTTCCAGGCGTGAAATATGGTACCCAATTTCCCGGTTCACAGTTTTGCTGCCGTGGATTTCGTCCCCTGTTCCTAAAAGTTTCCGCCCCTGCATATTTGCAATTAAAATTTACTTCATTAGAACAATAAGGTAATTTTGACAATCGTTTTGAGTCAAAATTGGCAAATTTTATCACTGGCACAGGCCAGGTAGTAAAATCCTGGATGGACTTCTGATATGTATGTGCCCTGTGTTATATTGGGGAAATAAAGAATATCGGGAAAGTTGTAAAAGCCAGCTCAGAAAAAAATGTGTAACTCTTTCCGGAAGGTCGTGATATAGCTGGGAAACACAGACACTGTTCCTTCTAAAATTTAGGTACATACGTTCTGGAGAAACTTTGGTAAATTCGAGTTCAAAAAAATTGGTGTGACGCACTGTATATCATATTTTGAGGTGCAACGGGTAACTTCAACATTTTCTCACTAAAAGTTGTAAGCACTCAGTACTGCTCTGTCGGAGTGTAATAATTGAAAAGACCATCTTATATCTTTAACTATATAAGAACATTTACTATCCGTAGGTATCGACCAACCGTCTTATTTAAACATACCGGGTGTCAATTTGAAAACTTCCCACCCTTAATATCTTTCGTGCAGTTGAAAATATTAAAAATCGGAAAGATTCTTCAATTTTATTTATAAGGGGGACACTTTAGTTGAATATTTTTAGCCTCATTGTTTCAACCTCCTAAGTCGGGTAGATGTCACCCTTATAATTTTAAATAGGAAGGGGGGTCAAGTGGCACACCTTTTTAAAGGGCCTTCAATTATCTTTACATTAATTATTACTTTGTTGCTTTTTGTCCAGAAGTTTCCGAATAATCGCGGTTCAAAGTTGTAGAAGCAATTAAACTTGCGTGCATTCAGATATTGGTTTTCATGTTAGTTTTTACAAAAAAACAATTGTATTGGGTCTCCTTGTAATACAAATACACCGGTAAAATGGTGGAATTACCGGAAGAAAATTTAGTTTAAACATTGATTTCTTATTTTTGATTTTGACCTTATTATTTATATATCCATTATTTCTTATTTATTGATTATTTTACATCGACAAAAATAACTTTTTATTTGCCGAAGATAAATTTCTACAATAAAACCTATGTCATCTGCATGTCACGCACTGTCTGATTAAATTGTGCAAATGTTGTTTACTGTAAACAATAATAAAGTCTGTTTCCAAACTCCTCCCCAAGTTTTCGGATCACTTTACCGGGAATTTACCGGCATTCTACTGAAATTCGCCTTTAAAGATCATAAATATCAGCAAGTTGTGTTTTACACACAACGGACTGTGATCCTGAAGATGTTCCCGAAGAAAGAAGTCTAAGGGTGTTCAATTCGGTGATCCTGGAGGCCAGTCAATTGGTCCCCTTCTGCCAATCGATCTACCGGGAATATCTTATCAATGTTAGGGAGGGTTCGAAAATATACTTTATTATTGTTTACAAGAAAATAGACAACATTTTGAACAACTTACAAGATAATGCATCAGTAGATTCTATGGGTTTTATTGTAAAAATGTCTCTTCCGTAAATAAAGTGATTTTTCTCGAAGTGAAATAATCAATAAATCCGAAATCAATTGTTTAAATTAGATTTTCTTCCTGTTATTCAACGATTTTAACAGTGTAACCTACTCTTCTAATCATTTGTACCATAAGCAGGCCCAATGACATAATTTTTGTTTAAACACTAATCTGAAAAACAAAATCTCAATGCAGGAAAGTTTAATTGTTTCTACAACTTTGAAACGCGAGTTTTCGACAACTGCTGAACAAAAAGCAACAAAGTAGTAACTAATGTAAAGAGAATTGAACGCCCTTTAAAACAATGTGCCATTTGACCCCCTTCCCATTTAATATTCTCAGGGTGGCATCTACCCCTCCTAAGGGGTTGAAACAAGGAGGCTAAAAATATTAATTTAAAGTGTCCCTCTTACAAAAAAAATGACCTGTTTCCGATTCTACATAGTTCTAACTGCAAGAAAGATATTAAGGGTCGGAAGTTTTCAAATAGACACCAGGTATAATAACTTACGTTATTCGAAGGATTTTTTTCCTATTCTGTAGGGTTTTGTCTGTCTTTTAACGAAGCCTTTTTTTACTTATACATGAAAGTTTTGTTACTTACGTTAATTAGTTAATCTATGTAGAAAGTTATTGACTTTACCGTTGGAAGCCATTCTGAATATGTTAAATAGTGTCAACACGACGACTTATTGCTAAATAAATAACTTTTTTTTCTGACGCATGGAAAATATAGGGGATCGGTCATGTGGCATCATAAAATAAATATTGAATATGAAACCAATTTTTTGGAACTGTATCACATTAACTTTAGTTAACTATTGATTTTGCACAGTGTGTTAAAAAACATTTCAAATGATTGAAATCGATGTATTAATTAGAGTTGTCCATACCTTTCGAACATTACCCGACAAAATGTGGTCCAAAACAATTTCTTAGCTTTTCCGTTCTGGTTAATCAATAACTTGTTTAACTTAGTGAACGACTAAACTGCTACTTACACATTAAGTGTACCTGCTATTTAATTTTCGTAATCATTTTGATGAAAACATGTTTTGACCATTTGACTTTAAAATTTCGCAATAAAAAGTAACTGGGATTAATTTTTATTTCTTCGATGTTTAAATAAAACGCGTAAATATGCCTTAATGTTTCGATGTTGCCAAAATTAATGCAGCAATTGCTGACAAAGTGAAATTAAGATATATTCAAGGTGTTCAAACTGCTATTTGTTATTTGGTACTATTGTTGTCTCCCCAAAGTGGAATATTTGAATAGAAAATTAATCTGTCATCCTGTCTGAATAAGATTGACTGCGTCGGATGTAATTCAATGTAAATTCGAGTTACACCTTTGCAATAAAATTAGATCATCATCAACATCAGAAGCAATAAATGGCCATTCAATTCCTGAAACTGAATGGCAGCTATTTGCTTGATTGGTTTTACGCTTTCGCGCTTTGCACTAATATGTGTTCATATATTTAAAACATACAGAGAAATTCAATGGCTAATTATCTGTATATACCAGTGTTGAAAAATCAAATTAACAGTGACAATAAATCGCATTATTTGCATGCAGACATTCATCTATCATCACGATAATTACCTAAATAATAAATCAGCGTTATGTGCTTATACTTGCAACCTGTAGATGTACGCAATAATAACTCAGCTCTCAAGTGTTAATTTAATTACGACTTTTGAGCACTAGTCATCGATTTTCTGAGGAATTTAAATTAAAAAATTACAAGGTACACCATTTAGCCATTTGCTTAAATTGGGTTTTTTGACAAACTTTACTTGCATTAGTTAAATGCATGACTAAATTAAATCGGACACGTTGAATGCAATTCAATGTAAGCTAGAGTTAAATTACAAGAATTCAGTATTGTAATCGTGTTTCAACCAAATAAGGCGCTTTCCCAAAACTGTATCTGTGAGTTTTGTATAAAAACATTTACTTGGAGATATTTTTTTATAGCGAAGAATCCTTGAAATATGTTCCTTGATAAGATCTTTAGTACGTTTTTGGAATGGATTATAAGTTTTCAAATGAGTTGCAATTTAGGTAACAAGCTCGGAACTATGTGGGCACTCCCATTTCATGTGCAACTGTTTGCTATTTAAATAATTTTTTCTCGCTTCCGTATTAGTGCAGCATTTTGCAATGTCTGGCAATTATGTTTAGTTATTTTTTGAAATACGGCCGCCTACGAAAGTGGACGTTTTAACGAATTGGCCAGACAAGCACATTGTCCCCATAACATATAATTTAGTTGACTAAATCTGCAATGGCAATTTTCCGGTTTTGTGCTTTTATTATATTTGTTTTCCACAAAGTATTATTGACTATTATTACTCCCTATAGCTCTACTTTCTAATTCTGTTTTTCTACTTCCACGTAGTAACATAATTTATTCTTTATTTTCTTTAACTCTTTCTTCTTCTATGATATCGGTCTACTAACGGCGGCCTGCCAGGTTTGAGTGTATTTGTTTTAAATTTTAATCAGCACAAATCTTCCATTCGTGTTATGCTGGTAAACATAGATTTTTTAGATTGTTCAGAATGGTCGAAGCAACAAACCCTTGAATTGAACACAATTTATGAAGCGAGAAGTAAAATGTAACGACCATCTAATTGATGACAAAAATTGAGATTTCATTTTTCATTTTGATGTCCGCAGCTGGAAAAGTTGTGTTTTCAACTGGACGAAGTGAAAACCAGAGATTAAAGGCAAATTAAGAGAAAAGCAAATGAAAATCAATTCGAAGCGCCCAATTTAGTAGTTTGCGTTTTTGGGTTTTTAATATTATTTGTTTTCTTACCAAAACCACAAATTGATGTAAATTTACTTGTCACTACAATTTTTTTKTTCTAGAAAAATGTTTTTTGATATGCAATCATTTAAAATTTAAATTGCGGACTTTCAATCTGCCTCACARGASRRAAAWTATCCAATGAACAGAGCACGTGCCCCAATAATTTCTAATTTAAAACCACATTCTTTACATTTGCTSACACGCAGCTGTTAAATKTAGCGAAACAATCCTCAGGCTATTTTAATTTTTTTAAGAGAAYTATCGACTTATTTGGATACATAGRAAAGTACTTAGCTTAAATATATTTTTTTTGTTTAAATTCTATATTTTATCACATGAAGCTCCATTTTAAATTAACTTTAAATTTCTGACTAATTTATTCATTGATTAACTTTTGCAGATGGGGCAGTTCAAACCAACCAAAGCCTTCAATATCACTATGTGTGTCCAAAAAACTTTGAAAACGTTGGAAGAAAATGCTATCATTTCAGCAATACGACGGCCACCTGGTTTCAATCCTACTTTGGCTGTAGGGATTATGTGGGCAGCAATTTGACCGTATTCATCGATCGCTATGATCAGAAGCAGTTGGAGAATTTTCTGTTCAGAAGCCGAGGCAAAAATCGAGGTAAATTATTTACTAATTTATACCTTAAGACAGTAAACCCTTGTTTCTAAAAATGAACCAAAATAATGTTTTGTGCGCCCAAGAGAGTGATCAGTCCTCAGCTTCCAGATTATAAATGCTCATCAATTATCGTTTCAAATAAATAAAGAACGAAACTTGGGTAGCTTGGCAATTTACAATCACCACATACAATTGAAAATTACTGCACTTATGTGGATTTTTCGACAATTTTCTGAAAATRTATGTGAATTCCACACGGAATKTGCCAAACTGATGCTCAATGCTCTTACAAAGRCATTCGATTGTGTTCCATAACAGAAACGTTGAAAAACAGCGTCACTCTAAAATGTATATCAAGGAATTGTATTTATCAARGTGTTTGCAGAATAATTATTTTAATTTAGCAAAAATATTCCTGTTTAATTTTTTTGCCATTTGACTAACGCAAACTTTCAAGGAGCATCAGCCTCAACTTTTTCGTGACATACGAATTTACGCTTGTTTAATTTTTTTTGCTTTGCTTATCAAAATGATTCTTACGTTGCTTGCATCTTTCGCTGACGGTACATTTTACCTCTATTCTATGATATCCATACTTGTCATGCTGCATCTCGTTTTTCTTTGTTTTATTTTTTTACTTTTCTTTCATGGTGTTCTTACTGTTCATTAACATCAAATTGTTCATTCGTATCGATTTCACTGTTTCGGTAATTTTGCTGCTCCTATTCTTGTTCATATTCTCTTCCTTTTTTAATGTTTGCAAATGCCACAGATAATGAATAATAATTCTCACATTTGGGATCAATTTTGGTTAACGTGTTTCAAATGCTTGTTTTCTKTARCAAATGTTCATTTTAGTTCGTTATTMCTTATGGACACATTTTCTAGGATAAAAAGAATCGACTCTTTTATTGGAGGAGATTAATTTTCAAACATTTAGAAAATTATTTTTACAATTGATTTTAAATTGGCAAAGTCGCACTATAACAAAACTGATATTAAGTCGTATTTGTAAAAAGTATTCATATGTTGAGAGATTTGGGGAAGCTTTAAAGTTAAAAATGCGTTTAACTACATATTTTTTTGTAAATTTATAATATTTTTCCATTATTGACCACATTCTTTTTTAGGGTTTTCGATTTACAGTCTTATGCTACACATTAATCTACCTAATACGTTCAATTAAAAAATGTGAATTTTATTAAAATTTGAATATAAGAATATATGTATATTATTTATCAATTTTATATCCCATTTTCTGATTTTTGTAAAATAAATATTTATCTGGATTTTGCTTAGCACATACCCTTTCTTTCTCTGCTACAGAGTTGCAATTTATTGCACTTTTTTTTTAATTACCATTTAAGATATTGCTTTATAAATACACGTGGAAGTATGGCCATTTTAAAACGAAACTATTCGGTAAAGTTCTATATTGTTTTTTATTGTATTTTTAAACTATTCCGCATATTTGTTGAATGAAATCATCAGATTTGCTACATCCTGATCAAGATGAAACCCAAATGTAGCCCAAGCAAAATATTTCAATAATAATCTGATTTAGTTTAATGTTGTTTGAAATAGCTAAAACGCAGCTGACCTATTTGTTATTTATTACTGTAGGCGTCTGCCGCTAGTATCTTGATTAATAATGGTGCAGCTTTAGCTAGAAGAGTCGTATTTCTATTTACAATTGCTATTAAATTAACTTCAATGAATATTAGAGGAAAGCTTTCCGGATCTAGTGGGATAACAGAAATGAGAATGTACCAAGATGATGAACAAAGAAAACTTTAATGGATTGATAAAACAATCTAAATACAAATTTTCAGTCAAATCAAAGTAAAATAAAACTGGATACGGAAAAAAGTTTACCATTGAACTAGTTAATTTTAGTATCCAGTCAAAAAGGTGGTTCAAGTCCAATTGAAGCACAGAAGTAATTAGTAAAATTCGAAAATTTCAATATGCTTTTAACTGTTATTCTTCGTTGCGACTTAAAATTTTTATTGCGCGATCAAAATGTAAAATTTCTGAATATTTGTTAACCGGTCTCCGATATATTGCAATTTACTTCCAATAAATGGGAGGATTTTCCAAATTAAATTAGATTTTAAGAAGTTTGAAGTTGGCGCTTTGCATAATGGTCTTGTGCTTTCTATTTTGAAAATCAATCTGTTTTTGGAACCCATTGTATATTTGGTATTTTTGATAATTTTTGATTTATTAACCTTGCACAAACTGAACAATAACTAATGGTATGCATGACCACCATTATTTTCATTGCATTTAGCTCTAGCTTTATACCACATGCACTATGACAAGATGTGGGTAGATGACTATTCAAATTTCGTTCTGTTACGGAATTCGGAAATAAACAATTTAAGAGAATCGAAAAGATTTGGGCTCGGCAATTTGTTAAAGAGGATTTAATGTGGTGCTCGTGGCACGCGGAGGAGCAGGATGTTTCAATTTGGAACCATGACCACAGTTATAGAAGGGTTCTGAATGGACGTTGCCTGATAACGCTTGCCAAATTGTTTATTTGATTATTTCGAGATTAAAGAAAATGTTCGAACATTATTTATTTGGACGCTAGTACAAATGCTTCTAAGTCGATACTGTAAGATAATAATCAATTAGTATCTACTGACCATGTTTAACTGCAACTCTTCTTAGCTATGTTTTGCAAAATTTAATTACTATTTAAATTGCCATGATACATTTTGAATTCAGCAGTCGAGTTGATGATAAACGCGTAGCTTCTGTTTATCTCTCTTATGAAACGTACATAAGCAACAGTGTAATGACGAAAATTAAATATTCGCCTGAGTAGATTGTTAGGAAATTTTATTGCCACTTTTATAGGTTTAAGTTATTTTTAAATTCATATTTCAGATCTTGAAGTGGTTGTGTTGTTTTGCTGACTGTAGTTTTTATTTTTAAATATTGCTGAACAAAACAAATTAAAACAGTTAACGTATCCAACGATAAGCATCCATAAATATTTGGTGTATGCTTAAAAGACCACAGTAAGACTAAATGTGTTTTTTGAGGAATACTTCTATGGAGTTTTCGTACTGTGTATACATCAAAAGAGATATGAGATAAAGCCAGTAAAGCTGTTTTAAAAGAATGCACTTTCTCATACGCTACATACCCGATGACGTGAGTGAAAAAAGGTTCAGTTTTACTCAATTCTCGTAATTTGAAGTGCACAATCCTTATTTCAATTTTCAATAGGATAGGATGTTAAGGTCTAGATCTTTCAGCGTTTCTTCAGGTAGGAGTTTTTGTTCTATGTGGGAAACATATATTTATGTCGTTTGTGTTAGTGTTCAAGTTGAGGGTCGCTGACGATTTTTTCTGGATCATCTTTGTTCTTTCGAGCCGAGTATTTACGCATAATTTTGCTTTTACAAGCCGGTGGTCACTTCCTGTATTGAAACGATCTAGAACAGATACACCCGCACAGTGTTGTTTCGCTGTGGTTAGGATTTATTCAGTCTCGTTCTTTACATGTCCATTCGGGCTTCTCCACATCCACTTTCGTTGCTTGGACTTTTTAAAGAATGTGGTCATGCAGAACATCTCCTTGTTTATGAATTATAATAGTACCTTCCTCTGTCTCTTCCCCTGCCCATTCCGTATGTTGAACCAATGTTACCCGGGTCCGCCACTTGTTTCTCTCCAATTTTAGCGTTGAAATCGCCTATGATCACCGTGTTTTGCTCGCCCCAAGCCCTTATCAGTCGAGATATCTTCGTAAAACTATTCCTCTTCTGCGGCGGCTGATGTCGGTGCATATACTGTAGGGGGGCGTTCGTTTATACTTAGAACAAGTAAACATCAACTACCATATTTACACTCCCAAACGGTAGACAATGTGTAATGGCAGTTCGTCAAGTGGTCGATCGAGAGAATACATCTGAAATCTATTTAGAAAAAGTAATTGAGTAACCAGTTCATCAAGAATTAGATTTA
>NW_026018508.1:6769279-6770409 GCF_020466585.1 Dendroctonus ponderosae
CTTTTCAATATTTTGATGATTTGGAGATACTTCATTTCAAGAAACCGTTAGTTTAGTAAGTAAGTTTCGTTCACTTTTCATTCATACAATTAAACCTCAGTATTTTTTTTTATATTTCATTAATCACTAGAGACTGATTCGAAAAACTTAAAATACAACTGACTGAACTTTGTTGATAACAACTGACTTTGTTGATAAAAATTCGAGCACGACTTTTCTATTATCTAATCAACTGTAAAAGAAAAATAAGTTAGTTTTTGGGTTATAAAGTGCCTCATTTGATTTAAAAAAGGAATTTTTGAGTTGATGTTGGAAATTATAAAAGAAACTGTTTATAAAAATGTAGTTTTGTGCATAACCAATTATGAGTGGAACATTGTGAAGCCTTTAAAATCAATACTGATACACCGATAAATTCTTCAGATTCGTCCGCATCTGTGAATGCTCGATTAACAGTCTGAATTTGGTCAAACCATCAATTTAATTCAAATCAGAAAGACGAAGCAATCATCGGTTGCGGCAGGAGGGAATCATAATTTTGCCTAATTCTCTTATAATACGATTAAGATTCTCATTTCTATTTTTTTGGCTGAATGTATTTTTGTTAGACGTTTTCATGCTCTAAACAAAAAAGATGTGAGATGTTTCATTGAAAAAAGACAATTAGCAGTAGAATGTTTAAAGTCGTGGCTTTTAATTCGTCTTGTTCTTTTTTGGTTCGAGTAAATGGATTATTCGTAAAAATTTTACAGTTCCATATTTTGAATATAGTAGAAAGTAAATTTATGTACCTAAGTGTACTGTTTAGAACCAAAATGTAAGCTTGCTTTATTCAATTGAAGTTAACGTGATTTTTTGACGCCTCTATTATATTTTATTAGTTAACAATTTCTTATTCAGTGATTTTCATTTCATCCTAAGTCTCCATTATTCTAACAAAAAAATTATAATACATATATATAAATTCAGACTATGAAGGCTTTCACGGCCGGTTAAATTACATTTAGGAATGTTTTTTGGGCTTTTTTTGGGTTTTTTCCGACTAAAAATGAACCGAACGACTCATTCTTAGTCGGAAAGCACGGGAGATCACTTCGCCCACTGCCTCATCGCCTTTGAAAATGTCCACC
>NW_026018508.1:6770509-6814769 GCF_020466585.1 Dendroctonus ponderosae
AATGGCAGACCCCCCCTGGAATCACCCGCCTTAAGCAGGTGATTCCGGACATCTCAAATCTCCTGGAAAGCACCTAAACTCTCAAACTCTTCCAAATTTAAAACCAAACGCCACAAACCACTACTTTTCTCGTCTCGTTCTCTTACTTTTTTTTCTTTCGTTCGTTTCATACTACTACTCTTCGCTCTTAGTCCCACAAACTCCCGAAACCCACACCCCTAACCCACCAAGGCTCTTGCAGGCTTGTAGTAAAGACAAAAAGCTTTGAATGGCGTCTGTTAAAAACATCAAGTCACAGGTTGGGCGGTAGATCGACGTACTTGAATTGGATGGTCGGAATTTGGGTCAGCTTTTGTACATGATCTTCCCTTTTTCCCTTCCTTTAAAACGACGGGCGGTGCCCTTGGAACGGTCCTCAATAGCTCGGCATGATATGCTACTGCTACTGTATATGTCAACCTTTATCTGCACGGCTTCTATGCCCCCTTAGGTGGTCGTTTAGAATTTACTGGTTTCGTTATTTACTTACGTCTTATATATACTTACTATAAAGAAGAAGCTACTCCCCCCAAATGATGGTGGTTGGTGGAGTTCCTTTGGAAAAGTTGATGTCCCGACTTAAACACCGCAGAAGTCTCCCCTAGCAGTCTTGTCTCACACAGTCCTATGATGTCCCATCTGATGTTTTCACGCTCTGTTTAGGGCCTCCAGATCTTCTTCTAGTCGCATACACACACACATACTTCCGTATAGTGTATTTTTTCCATTCATTTCCTATCGAACTTTTGCCTCCCCCAGAATTCATGAGGCAGACTGATGTTTCAGTGCGGGATTGCGAGCATCTTGTTCTTCCCGCCCAGGATAGTTTTGTTTTTGAATTTGACATTTCCGTGGAAGGTGGTTGGAAGTAACGCTTGCCTAGCGGATTGGGGTGTAGGTTGGGATTAGTTGGTAGTTGAAGGATCAAAGGTTAGGACCTTAGGACTAAAAGATTTATTGATAAGGAATATACATAAACATATTTGGCATCGAGAGGGGGTTTAAGACGCACAATATAAATGTACCAGCGGACTAGGGATAGTCGTTATTTAACGTAACCGCTAAAATAACAGTGTTCCAAACGTGTAACCTGTAACCGTAGTTTCAGCTAGCCGATTTAACCGGTTTTTTTTAAACGTCTCATAAAACCAAAATAGCGGTGCGCACTTCGCACCGGCTTCAGCCGTTTGCCGATTTAAAGGTTGTTTTTGGAACCGTCTCATAAACTATGCAGTTGCAGCAGTTTCAGTAACCCTTTGTCAACGGAAAATATGTTGTATACAGTTGCGCATTCCCTTGATGATTGCGTATCACTTTTCGTTTATAAGAATTACTGTTCAGTTCTCCAGGAACCAGCGAAAATTTGTTTAATTGCTGCGATGATATAATTCAGCAATTTTATTCTAAAAGTATTTAGTTTTCTGACATTCTGTAATAAATCTTAAAAAGGGCATTTCTTTCAAGAAACTTAGCTCGGGAGTTATATGTCTATTACCAGCAAACTAAGCAGAATATGCACTTGCATATGAGCTATGAGCAAACTAAGAGTCTAAGACATAAATTCCATCACGGTTGAAATGTAAACTAACAAAAGTTTAAGCAGAATTTGCACCTGCATTTAAGCAAGTTGGCAATTTTTAAATATAAATTCAGTCAGAGATGAAATGAAAGTTATTTGAATAGCCGTAAACGTTGTAAGGTCGACATATTTTATTTAAATTATTTGGTACCAAAATTAAGTCGAGTAATACTTCGTCCAGATTTGCCAAACACGCATTTCTGTTTGTTGTTATTGTGGATTATTTAATGTTATTATGAAACGAAATGCGAGAGATTATTTTCTAAAGCTAGGTGCTCTCATAAACGCGCGAAGAACTAGAATCAGTAAAAAGCACCTGCAAAAAAAATTATTCTTAAATGTTATATGATTTCTGAATGAAAATGAGATTTTTAAACATTGTCGCATATAAACCGTATATTTTATTTAATCACTCTAGTTTTATTGTTATCAGTTTTTTTATTCTTTAAGTAGTTACCTCAGACCTATGTTTTGTTCTTGATTTTAGAATGTTTTATCTTAAGTTTATCAACGTTGAGAATTTTGTTTTTAATAAAGGAAATCACTATATGTCATCACTATTTCTACTATCATCATTTTGTATTTTTAATGAAAAATTTGAAAAGTAACATGTTCCTTTTGGAACCTGGGAACTGGATCGTTGGAAGGTTACAGAAAAATAACCGTTTATCACACCTCCAAAACCGACCCTGCAATATTTTTATTTGTAAATGTCACCATCATATTATAATTACATAAATTAAACAAAAGGTTTAGACCATTTTCATTGTGAGGAAGTGAGGGAATGAGATAAATTTACGAATGGAGACCATGACGCTTTGCGATCCGAAATAAATCATAATTTTAGAAAATGTCTGATCTTTAACCGACTTCACTTCGACTTAAACACTAAGTAAGTGTGTTTCGTAATACACATAATCAAAGAAGATGATCTGACCCAACTTTTATTAAAAATAGTTTCCTACATTGTCGATATGAAATATTCCGTCTCAAAATGCAATTTTGAAAATGTAGGTTCTGTGAGTAGCCAGTCCTTTGGATGGAAAATAACTAGAAATATTATAACAATAATTATTCTATTTGCCTGTAACTTAGTTAAGCTTTACTAGAAATATTTTGGCAAATTATTTATTTAATAGCAACATTGTTTTGTGGTTTTTCAGTTCAAGCCCTGCATTCCTATTGGGTGGGAGGATTCAAAGACTGGAAACAGAAGAAATGGATATATACCGATGGATTATTGATGCAGTACCCAACGTTCAAGGAAATTCACATGAGCGAACGAGATAATTGGACATGTTTGCTCATTGATGGCGTGAGGAAAAGGTATCAAATAATATGCATTTTGTTTTCATTAAATAGCTATTAACCACTTAATAAATGCCTATTGCGGGTAATAAACCCAATAACTTACTTAGTTCGCACATGTAATTAAAGCAAGGACTTTTATTTGCGTTAAAGTAAATATTTCATCAAAGCATCCAGTTCTTCTAACAAAATCTGGCATTAGTCCAACTAAATCGTCTATCTAGTTAGTGCATTTCAATTGTTAACCATGTCAAACATTTCATTATATCTTAAATTTAAAACACAAAAAGAATGAAAGTTTATTGTGTTTAAAATAGATGGAAAGCAGAAGACTGCATGGAACGTCGCCCGTTTATCTGCGAAACCAAATCGATAGCATCGGTTGTTTTGCATGTTGTGGATAAGAAAGTGAAGAAAAAGATCACGATTGACGAGTGTATTAGCAATTCAGCTACATTGACTAACAAACAGAGAAGAAAGTGCCTCAAATTGCTGGAAGGAGATGCGAAAAACACGAATCAAAACGTTTTAAATGAACCGGCAGCAGTAAGTGAGTATTAGTATTCATTGGTATCTGGCGTTATAACTAACTTAATTGCAATATTAAACACAATCTGGAAAACCCTGGCTGTATTTTTTCAATTGACATAAATCATCTATATTGGGATATTACTCGATTTTTTATAAATATTTCAATTGACTCGAGCAGCCAGATGTTTTTCCTACTTACTAACTGAAACTAACATCATATGTGGCCAAATAAACCGAGTTATTTTTAATCAGCAGCAGCTTCAGTTGTTTGAATTTTGATCGATTATAGAAAAATCTGAGAGCAAGCACTAAAATCGCAAGTTTGTATATTAATAAAAGTGGATTTTTTCGAAACGGTTTATGGCAGCAGGCATTTCAAATATGGTCAAAGAAATTCAGAGGAAAGTTATATGAAGTCAACAAAATGGCATTTAGCTTAGTAGTAATTAAAGTTAAGCGAAATTTTAAGTCATTCGGAAAGTGATTAAGTCTAAGCTTATCCAGAGCATAGTGATTCATGCGTAGTAATCGGACAAGTCTCGATAATAATATTGCAAAAACATCACGCACAAATAAAACGGCAAAATAAAACTATTTTCGAAGCTGAAGCGGTGGAAACTTTACAGTAGCGGAAAAAATAATTGAAATATAAAACCGACATGCAGCACAAAATCTTATCTAACTAATATCGTTTTTTTTGTTTAATTTTTGGTTATCTGGTAGATTTTATTCGAGAAAATGGACATTTGCAAAACTGTGGATCTCTAGGAAACTGTAAATCTTGGAGCTTAGAGGGTGAAACAAAACAATGGTCAAAATAATTCAGATTCCGTGAATGAAACACCCTGTAATTCTGAGTTGTCAACTGCGACTTTAGGTGTAGAATTGTCCATGAGAAAAAATAACAACATTGTTAGAAACACTTTACAATCCTTTTAATCCTCAATGCATACAGAGCAAAAAAACTATATAATTAAAGTGCTCAACAAATTAAACGTTACATGACTAAATTTGCCCTGTTTGGAACTGGATACATTTCATTTTTGTTTGAAGCCTTACATAGTCACTTTTTTGTCGGCACTTGCTTTGAAAAAAAATAAGTATGTACTTCAAATAAAGTTCCAACACGATGGAAAATTACACAAAATTTAATTTCCGAAAGTTTGGCTTTTCCTCAGTTGAACAAATAACAGTTTTTTGGACTTCAACTGCAGAGGCTTAGAGATGGACTTCATATATCTAAACGGTTTTTCCATTTCTCCCCTGCTCATTTAGTTACAGGGTGATCCCAAAAAATCTACTTTTTGCTTTTGCACTGATAACTTTTTTCGTTTTGGACAGAATTTAAAAATATATCAGTTGAAGTCGCTAGGCTGAAGCTAAAACTTTATAGTCGAATTGAGACAAGAATTCAATACACAGGGTTGCATTAAAACTGACCCAAGTCCTCCAATTGTTCTCGAAATCTGGGATTCTGATAGATTTTCAATTAAAGTGAAGTTTATTTTCAAACAATTCGTGTTTTCATGCAACCGTGTATATGGAATTTTTTCGTTTTGTATTTTAAGTCGCTTATTAAATTTTCGACATGAACTCTAGCTTTTAAAAATCGGGCTTAAAGGAAAAATAGCACCACTGCAAGACCAGAAAGTTGATTTTTTTAGATCAGTCTCTAAATAAAACATATTCACGAAAAATTCAGAAACCATCTCAAACCGCTCTCTATCTTTATGCCCTTGGTGGCAAAGTCCAAAAAATCGTTTTTTCTTTGTTCAACCGGGAGCATGCCAAACTTAAAAAAAAAATAGCATTGTTTGATTTTCCACCCTGTAGAAACTTTATTTAATTTGTTTGTTGATTTTAACTGTATTTAATATTTTTCAAAATTCCGAACTGACAGCAAAATAATTGGACCAGATAATGCTTATTATTATTATTCAGTTCCAAAATTAGGGTAAATTTCACCAATTATGGCAAAGTTTATTCATTCTTATCTATTAACTGAATAGAAAAAAAATCCAACAGAAAGCTCGAGTAAACTAAATATATTTCGTCTGATAAACGCAGATATAATTGCAATGTAAAAATCAGTCATATCATAAAACCATATAAAAACAGCATAAGCAATACTAAAGCCATGCAGATGAATCCTTAAAGAACAATCGGATGCAAAAATAGAAAACAAGCGCGAGCCAGTGTTTGAAAACCACAAGAAGAATATTACAGGAAAAAATAGAGAAACATAAGAAAAAAACAGTGTTCACAAAGTAATCACAAGAGTCTCGATGTAATAAGAATTAATTGACTCGCACAAATGGTAATGAAGATCTATTTGAAAAATGTTTCTAATGAATTAAACGCCTGAGACCCTCAAAGCTTTCAAGTTAGGTCGAACGAGACTCCCATTTAAATTATAAAGTTTACCGAAGTGGAACATATTGATATTCTGGTCAACATGTTTAATGTGGTTTACGATACTGAATAACTAAACGACTAAGTTTCGACTCTAAAACGACTAAGTTTCAGGAACATGTCCGATAATACATATTCGGAGGGAAGCAAAAAAGATACTTTAGAAAACGAAAGCAGAGGCGCAAAAGCAACATCATATATACAGATGATGCAATCTTTACAGCAACATCTTGGAGGATTATTTTCGGCTCATTCTTCAGAGCTACCAAATAACATAAACTTACCTTAAACACTAAAAACACCAAGTTCATGCTGATCCATGGAAACCCAAGTCGATGTAATATTCTTATAGAGAATCAAACAACCGAAGGAGTAGAGAAATATACCCACAATACAGTTATATAATGCCAATGTATAAAAACTTGATCTGATGATTCTCTAACTATAGAAATCTACGGAACAGAAATTTCATACCCGAAATGCAAAATAAAGAAAACCATCCCTTAAATATTTTTTTTGGCGGGGCCTTCGATTATCTATAATTACGTATATAATTTTCGAATGCTTCCTCTAGACAAATATTAGCTGTAAAAAGTGAGTTTTATTCTCAGTATCATTTCGTAACGAGATCACAAAAACGAAAATGGCGTGGAAATTGCAGGACATATAACAACTCCATGAATAGAATTAAGGTGGGCCTGCATGCTGCCATTAGATTACTTTATTACTTGGAACATACACAGTAAACCATTAAAGCAGCACATGCATTAGGAATTGCATTAATAATACAGCCTTTGGCCGTTTACATTAAATGTTCCCCTCTTGTCTTCTAAACAGTAAAACTATGAAAGATTTAAGTTCAGCAAAAGATTTTCAGTATTTGCTTCAGAGAAAATTGAAGACTAGACTGTATAATCTTCCAGATGATATTCTCATGTGAAAAACACGTCCCGATTACCTTATTCCGGTAAAATTTCCATTGATTCGCCAATGAATCCTAATTGTTGCGCACTTATAGAAGGTTAATATGCCATAGTTGAGCCATTAACTAACAATCGGCAAAAAGATAAATTAGAAACATCTTCACATTGTTCAGTCAATGCACAATGCTGACACGCTAATTAGAGGGCATTATGTACAGTATCTTTAAATGCGATCTAAAATTCACTACACGCCCTATTCTCGGATGACAAATTTTTAAATTTTTATGCCACAATGCATGTAATAATGCTGTTGATTCATGTGCTGGATTTATTGATATTACTTGACTATTCTGATTTATAGTCCTTTATCGTCAATTACATCAGTAAAGCTAAGCGACTTGATGATTTGTTTGTGCAGACACAGCTAATTGTAAATAAATTTGTGTTTTAATTTAAAGCATTACAGTACAAAGTGCTGGTTACTTTAAATGTTTGATGGATTATTTTGTGAAATGTCCGTGTGGAGTCCGGGCTGGAAAATTTTACAAAAATGTCTTAGTTTATTATTAATAAAATGATAAACGTGTCGAATCATACATGAGACTGGACTACGGAATCAATTACTGTCGTTCATGCTTTTATGGCATTTCAGTTTCCTTTTATATTTAGCTCATTATGGTATTATATTGGGTGTGTGCATTAATTCAATTATAAAATAAATGATTCTCATTGCTAATTTTATTCAACAAAGGAAAACTGTCAAAGCATGTTTTGGAATGGGATTTTTGAAATACAGTAAGCAGGTTAATCTAGGCTGTACAGATTTGGAAAGGTTTAGAATATTTTTTAAGCTTCAGCTAACTTTTAGAAATACATTTACAGGTGCTTTAAATTTAGAAAAAAATAGCTAAGCAAAATATGTGGCAGAGGAGAACCAAATTCCAATCTTGTATCCAGAGGTATTTTTCAATGAGTGAGTAAATTTCAAACAGAAGGGTGAAATATTGTGAAGCTGCATCCCAATTATTACAGTTGCGATTCACAACAAACACCTGTTTCAGTAGATAAGTTGTTTATGATTGAAGCGGATACATGTTTTCAGAAGTCCTTTGTTGTCTATTTCGTCTAAAAAATGTTTTTCTGCCTTGACACAAACACAATAAGAAGAAATTGAGAAAAAGGAGCACTCATTATCAATCTGTAATAAAAGACGTGAGGAAATCTGTTTTGTTAATAACATTTTTTAGGTGAAATAAGCAACTAAAATATTTGAAAAATATGTTCTGAAGGGCATATTTTTGTAAAGAAAATATCAGCAAACGAATTTTGCCATATTGGTCGGATATTCATCCATATATTTTTCGAGTTACGGTTAAACCAACCCTAACTAGGAAAATAAATCAAATCTTCGGAATAAGTGGGAAGGAATTAAAAAAGCATATTGTTGTAGGGCGTATATTTCAAGAGAAAAAATATTATCTGGTGTGCTGTATTTAATTTTGCTTTAAAACATCATCTATCACCTGATTGAAGGAATAGTGGCTGACAATCATAACAAATTTGAAAAAACGGTTATTTTTCCACATGTTTTTTTTGGAGAATTGAAAGGTCGGTTCGGCCATAAATTAGTTCGGTTATGTATTTTAATGCCTTTTGATTTCCTTGACTCATTTTGAATTCCGATTCCAAACCGTCATTGGTTAAAATCGGATATCTCCTAATATTAAATTGAAATTGAATTGTTTTACTTGACTGCAAGTTAAACTTCCTCATTTTCAGCGTTTTGTGATTCCATAGAATGTTAATACATTAAACCAATTTCCACATACAAACATTGTTGGCCTGATACTTTTGATACTAAAAAATGCACGTTTCTTTTTCTCAAGTGGCAGACAAAGCTTCCATTCGTTTTTTAATTAGATGTCCTATTTTTTCTAGCATTCGACTATTAATAATGGACTGCTTTTCACTTGTATTTAAACTTATAATAACATGTACATATTCTCGGATAGAAAAAGTTTTAAACGCGCTTCTAATTTAGGAATTTACTACAAGATGTTTTTTCAAACAGAGTGCCTCGCTTACAAAAGGCAATCAAACTTAACATTCGGTAAATGCAATTTTGATTCAGATATTCGAATTCTTACTTCTCGGAAATTCCATGAGTTGTTTTACATCAGCAACTAAGCAAACAAAGGTTTGCAATCGCTTTATGGTTTTGGCTTTAATTTTAGAACAAGTCGTCTCAGACAAACGTTACTTAAATGTAATTCACGTCAATAAAAAGTTTCTTGAAAATCGTAATTTTTAATGACAGGCGGACGTTAGTACACTTGATTGAGTTGATTTATCAGAAACGAATTAAGATTGAGTAAGATGAAATTCAAATCAAACCTAAAATTTGAAGACAGCCAGATCTGGACCTGAAGAAACGAACTTTCCAAGAAGACTGAAAGCTGCTATTCTTCAAAAATTATTTATTTTTTAATTTGTTGTCAACAAATTGTAAGAGGGTAAAACTCAGTCAGACTGTCGAGTCTCGCGAGCTTATTAAATATTTTTTGAAGAGCGAAAGTGGAAACTTTCAGTAACTTTTTTATACGGTAACTTTGCGGGCACTTTTTTTGAAACTAAGTTTGCAAGTAACAACATTCCGTCTTGATTCTATTTGAAAAGTCAATATTTTTCCAAGGAATTTCAAAATGATAAACCAAAGCATTCAATTGAATAAGTCCTAGACACTAAATATGATGAAAGATTTGAAAAAAAAACACACTTATTGACATTTTTCTCTTAAAGTAGTTATGGATAAGCTAATTAAATAAAACGCATGATTGAGAATCACAAAAAACATTTTGTTAACAAAATATAACAATCATAATAAAAGAAAAATAATTTTACATAAACGTATTAATGACAATTGGTCATTTGGCTACTTGTAACTTGTTCACTGCCGATTTCAAGCTATTGTTCATCCGAGAGGTTTTTAACAATTTTCTTCGCGTGATTAAAGGGGAACAAACTCAGTGAGACTACAAATGTTAAATAAGTTGAAGTGAATTTGAAGAAATATTCCATTTTAAGTTGAACAACAATTAACTAAACCGACGTAACATGTTAAATTTTTCAATGAATACTGTCTGAACCTTTAAAAGCAAAATTCTTCATTAATTATAATTTAACCAGACAATAACAAACTTCAATTTATTGTCGTTTCTCAAATCTCAATGTGCAAATAGTGCCGCAAAAGGGAGAAATATAGTTATGATAATTTTTCTGCTGAATAATTTTTTTCTAATTTGGAGTCAACATGCTTATTGATATTAAAAATGTAGCAAAATATGCAATTCACCATTCTGAAAGCTCACATTGTTGGTATTTTGTTATGCCACGTGCCTTGCAAACAGTCCATAAAAACATATTTTTTAACATAAACGGGATTTTAAAACTTTTGAAAAGTTTTATGAAATGTACACTAGTTTGTTTATTAAATAAATTGTGTTACAAATAGTTAGCGCTATTTAGAAATAATCGGGCCATTAGAAATTAGTGATAAGTACATGCAAGAGGATAACTGGATTTCCGGCCAAACGTGCTCTTCATTGCCTTATTTATGCAACGAGTTAGACGTGAGCCATGTTTGAATTTCCTTTGATTTTTCCGAAATAATGCTAGACTAAGCAAGTAGGAAAACCTTGAAATTGAATTGTATTGCCGATAAATAGACCGAGCAATGTAATTATTTATAGGCAAACGAACTACTGTTTAACAGCATTTTCCTCCAACAAAGTATTATATTTCATCGTAAACAGAAAAACCTTAAGTTCAACGATTCAAGGCGACGTAACATTATTTGGTTCAAGGGTAATCCGATTTATCACTATCGATAAATGCAAATAAACCAAATGTATTACTTACTTGAGGTGTCACAATACATAATTTTCACTATTATTGTAGTAGCTTTCGATCTTAAAGTGGCGACAGTTAGAAGCAATTATGGCTTACGGTCAATAGGTCAAGCGATTAATTAGGAAGTAGTTTGACTCTCGATAAACCCAGTAAATTGTTTGGAACAATTTAATAATTGTTATTGTATAATACAGGAAACGATTTCAATGGGGATATGTTGCTGTCGTTTTTGCGATATTGAAAATGTGTAGATTGTATAATACCGACGTGAAGAATTAAGTAACTTGGTTGAAAAACGACATTTTAATATATGAAATAGATTCGTCCAGCTGAGAATATGCTTATTTATTAAAAATATGCCAGTTCCCTGTTGGTGTTTAATATTTCCTTTCAAAATATACAGATCGTTCACAATTGTGAAACTTTTGTAGAAACAATTTACAAAGGGAGTTGAAATCAATTCTAGAATCCCACAATGGTCTAATATACAGTGTATTTTTTTTAAAGCAAAACTTTTAGTTTTCAGCTTGTTGTAACTATTAGCTATACAGGCTGATTCAGCCATCCCTATTTTAACTTCAACTTGCACTTGAAGCTTTCATAAAAAAATGTGAACAAAACAACACAAAAAAATTATTTAAAAAATCATAGAAAATCACCCAGTAACCCTACATGGACTTATATTAGTGTAAATAATTCGAAAACGAAAACAGATAAGCAAAAACTGCAAGAGATCAGAAAATTCTTAAATTGAACAGCAAATGCAAAAATGTGTTCCGTCGAAGTCAGTAGTGCATCACAAAAAAGTTCGTGGGGGTAAAAGACGGTATGTCTTTAAAATGAGCACCCTGTAGATTTTGACAACCAGTCGCCTTACCTTCGGGTAAAGGGTCTAAACATTAGCCTACGTTAAAAATTTCAGCGAAATATCTCATAAACTGTAGGAGTTAAAGAAAAACTCCCAAAATTTTTTTGAAATTTTTATACCCCGCGTCTTGTTGGGATCTGAGAAAAAAACTTAAATAGAAGCTCGATTTGTTTTGAGCTCCTCTACACGCCCCTGGTCTGTGTTCATAAGGTTGTAATTCACCCTATATATTGAATAATTTTAGGTTTATTAAGAAATCGCGTAGTAAATCGAAGAGAATCAGTCCGATTGCCAATGTGAACGTCTCACCTAAAGTTCGAAAAGTAAAAAAATATGTTGTAGTTTATATTCATGGCTTTATAATTTATTTTTTTTTAGTTTAAAGGTGCAATTCAGTCTATTCTTCTAGTTCTAAGGTAACCAACATTGATGAGATGAATTCGGCAAGTAGATTAACATAAATTACATATTACTTTAAGCAAAAGTGAAGTTAAATAAAGATCAAATAAAGACGAATATAAATGGAGGTGTAACGGATCAAATACTTTTTTAATTATTTAAACAAATACGGAAATAAATAAAGGAGAAATTATATCTGGAAATTCAATTCGAAAATTATAATTGAGAACAGTCGAAAAATAAATCAAATTAAATAAAATACGCTTGTGGAAGATAGATACAAACCGGATGCAATAATTTACGAATTTTGAGGAAGATGCGCAAATCACGAAGTGAACGCGTGATTAACACGTTACAAGAGTCTAATTGATTCAAATTAATAAAGAAAGATCTTAAATTTCAAACATAATAACGGAAGTAAATATTGAATGCTATTTATGAAACAGTAAACAGCAAGAGTTGGTGCAAGTACCTACAGAATTATCTGTATTTGTATCACGAAAATAATCGCTTTATTTTCCTCTTTTTTTTTGAGTTCTCCTCAGTTCGGCTTAGTTTCACAGTGAAAACTCATATTTTAAAGTGATGCTTCACTAATTCCTCATTTCTTTTGCTAGTTTCATCATGATTTGTAGCTTTTCTTCAGATATTTACTTGATAAAAAAAATGTGTCTGCTTCAATGTACACTACATAATTTTTAATTTCAATTAATTGAAAACAAAAATCGTGTTCGGAATTTTGATTCAATGTTTGTGACTATGTTTTTACGTTTCCTAGTTGTTTCAAAGTGTCCTCGAGTAAATATGTTATTTTCCCTTACTTTTTAATTGCTATTTCTTCCGATTTAAATCAATTTGTTCCGTTGGTCCTAAACCGAAATTATATACATTTACTTGGCGTAATTTGAACAATTGCAATAGCATTTCTTGCTATCGGAAAGTGTACCTAAGGCTTTTAAATCACTGTTTTTGCTGCCACACTCCGTGAAAGCAAATAGGGGAGAAACAAAGCATAAAAAACAGATAATGTATGTAAAATATCTCAAAAATTTTGTAAACTCTTTAGTCTCGAAGAATATTTCAGACTGAACCAAACAATCCGGAAACAGAAAAATGAGCAAAACCACGTTTATTAGAGTGTGACCAAGTCACGATCTACAAATATTTGACTTTAATCTTTAATCCAAGCTAAAACAGTCATAAACGAATGTTTCTTTTGGCCGCATACCTAAAATAACTGTAACTGATATTCGTCTCGATTAATTTGAAATATAATAAGAAATAAAGTACTGGTAATAAAAGTGCTGATAATTGATCCATTTTCCACATGAATCGACAAACGGAATTCTAGTTGTAGCTGTTTCTTTCATATGCTTTTAATTACTATTTAATCTTATTATTTTTAATGATTTATTAATTTTACATCTGCCACTTACAAGTAAATAATAATTATTTGTTTGATGCTATGATTTCAAGGTAACAAATGATTTCTAGTGGTTATTTGTTTCAGTACAGCAGGCCAAACCAGCCTATTCAAATCATCCCACTGTGATCAGAGCGATAAGTCATATTTGTCCTCAAAATTGGATGTCACTGGGTAATCAGTGCTATCTCTTCAGCAAAGAGAGGGTGACATGGTCAGATGCACATTTCAATTGCGGTCAGATTAATGCCAAACTAGTCATGATTCGCTCGAAAGTCCAAGACCAAAAGCTGAGGATATTTCTCAATGGATTCACAGGTAAAAAGAAAACTACTAATCAACCAAGGCATTTGTCTTTCAAACTGCTAAAATATTAATATCAAGTGGTAAAGGATGTTCGTTGAGGTGTTTCAATATTGTCTCTCATGTTAGATTTTAGTTTTGGGGCGATTTTTTACTGTTACTTTACATTAATCACAAATAACATTGACTATACTTAAGGCTGAAACCACTCTGTCCCCCTTTCAGAGACCCGTTAATGCTTAAATATAGCCGAAACTTTGGCTTAACATACAATGTTTTTGGCGCTATAAACCGAAACATCTCAACGAACATATTTCACCATCTATTATCCACTTCCTTCGCTTTCTGTTTAATTATCTACTGTCATAAAATACCATGTTTTCTACCGAACGAAAAAATATTTGAGCCTACCGTTTATTTTCAATATTTTTTGTTTGTATAGATTTTTCAAAATCTCTGATATTGGGATATTTTCATATCGATTTTAATTTTTTTCGATAAAGCAACTACTCAGAATAAGTCATGGATTAATATTTTCTGTTGATTTCTCAAAGTTCCTTGCTTAGAGTGAAAGTGGTTAGAGCTGAAAATACTATTTCAATTGTGTTTAGTTCGGCGGTACATTGGTGTTATATATGGTCAAAATATCACTCTTAAACTCTGGCAATTTATCTTTGAATATTTTTTTTTCACATTTTACGCAAAGTTTATAAGGCATAGTTTCCTAAGCCAGGTCTAGAAGTTTAGTTCTTAATTATTTTAAAATTTATTTCCGGTGCAAATATCTCCGGTTTAGACGAAATTAATTGAAAATAAAACCAGCATTCATAGGAGAAAGAAAAAAGCTTCCAGATATCCACAAGGATATAAAAAGTTTCAAGTAATTTCAATGCGGGTGTGGCTAAAAGTAGGTAAGATAAAAGCAAAGTTCACACTTTACATTTGACAAGAATAGGTGCCAATATTAAATATTCGATAAGATAATGTATGTCTAATGCCTATTACATAATTAATGTTGGTTTTTTTATTAGAGAAACAAGAACGTTGGATTGGCGGTAGGTACAATGTGAAAACAGGTGAATGGATTTGGGCATTGAATGGAAAACCATTGAAATATAATGGATTCATTAAAGAACCCATTCTTAATGCAACTGGCTCGATAGATTGGCAAGCAATAATAATGGACCCACAATATGGATATCGGTAAGTTTGACGATTTAAAAACTAACTTACCAAACCAAAATATTTTTGTTGAGAAGTTGGCCATTTTACGCTATTATAACTAATCAATATTCACTTATGCACCATTTTTATTTAATTTTCTTCATGTCTTCATTTTCTTATTTTTGTTCATCTCATCGCTAGAGGTTGATTTGATTTCCGTTGGTGTTTGAATTTTAGATTTAAGTTTTTCGTTAATCACATTGGAATTTTTCTTGGGAGTTTTTGGGATATTTTCTGTATTCAATGAAGTTTGAAACGCAATCGCGTTTCCATCACTCATGCTTGTTTCAGTCGTAAAAACGTTGTACGCTATTTGAGTTTCTGGTCAGGGCTTTTAGTTTTTTTGCACCCATAGCTATCTCATTGTGCACAATTTTAGCTTAATTTTTGAGTTCGTATGGCAGTAGCCGGGGAGTAAGATTTAAAAAATTAAATAGTAATATTAAAAGCTAATATTGCTGTATAAAAAGTATTATTTCAAATACTTAATAATGACCTTTTTACTTCCTGCGGTAAATCGTCGCATGCTGTGTGCTACATAGTCAGAAAGTTTACCAGCCATCTATCACCCGCTTTGAATGCATCCTCATGCTAGGAATAATTCCAAAATAAGGAACATTCATTTAAAGTGTAAACTTTAAGGTGGAGCTCTCGAAATCAACTAGAAAGACATTTCTACATTTGCCAAGTGAAAGGTCGAGCAGTTAAACGACTAAACTACTCAAAACGGCCATCGGCAACAATAGAAATATCCCCTGATCGACGCTTCCAAAAAAGAATCTACTCAAACTCCAGACTGAAAAGCCGAAGCAGTAGAAGAGCAAATCGCAACAAAAGAACGAGGAGATGTTCCCGATTATCCACCTGCTAACTTTCAGCAAGCAACACGGAAAACAAAAATAGTTGAGCTAATTTATGTTGATCATTTGCACTGCTGTTGAAAAAAAACGTATAAATCTATTCAAAATAGAATTGTATTCTTAATCGTCTTAACTGATAAAAGTCAAAGATGCTTGCTGAAGGAATACCGGAATGGTTTTAAATTGTGAGGATCAACATATATTTTTTATGTTACATTATTAAAATGTGAATTCTTGCATTTACAATCTGTGTTCGTTAACTGCCATGCATACATATGAAATATGAACCTTTAATATAGATTTATTTAGTTATTTGTAGAAATAAACGTGCGATAATTCATGTTCATTAAGTTATATATATTTATTACTTGCGGCTTAAGTGTATCTGACACTGTAAAAATGCGTTTGTATAACTATAAATATTTAATATAGTGGTGCTTAATAAACAGTAGTGAATAAGTTCTAATTTAAAGAAATCTACATTTTTCTTTCAGATACGTTGCTAGTGAGGAATTTGCTTTGTCTGCTAACAATACGGGTTTGACTTCAAACATGCCAAGGGTAAGTCCAGATTATGCTTCCAAATTATTTAATTTTTGAAATTATTTTAAAGTGAATGGAGATGCGATACTCTTTTGCACAATTGCGGAGGTTTCAAATACGGAAACTTTAGTTGCCTTCTGATTTGCCCAAATTGAATACTGTGTTAGAGAACTCATTGTTTTCCCAATACATTTTTCTATTGCGAAAAAATAACTGAATTCGTAAAAAGTAGATTACGATGTTTAGGGTGTCTTAAGTAAGAAGGTTTTGCAATATCAGTTTTTCCGTAAATACTTCGTTATTGACGGTTCTGACGCCAAAACAAACGCTTTATGTGTATAATTTCTAGATGTTTGAATCATTACAGTTAATTTCCAGATAGCACAAAATATTACATACATTTTTTAATTAAAAAAAATATTTGTTTTTAAAATTTAATTAGCATGAAACAAAAAAATTAATAATAATTTTTCTTAATACATAATACTTTTGGTACCTATATATAACACCATTAACAGTTTCTAATATATTATTTCATATCAGTATTAAATTATTTCAATTTTAGCTACTGAAAATCGTTTTTTTGGTAGTAGGGGACGTCCCAGCTGCCCAACTTTCTTAAAATGTTCTTTTGTTGAACTATTAAAAATGTCAATATAAGTAAATGTCATACACGTAAAACTCCGAATTATTCCTTATTGTCTGAAATTTAAATCAACAGGAAATCGGTAGGTGCGTGGAATATTGAATCTTATAGAAGCAGCCTTAAGACCTTCAAATACAGCGTGTACTGCTTGTTATATATATAGCCCTTCTTCTCGGTTTTATGCTTTTTCTTGGGATGTTGCCTTACTCTTTATTAAACTATAAAATAACAAAATATATAACTTGCTACTCACCAAAATACACTTAAGATACCACCCCTTGAAGCAGTTACTAATTTTAAACGTAGTTTATAATAAAGTGGCCACATTTTCATGGACACCAAGCGGGACAAATCGGATGAAATGAGAATTACAATTTAGTTATTTAGGTATAGTTTGATGATAATTTTTAATCAAATTAATTTTGTTATTTATTTTGATCACAATTTTTAATCAAATTAATTTTTTTATTTAAAAAAATTGTCGGTCAAATTTACGGTCATATAGTTGATCAGAATGAATAATTTGCAATAGATTCGGATCATTTATTAAAATGTCGTGAAATATTTCACATGAATTGGTCAAATAGTTTATACTTAATATAGATTTTAAAGTTTTAATGTTATCCATATTTTATTAATACTAGAAAGACACGTTCTGTTGCTGCATTTGCGAATGTACAATTATTATTCTGTTTAAAATGAAGGAATAATCCCGCCTATTTTTTGTCTGTTGCTAATTTTCCAGACAAGAAACATTTAATTTTTTATCTGTGACATATCTTTTCACCAATGACAATTCATGAAAAAGATCATTTTTGCAAATATAATTTTTCGGGTGGTTTTGGAAATGGTTACTAATATAAGATACAGACATAAGATTTTTCCACATATTACCATAAGATCTCCTGTTTTAATGTCACCCAACGAACATTTTTAATAACTTCGAATTGAACTGTCCATTTATTATTGTTATTAGTTATTATAAACATTTTTGGCATGTTTCAGAAAATCAGGTCGTTTAATGGCAACTTGTTCTTCCAACCTAGTGATATTTTTTCGAATAATTAAACCAATCTAATCGTTATCAATTATTTCTCGTAATTTTGCTATTAAATATTTGATTTGACTCTTCTGTAAACGAAATTTTGTCACCTTGTGAAATAATGTAGCTTGGTTGTGGATGTGTCGTTTTCAAAAAGATCTGCAATATTCTTGGACATTTATCTTCTGTGTTCTGATAAAAAGTATGATTTTAATGGTTCGTATATGTATTCGTTTGTATTCGATTTCTGCGCTTTCACAAAAATCATTCAAACTTGCAACACACACAGTATATATATAAAAATACACACAATTTTTGTAATAATGTTTTCAACATCAACTGTAAGTAAGTCAGATGCTGTCTGAATAGTATTATATAGAATCTGCGCTACACAACCCACTCCAATAATTTTTTGGTTCAAATGTCCGCTAAGATCCGTAAAAGCGTTATTGATGCCTCTTCTAGCTTTTCCATCAAAATTTGCGTTAGAGTTCTCGGCACAATAAGCAATAATTTTACTGTTAAATTGTTTTTTGTTAAAATAGTACTTATTGAATCGAAAGTTGTTTGTGACGTTTCACCCACAAACAAATAAAATCCAATGTTCTTAATTTAATTCCTATTTCTGGATCAAAAGTCCTAACAATTGTGGGAACTGATTTTAAATCATTGTGGTTGCCATCGAATATGGTGAAAAAACATTACAAATAATTGCTTCGGTTTTTGTCTTTGCACATGCAATTTTTTTAATTGAAATTATCTGCTTACCTCTTCATTAAATACACATTCTCTTTTTTAACTAAAAAATGCTACAAATGCTAAAAAGCAAGTATTAAATATTACCTTATTGGCGGTTACGTTGTGGCGACTATTGGTCTACCTTCGTAAATTAACTCTAACTCGGTACATTGCCTAATTCAGTTTACTCTGCATGCATTTTATGTGTTGCTTATGTATTTTTTATTTCGTTATATTCATTATGATACTTAATAAATAATAGGTAATATATTATTTTTAGAGTAAGTTTAAAATAAGAAATGCAGACATTTTCTAAAAAGCGGGACTGTTCCGTCATAATCGGGACGTGTCGTCACTTCATAACGAGAACTTTTTTCCAACGCTTTGTAAACGTGGTCAACGTAACTTTCGAGCCTGCAAATCGAGGTGTCTGCGCAATCTAACACCTTTAATTGAAAACTGAACGAAAAACCGTTTAAAAGTAAAAAGTAAAAAAAAAACCTAGCCAAATTATCTTTTATTAATTTTTCTTTTGGGTGGCCATTGTTCCCGCCTGGCCACTGAAGCCGGACGTCCCCTATTTTAAAGCTAGTTTTCCGACCCAAACATGTTACAATAATATAAAAAAATACAAAATGTATGTTTGTCAGAGAAGTGAAATACACATTTTTCACACACTTGAAGTAACTGCTACTGTTCCCAGCATTTACTAAGGTTTTCGCTATCGTATGCCGAAAAAGCCGAAAAATCGGTCATCAAACATTCATTTAAAAAATATTGTATTTAAACTCTAGCTATTTATTCCGCAATTTGATCGTACTAAAAACAAAAAGAAATCCTTATTGATAATTTTTTTGCCATTAACTTCAAAATGTGATCTATCTTCGATATAGACACGCAATTTAGTAAAACTAACGAAAATCTGAATTCGGGTGCAGCTAGAAAAATAGCATATTTCAATATTCAAACAGCCTGCACAATCGATTTAAATCAGGTCATATATTTATGGATGATTGATAAAATGCAGTTTTTAAGTAAAAAAAATGTTCGCATCTTTCGAGAAAAAATCATAGAAGCAATGCCAAAATAATTAATAAATACAAATGCAACAAATTAGAAAACTGCCAGTAAGAAAAGCTTGAAGGGAAAAATACAAATGACACCAACACTTTATAAAAGCACACAATTACCATACTTTTAAAACTATCGTTTTATTAATATTATAGCTAAGCGAGTAACTAGCCAAGTAACAAAATCACTCAAGGTTTGTTAAAAAAATAAATAACTATATCTAAAGTGTTAATAAACATCTATAGCAAATTTCGCTGGAAGTATATTTTTACATAAAAATATGCAGTCGTAAATTATTCTGCCATTCGCTTTTTTTTTGTCGCATCAATGTTTCTGACATCCCTATAAAATTAATAACAGTAACTAACCAACGTCATCCAGCAAAATTATAAAAATATGAGAAAATCGAATTTAGCCCACAAAGATCTTTATCTGAACTTCAATGCAAAATGCATTTTAAGCTGTTTTATCAAAATTATATTCCTCAACTATTGGCCTAGGATGCAGTGGATGCTTCTTAACGCCATTTTCTTTGTACGTGGAGTAAAACATTTCTCCTTTTCGTTGCCTCGTATCGTCGTCTTTGGCTGAAAGAAAAAACGGAAATATTGCTATGGATTTCTAAATATTCCATACAAAGTTTAATTGAGTTTGACAAGATATCTTTACAACAAAAAGAAAAATTTACTCAATTAAACTAGGATAAAAATACCTTTATTTCTTCTTGATCTATAAGGCGAATCATTCATAGCCAGTAGCGGTTCATTGCCATCATCAATCGGACCATTAGCATCATTCAGCACTTTCAAAGCTGCAGCAGTTCGATTTTTCTTCTTTTTATTCTTGATTGGTTTGATTGGTTTTATTTTCCGTTTCCGGTCTGGTACTGTATGAGAGTTGAGAGGATAAATTTCTATGTGGAACGGATCGGACTTATCAGATGAATGTGGTTGACTTGATGGGGGATTCACAGGAGGATTCAGGAGGACATCATTCGAAATATCCGGGATCGGGATTTCGTTGAGTTTTTTACTTTCATATTGCTCCAAAAGTCGTTTTCTTGATTTATTATTGTCGATGGTCCGAAGTTTCTTTTGGCATATGTAGTTACGCTCTTGGTAGCAGCTTCGAGAGTTCCATCTGAACAGTTTGAATATAAATCATTATTTGATGGGAAAAACTAGGAATTAATTTTTTTACCGATACTGAAATGCTGGATCGATTGTTATGCACTGCCACTGGAGGCTTTCTTGAGTCTGGTTGAAAGAACTGTCAAATCCATTATATGTGAGCGGTTTTCCCGATGCCGCCCATTGCCATTGTTTCTTCTGCCAGTCAAAACGACCACCCAACCATCTCTCCAACGGTTCTAAAATAAATCAATTTGTACATACAACTACGGATGTCTCCTAAGATCCAAACAGTATTTTTACAATTACATATTTAGTTCTCCGTGTATTTATCACTATATAAAATAAAATAATGCAAACTACAACTAACAACAAAATATAGAACTCATGTTGAAACTAAAATTTCATACTCGACTTAAGACGAAAATCCAATATTCAGGTCTGCCAGTTCTGATTTGGGTCACTTGTAATGCAACCCTGTATGTATATGTATTGAATTTTTATCTGCAGTCGACTATGAAGGTTTAGCTTCAAGATGAGCTCGATATTTTGAAAATCGCTTCGATAGTAAAAATGTTATACTGCAAGACCAAAAAGTTCATTTTTGAGGTCACTAAAAAATTAACAAATCGTTTCGAGCTTCGAGGTCAATCTTTATGCCATTTATCATGAAATCCGTCAAAAACTTTTTTTTTTTCAAATTGGGAGAATGCCGAATTTTCAGAAATTTTGCTTTCAACGCTGTGGGAACTTTGTCTGTAACGCACCCACTGATTAAAAAATAATTGGACTAAAAAACGCTTCAAACAGAAATAATTGATTTCTAATTCGCTCGCAGCAATTAAAAGGTATCCGGTACTAAAGCCAAATTTGCTCTAAAAATTTGGCCGTGTAACGATTAATTTATTGGGCAGTGTAGTTTCGAAAAAAATGTCTAAATGTCTTAAAAACATTATTATTTGAAAAATGTACTATGTTTTATGACTTATAGTCCAAAAAATTATTCTTAAAATGTATTTAATAAACCAACTCGAATTGAACTGGAATTGAAGTTCCATTTTTGTCGATTATTTTAATACATAACTAATAAAGTTAAAAATCGCAAAGCATCTAAAAAGTCAACAATATTTTCTCAATAAGTATTTTTTTGATTTTAACAGTATGCGGACATTTTCTTACTTTTTATCCAATATTAACTAAATCTTATAAGTATTAAATATTCTAATAAAATTTGAATTGTATTCAAAAAGTGAGTTTTATTAATTGAATGAATTGAACTAAACTGCTCAACAAAATAAACGTTACACGGCCAAACTTGCCCTAACTTTGGAACGCGAATAAATTCTGACTGCTGCGAGGTATTTGATTTCTGTTTGAAGTGTTCTGTAGTACAATTCTGCTTCTTTCAGTCATGAGGTTTTTCGTAATGCTTTTGATGTTGAGATCCCAAAAATATATTTTTTGCTCAATTGGGAGCACACTAAACTTTCAAAATTTTGCATTGCTTTATTTGACATCATGTAGAAACTTTATCTGATGCACTAATTCTGTGGAAAAACACGGACTGAAAGGAGAAGAATTGTATTGAATGAAGAAATAATTTATTCGCGTTCCAGAGTTAAGGCAAATTTGGCCGTGGAGTGTTCATTTTGTTGAGTAGTTTAGTTGGTTTCGAAGAAACACGTTCTTTTGTACGCTCATTTTCTAACATCATGTATCAATAAAATTAAATATGAAACATCGATCATAACTTAATATAAAGTTTTTCAAACTACATTTAAAAAAATTCAAACTAACAATGAAAAGCTCTGAAAAATAGCTCATTTTGTACAAAAATGATCATTCATTTGCAGGTTGATTTGAGTGTGTAAAATACTTCATAAAATAAAAATGCCCATTGACTTCGGGTCACATTATATATACAATGAATGAGAAAATCCATATACTGTCCAGTTTAATTATATAGTTATTAGTAAAACTATGAAACTTTTTGTTAAAGAAAATGCAAGATTTTCAATTTTACACAAGATTCAGTTCCTTCATTCTGCAAATTTAGAAATTCCATTCAAAAACGTACATTTGCTGGACCGTTGGCTCCTGGGAGACATTTTCATAATACGGCAAACTTGAATGCTTCAGTGTTATATGCGAATAATTTTGAAGCAAGCCGTAGAAATTTGCAATTGAAAATCGGTCTTCCATAGTCAATTCTAATCTCTATCACCTACCAAACCTCCATATGGATATGAGATTTAAGCGCTGACTGAACGATTTACTTACTTAGCCTTATAGGGTCACTTTTAAATCGAGCTTTAGCGAGTTATCTATATTTATGATAATAAACTTAAATAAATTAAACACTTAAACAGCTTAAGAAACGAAAATAAACAACACGACTTACCAATCCCACAAAGTAAAAGGATTCCCAGCCCAAAAAGGAGAGTTCAGGTAGTAAATGCAAATGAATGAATAAATGGCATCAAGATATGAATATTTTCACGAATTCCTTGAATAATTACTCATCTAGTCTGGCATGTAAGTTAAGTGTTCAATTGTATGCAACTTGTGTAGGACTAATGAGAATTAGTCTGTAATCATAAGGAATAACTCTTTAGCTGCTGAAGGACGTATAATAATTGCATAGAAGAATATTGAAAAGGCTTAGCCAGCATTTGCTTTTATGTGCATAATAAACCCTTTAGTTCCCATTTATGAGTGGTTACATAAAATTTTAAAATTCTAGGATATTTTCTAAATTATTTAATTATTCTGGTTGTGCTGGCAGCCAGCAAGTTAAGTATTTTACCATTTGAAATATGAATTTTATTTTTTATATAAATCATAAATTCTAATCAAACTTACCAACAGTGCGACTGCTCAGAGTTTTCTTAATATGCTTATCTTGGTTACTGTTCTTAATGATAGCTAAGTTGCTATGCAGTGAACGACACTTGAAAAAAGCGTCATGAAAGGTCAGTTTTTCCTTGCTGAAGAAGTAACATTTGTGACTTAGTCGGATGAAATTTGGAGGACATACGTAGCTTCTTTGCTTAGCCGATGGTTTATCTAATGACGTCCCTGAAATTCAATTATAATTTACTTGTTTCATGTTTTATTCTAAATGAATAATTATACCGTAATCGATTTGAATTGGTTTGTTTAAATATTTAAAAAAACAAATATACTACATATTAACCAAACAAACAGTAATTTAAAAAATGATAGTTAACCGAAACACACCTATTATTGCATGAGTTACATAATAATATTCCTGAAATTATAGCCTTTTTCAGTACACAGAAGTAGATAATTAGCATAGCTAATGTTATTCCATGTCACCGATTTCAAAGAAAAACTCTAAAAATTAGTCAAGCTTAACTGTTTCCATCAATTATTTTTTCGCTTTGGTTTTTAATATGCAGTTCTGGGTAAATATTATTTCAGAAAACAAGCAAGCCTAATTGATTCGTTCCAGGCCAAAACAATATATATTTTCAAAATATCACATTGCACACTTACTTATATTTTATCTGCGTTAAGCAAATATATAAAGTTTAATGTATGCCATCTGGAATGCAAAACAGAAGTGACAATTTATAGCAAAATGTAAATTTTTAGTCGATTAAACAAGTATTCGTCCAAATATTTAAAATATGTTTTAATAAAACAAGGGAATTGCAAAATTCAAATATTATTTATCCAAATATTTGACGAAAACATGTCATGATTGGCAATAAACCAATAATGTAGTAACATACTAAGGTGGCAAACGAATTCGATCTGCTATTTTTCGAATCATTTTAATTAAGTATCATGTTTCGAAGCTAGTGAATTTTATTACTATATTTGCCTACCAATATTTTTATTTAAATTAACTGCTTCTATTGACCTTAAACCGAATTTCCGTATTAAAGTCCGAACTGATCAGAAAGGTGAAACAAATTTTAAACGACATGCATTAATAACAAACAGAAAAATTTTTAAATACAAGAAATAATTCGCATAATTTGAAAAGCAGTAAAAAGTAAAACAAAATTAATTTATTTCTTTTTTTGATAGTTAGCACATATATTAATTTTTCTGTTGCTTTAAAGCTTTCATTGTGGAAGATAGGATTGTTAAAAACATTCGAACACTAACTTTATTGGAATTATTAAGGAGTAATAGTAAATCCAGTAATAATAGATAACTTTTCTAGACAAGCGAACAACATTTTAAAACATTTATATATTATAATTATAATTTTTCAAAAACATTTCCGGAATTTCTTAGAAAAAAAATATAGCAGAGAGAGTATTACTTTCTTAGGTGACATAATAGAATTGAAAATGTTGAGAGCATAGAATGTTGCTTTTATTTAACTTAATTATCATATTATAAGTATATAAAACTATGTATAATCCTATTTTAGTAGATTATTACTTATATACTAATTTCATGCTTTTAACCTTCTGTTATGAGCATAAAATTTTACTACTTTTTAACCTCGCATGCACATCCTGCGCCTATAAAAAAGCGCATAATATGCAGCAGTGTTGTTTTACTTTTATGGATTGGACATACACAAATATCCATATCGTGAGCTAACAGGCGTTTTGAGAAAAAAATAACATTACTACTGACATTATCTAGAAAAACGGCACTTTGTTGTGTTTTTTATGGGTCATTTGCCCTGATTAGTAGTTGAAACGCATGCTCGTTTTAAATTGAAAATACAATGTCGTTACTAACCTGCTACCACTGTTAGTAGTACAAAAAAACTGCTCAAAATTCGTCGCATGATCTTCCCATAAGTCGCTCAGATTATGTGAAAACGCCTTTGGCTTCTCGATCTAACAGCTCCAATGGTTTACTTGAAGATTTTCTTCTAAAGTCATTTTCTTATAGTCACAACGACTTAAGGTGGAAAATACTAAACTCTGAAACAAATTAGAACTAATTTACGAAAAGCTATACACCATAAGTAATAACAAAAATTGTAATATTAAAAATCAGCTTGCGAATTGCGAATTGTTTCATGTGTATTTTGAGCCATTTTTAGTTGACATCAGGAAATATTCGCTTTACATGCAATTCAAAAATTAATTTACGAGGTATTTAAAAACCTTTAAATCTAAATTTTAAATCCCCCCGAAACATCGTCAAATTTTCGATTATGCCAAGGCAATTGGTTTAAAACAAAATTGGCAATTGTTAGCAAATGAAAAAATTATACAGTGTGATTCAACAACGTAACGTAATCAATTGCCTGGCGATTAAATTAGCTCATTGTTCTCCAAACGTAAAAATTTACAGATTTTGCTAAGATCGAAACTGAATATCATCAACTAATGAGAGTCAGTCAAATAATCAGTAATTAAAAGCCCATTCATTAAAACTCAATAAATAACCGGGAGTTATAGAGATTAACGTTTTCTTTATATGGTTCTAAAACATATACCAATATATGTGCTATTTTCTATCCTCTATATCTATTTTCATTTTTCAGTTTTCATTCATTTTTATTTTAGTTGTCTGTTGAAACTCTACTTCCAAAACTATAAATTAGATCAATTCTGGCAAACTTTTAATAAAAGACTGGCAACTAATTAAAAACTTAACTAAAGTCAAATAGAACAATTAAAATAAAAACTTAATTTTGCCCATTTGCAACGATAAACTACATAAGAAATTGTAATATTTTGAGTTTAGTATCTTGTAAAAAGTATACAGGATGTTTTCATGATAGTTTCACCAATCCTTTAGGTTCGAGTTACTCAATCTTACTGACACACTAAATATTTTATTATTTTTCTCATTTTTCATATTTGATATTCATATTCATTTTAAGTCCATTCAGCAATTCAATTAATTAGTTAATATTAAATCATCATCGAGATGTGGTTGAATTAAGAAAACGTGTACTGTTGAGAGGTCAACTGGTTAGTTAAAGATAAATAAGTTCGATATGGTTCGATAAGAGACACACACAACTTCCCATTTTAAAAAATTCAGACTTCAGAAAATTTGAAAACGTGAAACATATAATCAAACAAAAATTAAAAGCTGACGTTAATCTTAATGAACGCGCACAATTAGCATTTATATATGGTGAAGTTATGAAACTTTTAAACTTATTGTGTAAAGTCACCTGATAAGTTGATTTCCTCTGAAAATATTCAGCGCAATGATAATTTTTTCTAGCAAAAATTTTGAATTGCCGTAAAGTCGCCTTTTCACCTCTTTCCAGTCATATACCTATTTACAATTTTAAACATAATTTATTCGCGTTCCACCACTCCCTGAGCCCCATTATAATGGAATTACCTACTCAGAATCCCTAAAAATTTATGCACTTTTTTCAAACCCCAATTTTATACCACCACCCACCGCCTCTAAATCTACTTTTATCTCCAGTTTCTTAACCACTCTGTTCTGATTACTCTCAGCCCGTCTGATACTTTACCCAGACGCAAAAGTTCGTCATTGTAGGAAAAACATATTGATTAAATTAATAAATTAAACCTACCTACAGGTTTTTCTTGATACATTTTATTTGGTTCTAACGTCTGTTAAAACCCCATTTTAAAACATTGAAATACTCAATTTATGACTTTTGCCAAATGATCCTGATCAACTTTAATCTGCACGTTGAATAAAAACGATTTGCTTTAATTAATTTATTATACTAAACACATGTTTTGAAAATAGGCGCTACTACACTAACAGCAACTGGTGATTAATATTAATTAATGCGCTGATAGCGAATATCGTTAATAAATTGATTTCAATTAATTTTGTTTGTTTTGTCATAGGTATTTAAATACTACTTTAGTCTAATGTGAAATTTTGCCAGGATAGTATTTTCTTGATTTTATTCAAATTATAAATTTGTTAAAAATACTGCTGAAATAAGACACAACTGGTAAACAATTACTTTATTACAAATCAGATAGTTTCGAAATTGAAACGGAAATTCTTAAGGTCTTACGTATCATGCATTAAATTTATTGAAGTATCGGATTTCCGCGACTCATAAATTGGAAAAGCTATTCTCTAATTTTGAAAATAGCAATTTTAATAGGCATTACTCAACAAAGTACGTGTCTCTAAATATATCCACACAACCCGAAATATGATATTATACACTACGTGCATACTTGCGAACCGATATCACTTTAACAATTGGATGATAGTCAATTGCAATCTGATTTATGTTTCCAACCGATTCTATGGGCAAATGTTTATTTTCGGATTATAAAATTCGCAATATCAAGCACAAAAGTCTAAAAACATGAGTTATGATCCAAGTGCCAATCCAACCGATATCGAGTTCCCTTTCAATTACTGCTCAGTCTAAGTATCTTGAAAGCATGGCAAGTCCATTAATGTTATTTTATGGGGGGGTTTTTCAAGGAAGCCTTTTAGTTGTTTTCAGGCTAAAAATAACTATTAACTTTATAGCTGGCAATGGCAAAGTTCATAAAATTGCCTGAAGTTCTCTCAAAAACACACCAAAAGCGGTTTCGTTTTTCATTGTAATCTTCTTAGATAGTGCAGCTATAAATATAGTAAGTCGTAAATTTTTGGTAAAGATTTGGCAATGAGATTAAGAGCATATGATTTACAAACAAGATTTTTAGTTTCAGTACCCACATGATCTAAAGCTTCTTAAAATGTAATTTACAGTGTGAGTTTCTGTATGGAAAATTATCAGTAAATCAATCAGACTTTTTTTGAATTAGGTATGCTCGGTCCCGATGTCAAGTCTTGCAAACGGAGATTTCTTTGGGAGAAAATCAGTCGTATTACACGTTGAATGTGGCATTTCCAAATGTGAGCTTTTGTCCACTCAATAACGACAACTTCGATCCTTTTTCTCACCAGTTAACAAAAAGGTGGATTCGTTCATGAGAAGTTTATTATTGTGGGCATCTTCATTGAGCGCACTCTGCCGATGAAAAAATTCTTAAATGTCCAGTTTTGGGTAACAGTTTTTGAGTCTGATGTATGGTCCTTTGCGATAAGGGAAGAAAATTCGTATTTTTCGTATCCATAATTAAATATATTGATTTTGTCCTATCTCCCTAGCGAATCGTCATTGAAAATTAGGTTTTGTGGATTTCAGACAAGTTCGGTATTTTGGACAATTTTTCGTCTAGACACAACCATTAACAACGAAAAATTAATTAATATGTTCGCTCAATACATTATGTTATTCTTCTTGTTTTTATTTAACTTATTTCGCTATTCAACTTAATTTTCTGAGTTTCAGTCAGATGTTTTCATTATTCGAATTAGCTAATACTTTAAATAGCTTTTTACCGACAGATAGCAATAAAATGTTCGTGCCATAAAGGCCTTGGCTTTCAAAAATATTTCAAAAGTTTTTAAAAGACAAGATATCTCATAATTAATAGCAGAAATAGTTTAAGTTACATATTTTTGAGTTTAGAAGATTGATTGATATGCGCATTACAGTTATAGAAAAATTTCAATTAAAATTTAAAAAATTAGTCGAAGCTTGAAACACGCTGTATTTTCATACATTAAGAAGAGCGCAATTTGAAAATTTTTTTTTTAAATAAACTTACAATATAAGCTTTAGACTCTATGGGTTTTCAAACTAATATACGTATTTTCTAATCACATGCTTTTAATCACAGTTCCAAATATTTCGCCCTTACTGCTTAAATTACTTAGGTTAAATACCAGAAATTTTCAAAAACAACTAGGTTTTCTTAAATAATTATTTGTAAACATCCAAGAAACGTGATTAATATTAGATTACCTCCCTTCAAAGTAACTTGGTTATATAAAAAACAAATAATTATAAAATATTTTTGGTAGACCAATGCAGCAGCGAAAAGTCTTAATTTATAATTAATTCTGGAGTATTGATATTTGAAACGGTTTGTTTCCGCCTTAAGTTAATGTCATGTCCTGTTTACAACGAATGTTCAAAAACAACTTCAAACTGCAGTCATGCGAAAATGATAATGAAAAATAGCTTTAACAATGGTTTATAATTAAATACTCGTTACAGTAAAGTAAGAATTCAAAGAAAAACAACACATTCAATCAGCATTCTTGGATTTGTGGTTATTTTTAGAAAGAATATACAGCTATGTTTTGTGAGGCAATAGTATACGATAGACTTCGCCATTAATCAGACTTAACATTTAGTTTGATGCTATTGGAAGAGTCGATAATTCTTAATAAATCAGAGCGTATCCTTGAGAGTAATATATGTTGATTGTTATTTCAAAAATTATTATGAATTGCTTCCTTTTAATATACAAGGTCCGGAAAATCTATCGATAACAAAGACAGCAAAGCCTAAATCCGCTTATCCAGAAGTACTTCCCAAGAAGAATGTGGCTTTTCGAGCATGGAAATTTTACTTGAAATTTTTACCTATTTACACTGCGGTTTATCTAAAAAGACTAAACTCCTACTAAACTACTTGATGTAAAAACTAAAAACGGTATTACAATTTAAAAATGTAACGAGGTCGACTGATTTTTTGAATACATTTTTCTACCTTCTACTTTGAGGTATTTTTAGGGTCAAAATCATAAACGCCAGCAGTTTTATATAATAATGAATAGCAATACTTACTTATTTACTTAATACCGAATTATTTAATAATAGTGTTTCGAATTGGCTAAAAATTTCAGAAGACGAAGGTTAGCAAACAAAAGTCAAACTTTGATTTACCCATTACCCATTACCAAATAATTTTATTCAGTTTTTTTACCAAAAGTAATTAAGGCTATCTTAAAAAAACGACCAGGGAGGAAAAGTTTACAAAAAAGTTTCTTCAAATTTTCAAGTCATTCCAGTTTTAACAAAGTTTCCATTAAGCAATTCTTTCTACGCAAAAATCGCATTATTTTTTACTTACTACTTACATACATTATAGTTTTCCGTAAAATACTGACAATCTTCAGGTATTTTCTGTGAAAAATTATAAGATAAATTTTATTGGAACACTCGCCTCCTAATAACCAAATAATTTTATTTAGTTTTGTACCCAAAATCATTAAGAATATCTTGGAAAAACGACTAGAGAGCAAAAGTTTACAGAAAAATATTTGAAAAATTCGTCGCCCACTCATCGCTCTGAAGATTTTTAAAGTTCGTTTAAATGATCAGGTCATTCCAGTTTTAAAAAAGTTTCTATCAAGCAAGTATTTCTACGCAAAAATCGCTTCATTTTTTAGTTTTACTTCAAATACAATGTTCAGGTATTTTATGTGAAAATTATAAGATACATTTCATTAGAACACTCGCCTCCTTAACAGCTTTGCAAAAATGTTTGGAACACTTTTTGCGGCCTCGAATTATGGAGAAAACCCTAATAATTACTTCTAGGCCTTTTTCCAAAATTATTTCCCCGAACTGGAAAAGCGAAAGTTTATAATCATTTATTTAGAAAACTCTTTGAAACTGGAGTTTCTTCACTTTTAGGTCAATAATTCTAAACAACACTGTCTCTAAACAGAAAACCGCGTTTTTCCTAACGTTTTACTGTAAAATACTGGTAAACTGAATATTTTATGCAAAAAATTAAGAGATCGACTTCACAAGAAAACTCGTCCACTTTCTTTGGACTCAGTTCTGTTGCTGACAGAAAACGTTACTCAGAAACAATGTTAATAACCCTTTTTGAGATGTGAAATTTCTCCGAAAAAACTACTATTGTTTGATTTGTTTAAAGGCTAGAAAGCTATTTTAAACAAAATCTGATTTTGTATTTAATTTCCGATAACCTTTTGAGAGAATCCCAACTTTCCACTACATAAACTACCTTGATTAACATATATTGCACATTAAGGAGTGACATAGTAGATTTAACAGCTAATATAAACAATTTTACGGAAATGGGCGGTCGAAATTAGTAACTATATGTACCTATATGAGTTTTAACGAGTTCGTAGGATCCAAACCATCAAATTACAAGCTTTTTTCGCAAAATCAACATTTTAGCGTTGTTAAAATTACAAACCACTGCCTAATTAATAAGTTCTTCGAAACTACCATATTTTTTCCGAAACTATTGCCACAAAGCATATATTTAAAAAAAATACTTTTTGTTAATAAACTCATATAATTCGCTATAAACTGTGCTTAATCAATGATACAGGAAGAAGTGTATACAGGAAGAAATCAGTCGCTTCTGTATTTATTACACCTGTTTGATTACAGTCAAGCCGAATATTCTTTTATTCAAAACCACGAAAATAATACCCACTGTACTGGCTACAGGATGACATCCGAATGCTATTACCAGGCCCAAAAATAATAAACACAGCGCAATTAAAAGTGCCAAAGCAAATAAATATTTCCGTTTGGTACTTTCAGTCTGAACTTTTCTACGAGGCTTTAGTGTTTTCGGCTGCAGTCATTGACTACTGTTTCAGGCAATAAATTTCAATAGGAAGTTATTTAAAAAAGTATTGAGAAAAACACCTGAAGTATTGTTTTCTCTTTAAACATATTTCATTCAGATAAAAGTACATGAACGCTCACCGTTTATACCAAATAAATACACGTGGAATAACAATTTGCCGCTTTCTACGATAAAAATTACCAGAGTAGTAGTAAACCACACTGATTTAATGCCTTATAAAGATATGTGTATGTAGTATGTAATTTTCCGAATCTGGGTTATTACAATTCAGTGTTTGAAAACTGGCCGCTGCAAGCCCAGTTTCTGTTAATTTCTTAACGAAAATTTATGGCTTTATTTCGGATATAAATATTTATTTTGTTATGTAGCACATGCCCGTAATAGGCAGTTTTCATAGCGGGTCATTATTAATCGAAGTATGTATATTCAGTGCAGATTATACTTTTGTTACTAAATTTATTTGATATATAAATATTGATCAATTTTAATAATAATATCATCTTTTTAACTATAAGTTATTGAATGTTATTGCATACAAATCCAACAGAGCCGAAAAACTACCAACTCAAGTGCCAACGCTAAAGTAGATTTATCCTGAAGATTAATTAAACAAAAGGCACTATAGCTATAATATCTGTACCACGTCCTTAAGTGACCTGATTAGCATAAAAAATAAATTTTGTTTATCTAAAAAACAATTTTTAATGGATCGGGAGTCGAAAGTCTGATGCAGAAGCAGCAACAGCAGCAGTGCTGGCCCACCCATAAAATGAAACATTCTAATGCCCATTAATATTCATGTTTGTTGTTACTCCAACAACTAAAAATAGTACTTTAGTAACACTGTTGTTATTTGGGTTTGGAAGATATCACTGATGCGAAAATAGATCTGGCCTACTATTGAATTATTAGTAATTACGATAAATTAGATCTATGAGTCGATAACTCGTGTCGATTAGTGTTGCTTCAAATCGGAAAACATTTTCTCCGAACATATCTAAACCGGGTTCAAATTAGTCTATAATGAAATTTTGAAACGATTAGAAAACTAGTTAATTTGAAAAAAAAAGACTTCTATGTTTTTGTTGACAATACTTTTTAATACACAAATGTGTGTTAATGGCGACTTTTTTGTATTAAAACTGAAATTCCACCAGGAAACTCAAATAATTCTATGTTATGGAAGACGCTGATATCGATCTAGATCAATCGACGTTGATAAAAAAAAATTTAACACCCCGCTTTTTCGTTTTTCTTCTTCTTATTTTGCGTCACATATTGCGAAAAATTCAATTTGGCAACATTTGAAATTTGTAAAAGTGATTCGACTTAAAACGTCGCCTGTTTCAAAAAAAGAAACGATAAAAGCCAGCCGACTTCTCGAAAATTTTCCTATCAACCCTTTACTTTTTATTTGCGAAATTCTGTTCGAATTCAAAGAAGGAATGGCGCAGATTTTCTTTCGTTTTAAAAATGCTAATGATAACATAATAGACGTTTTTGCAAATTTTTGAATTATTTGCGCCAAATTTTCTATTCGCTCTAATAAAAAAAATGTAAAGATGGAACTTTACTAACGGACATTTAGAAATGCATAAACTCCAAAAAACTACGCACCGGAATTTTCCGATGTTTTGCTCCTTTACTAAAAGGAGGAAACAAAATTCAAAATCATCAGATAAAATAGACAAAACTTGAAAAGATGAACAGAATGCAAACAAGTCAGAATGTTGAAAAGTAAAAAAACCTGACCTTAAAATTTTAGTAAAAGGAACAGGAAAAATCAGAATTTTAGCTAAATTAATTCAGCTATGTTATTCATCATAGAAGAAAATAAAAATGGATATTTAGTACAAATAAAGCATTATTACCTTCAGCGATGTACCAGCAACCCATAGAGCTGCTGCTGGAGGAATACTTTTATCAATAGCAATAAATGAAAAATAATAATAGCTTATGAACCTAATGAAAATGACACAATTCCCAACATTTTGGGAAAAGTTGACATCAACCGTAAATCATTATCATGGCAAAAAATGTTTCAAAAATAAATAAGAAAATTCGAAAAAAAATTTTTTTCAGACTAATAAAAGGGTATAATAAAATATGGATGCAAATATAAAATAAATTTCAGTAAAAATATGAAGAGATAATATTATTATGGAAACTAAATGATGATGAAATGATTTTTTATTTTATTATCTCTTATACCAAAGATTCAATAAAAAATTGAAGATTTAACGCGAAAATAAGGCAATATTTATATCAATAATAAGGATATAAGTAATCACTAAACGTACTCCTTATTTTTCACGTTTACTTTTAATGCTGCTTCATTTTTTTATAACGCAGGTACAAGCCCTTTGTAATAGTTCAAATAACTTCCTTGGGGAATAAACATCTTTGAAACACAATTCGAGCTTGGGCATCCTGTTCCCATAAGTACATCTAACTTAAAAGTTATTACATCACTTGGTCGATTTCTCTCTTTCGGTTTTGAAACCTTCAAATTTTCACAAGCAATTGAGCAAATAAGGAAAGTGAATTGGTAAACGGCAAGGTAAATAAAGAAAGAGAAAAAAGCGAATTTATTCGGTAAATCTGTTTCGTGCACTATAAAAACACATTCAACAAAGTTCGTTGTTTTTTCTATTTATAATTTAATCCAACATTTTTAAAAGCGATTGGACACCTTATTAGACAACTTCTTTAAATTTATTATAAGCAAACATTAAAAAACAGCAGCTTTCCAAAGGTATTGCGCAAGAAATGCCTCGTTTGTAACTAATTCGAATTCTTATCTAAGTAAAAAAAAATGTTTTTTTTTAAATAACAGTATCAAATGATTAGAAATATGGCTTGCTTAACAAAAACCTAAGGAAATCTTTGGCAACAACACATGGGTGATATCAGTGGTTTTGACGAAGAATTTGCATACGTTAGTTAATGATTACCTTCAACTTAAGAGATAATACCTCGGCAAACAAGTTGATTACAATTTATATTTAACATGTTTAGATGAGGAAAACATTTACCGATTTACTCAGCCAAAATGTTGAATAAGGACTCAGTGCTACTACTCTGTATATTTCGTATTCGTGTTTGTTCTGAAAACTGTTCCCCATTGTATTTGCATTTTTAAAGTAATAAGAATAATTACTTTAAAACTACAAATGCGACTAATTCTACGACTGATACTATTGTTTCAAAAAATATTCAGTGTACCCTTTTTTGTAAAATTGGAGGGTACATGATCGCAACTATTAAAATATTAAATTAAAAAAGAGTCCTAAAAGAGGACATTGCCCAACATTGCTGTTACGCTTCTTTGTAACGTACCATAAACAAACGGTAACTTCGGTAATCCTGCGACATCCAAAGAAATTACTAACATCTGACCTTTTGATTGTCAACGACATTACGTGAGATTTACACAACCGAGTTCTAAACAAATAATTGAAACTTGAGCGTTGTTAACGACCTAACCGACAGAAGTCAGCTCGAAAAATCCAAATTAAATTGGTGATTGACAGAAAAATAAGCAAAGTTCGATGTTTAATGCATGTTTGGTCGTGCATGGCTTCAGTCTAACTGGTATGTGGCATGTTTCCGGATTTTAATAAGTTTGTATGTACAATGGACAGTAATAAATCGTCCATAAACGTAATGCACCGCAGGTGGCTGGAAACAAAACGATTACATCATTGTATTGAAACTGGATCTGATATTGATGATCTGCAGTGGTGGAAGAATGCACGCATACAATCACTAGAGTTTTTTGTATTATTCAAACCGTTGAGAACAAACCACATCAGTGTAATTGATTGGAGTAACAATTAAGCAAAGAAAGCCTGATCAAAAATGTTTAAATTTTATTAGCTAAAGTAAGACAGAAATAAATGTATCAAGAAGGCGAAAGTTTTGCAAAAAAAGGGTTTTAGGTCGGTCTTCTGAAAATTCCCTCGAGATCAGCTGGATGGAAAAACTAACATCAACTGAACATAAACAACTTTTCTTAGTATAATAATTAGAAATCGAAGTATGTTTGAAAGCCTATGTTCTGAAAGTAAGCAGGTAGTAGTAGAATTCATGAAAATTATACAAAAATAGTTGTTTGCAAATTTTAAAAAACCTCAGATATGAAGAAGGGGAAAATCTACAAGTAAAACCACAATGTGACACAATGTGTTCATTATTAAAGCAGGGAATAAAAGAAGCAAATTGCAGATGAACAGAAAACCGTGTAAATGATGAGAACGCCTTATTTGGGCGACGTCAATTTAATATTAGGGGCTCAAATGAATGAGAAAACCAAATATGGAGATAGATCAAAAGTTCAAAATAAAATTTAAATTTTGACCAAAATGGCATAAAACTCCATAATCTTTTTCCTCAAAAACTAAAATATTACACTGGTTTAGTTAAATGATATTTGCTGTATAAAATTCCTAAGCAGTTTTAATCCTCCAGACCTAATTACAATATAGTAAGTTAGTAGGCGGAAATTGTATTTTCGTCAAGAGTAATTTATCAGAAAAATTACGCTTCAGTTTCTCCAATATCCAAGAAGTAATTTTTCGGGCTCCTGGATAAAAAAAAATTTTCCCGGCGGATTTAAAGACCGAGAAACTCAAATTCTTTAGTGCAGAAACTTTATTCTTATTGCTTTTGCCTGAATCATAGTTCATTGCTGTTGCCTGAATCTTTGTTAATAGTTCACTTTTGGCTAATGCGGAAATGCACGAAATAATATAGAAATGTTGTTATAATGAACTTGTCTTTTTAATAAATAATTTCACCTTTAAAACTAAAATTGTTTTGTGTTTGTAGATGCTTACTAATGTTTATAAGCAAATTTCATTTCGGCGCAGATTATTGAACGCACCCCCTAAAGTGCTTGAAACTGTTTCCTTTAGGGTAGATGAGTATAAAAAGACATTCATGCTTTGCATTGAAGCTCAACTTAAAACTAAAATATGTAAAGTTCGGAGAATTAAGTCAGCAGTAGGAACACGGCATTGCATTTTAATTTATTCGTCATTATTCCATGCATTGTACTACTGATAGCTCATTTTTCGGGAAGTTGCATGATTTCATTAATTCCTCATGCTTTGCATAGAAATAGTGCGTAAAATTACCGGACGTTGCGCAGTTCGAAGAATAAGAAGTCAACATTTTATTGCCTATTTTTCTGAAAACTGAGTTAATTAAACAATATCTGTTCCTTGTTTATTAAGGAAATTTAAAGCTTGTGGAATAATTGGAGCCTCAAGAACGGTTAATATGAAGAAAATCATCCAAAACTCAACATTTTAGAGTGCATAAATGAGACGAAGTTTACAAAGATTGCCAATTGCCCGCTTTGAAAACCTGATTTTGTTCGATTGAGTAGTTTCCAGATCCCTTAAACGTTTGTTAAAATCTAATAATTGGCGGCAGCTGAAATAAGTAATTTATTTTCGTACAAAAATTGCGGTTAATACACGTTGGTGCAGTTACAAAGATTCAGATTCTAACGGTTAGTGGTTTACCGAAAAGTACTTAAGTCTAGTTCAAGAGTTTGATTTTCGCGGTCGTTGCTTGAAGCTAGTTGATGCTTTTCTCACTTTAAGCTCGTCGAAGAAAATAATCTATTCGTAACGTTCCGCAAGCACAAGTGGTTTGCACCATCAGAGGCACACGATGTGTGAAATGTCACAAAGAAATTATTTTCTACAACGAAAACTCATCAATTCCTGTAATTCTAGTGTCCAGTTTCTGATATGCAAAGAAACCATTTTCCAATTTCTTATATCGGTAATTTACAAGTTTTTAGTAAATTTCTTGTAAGTTCTTGCACATTACTTTTCCGCAGAATCTAATGAGCTCAAACAATCACTGATTCAATCCATTCAATGTCTGTCAGTCTTTTTATGTATAAGTTATGGTCTTTTTGCTTTACATTCTGAGCTGGACTGCAACATTCTTATCCTTTATAAGATTGTTTTCAATATATTTTATATCCTATAATTTTGTTGTCAAGTCTACATGGAAAGGAAAATGAAACTATAAATTATCAACGATTTTAAGCATGCAAATCAAATAAGACATGGATATACGATCATGGGCACCGCGTTATTCTATTGAATTATTCTTCACACACACAATCAGCTTAATAGAGGGTCCATCGGCTTCCCAAAAAAACTTTGAATCGTATACTTAATTTAAATAAAAATATTTTTAACGTACTGTACATTTTTAATATTACATCAAAAGCTTGCAATTATGAGAATCCAACATTTTTTTATACTGGTTTTTCTGTCTTCTCTGTCATTAGAACAGCAGGCTTTAGTTGAAAAATAATTTACTAATCTGGATTCCAGAATCATCGAGATTGCGAGACGGTATTGAAATTCAGAAATTATCCGTAGTTAATCTTTTGAGTTATTCAGTAAATCGAGGTCAACTAATGTTTTTATACGTTGTTCTGATTGTACCTACTCCTACTGAAAACACCTTCAGATCAAATTTAAAGCAGATATATATTTTAATGATTAACTAACAACAAATAAGTTAGAGAAGGAAATACATTTTTAGAAACAACAATATTTTTATTTTGTGTACATTGTATTGTTAAATCAATCTTCAGCAGCTCGATCAGCTGAATGCATCATTTTCCTCTTACCCGAACTAAGTTGACTGGAATTTCTTAATTGATCCCAAATCTTTCAATCGAAACAGTTTTTCTTTCTCAAAGCCAAGTGTCTTGTCGCACACTCGAGTGCAAAACTTCTCGACTGTTGACAGTTTTATAACTGTTACAAACGAATCTACAAAAAATGCTTTTATTTTAACTTATCATAAATGACCCAGATTGCGAAATCAAGATTTATTTTCATTCTAATAACTGCAGCCCAACCCATTTCTCAGCTTTATGTGCATTTAAGGCAGATGATTGCCCATTATTATCGGCATATAACAGTAACCCGCCCGTTACCATTCTTCTTTTTTATCTCGATCTTTTCACAAGAAGGACAGTCTGACTGATGGTAAGATTAAAAATGATGTTCAAGAAATGCTGTCTGGTTTCTTGTTTGCTGAAACCGAGTGCTAAAACATTGTTTTACTCTCATTATTTATAGTCATAAAACAATTCAAAGATTTATCACTGCACAACATACCTAAGCTAATAGACCTTTTTATTTAAGCTATCAGAATTTAAATACCGGATACATTTCTATTTTCAACGCAAATTAAATTAATTATTGTTTGGCAATGAAATGCACGTATCGTTAGTTGTTATCGTTAAAAGGAATAATTCTTATCACACAGGAAGCAAGGCGACAAAAATGCAATTGTGATCAAACATGAAAATATTGTTATTATTCTTAGAGACAATAAACAACAACTAAATTGCAAAATGACACAATTATCTATTTTTTTAAGACCTTTCAATAAAAAAATTCAATAATTTCACGTAATTATAGAAAATTAACGCCTACAAATCGACAATTAAATTATAACTCAAATTAGCAACAAAAGTGAAAAAGTTAATTTTAAAAACAAAATCGGGTAAGACGCTTAGAATTTGTCATATGAGTTTCAAAATTCAAAAAATTAACCTTATAAGTCATTTTGTTTCATTTGCTCCTAAAGTTTCTAACAAAATTAAGCCAATTGCAAGAAACTAATATAAGATATATTTTTAAAACACAAAATTAAGCTCAGATAAACAATCAAAACTACAAAAATGTAAGCTATAAAACTTGTTGCGTAAATGTTACAAATTTCAACCTCAACACAAGAAATCAACATATACAAAAGGATTTTTCAACGATTTTAGCAAAAAATGAGGCAATTACCAATGTAACTCATGGTCACTCTTGCAAAAAATTGAAATAAACTAAAAATCCTGCAACATAATTTATTTTCAAAACTTTTTATTAAGTACTATGCCTCAAAATTGTGAGCCTTTTGAAGAGATAGTAAAAAATACTATAATTTTGTAGAAATATCCCACAAACAGGTTTTAAAAATATACAAATTCTGCTCAACCAACCATGCAGAACTTACCTAAAACCTTATCTACTATTAGATAGTTTAAATGCAATATGTTTTTTTTTAATATTTAAGGAAACACTTTCTTGGATAACTTCTACCTTGGATTGGAATGTCTACTTCCTCTGTGTTGCTCTTTTTGAGATTAATAAAATTATATCTGCTGAACGTTTGTTATCTTAGTGCAGTTCATTAGGTGTTGTGCAGGGAAATGAAATATATCCAAAAAATAGAAATATTAATACGTAAGTGTAAGAATGACTAAAACCAGTTCAAGGGCCAGTTTAATGACGAGGCATTGCGCTCGATTTATGGAAATTATGTTTCAAAACCAATTCATTCTGATTCTAAGCTCTAAGCATCGATATTACACATACCATACGAACATCTTTTGAATATTTTATGCGAATGAGAATAAAGACGTTTACGTGTAATATATGTCTAGGACTGAGTTCAGACTCTATAATATTGGAATTATAGTCCGTAAACACGGAAGTAAACCATGAGTATAAGTCATCCTAAAGCGGTCTCTAATTTTTCCGCATTAAGAAATGATGCATGACAAAGTGTAAACGTGGCCTGAATGCCCTAAGACGCCGTACTTCAAAGAAATTTGCTTTAAATACATCTGGTGCAGTCGATTTGTCAATCTAGTCAGAAAAACCTACATTGGCTTACTGCGGAAATTAGGTCTGTACTTTGTACATAGTCAGAAACTGCAAATAAATGTTTTTATAAGTAACCTTTGACCAGCTTGATTTCATAAATGGCTGTCTAAGCTAATAAACTCGAGCTAGTTTATGCAATAAGTGAATTTGAATCATATAATAACACGTTTGAAACTGTTTTGTTTCATGGAAATGGAAAATTTGACTAACATGTCTTGGAAGTCAAAATAAGCAAAATAGGCTCATATGTTCAGGTCCGATTTATATTTGTTTCAAAGATCCACTGATTAATTGAAAAATTACCCACGCAAATAAAATAAAAAGTTCCAAATCCATTCCAAATTACTTTTTGAAGCACAATCGTATTAAAAACCTAAACCTCATAAGATTGTTAAAATGCCTCAAAAATGGTTCTACTAAACAGTGTAGTAAAGGAGTTTCGACGTCGTTTTCCAGATCAAATAAATCATAACGCTCAAACGTTTCCTCATCAAAACTAGCTGATGTTTCCAAAATTATGTGGTGAATTAATGTAATTTATAATTATCCCAATTAGTTTGCTTGTTGCAATATCACCACAAAAAATGCATATTTTTTTTAATACAAGAAATTTATGAAATTAAGAGATGCATTAATTGATGGATTAATTGATTAATAAAAATATGTTGTTTTTTTAACTTGTTACGGCGCAAAAATTTACATGGAGAAACTCGATTCGATAAGTCCAGATGCCAAAACGCCGTACTGCAAATAATCAATCCACATAAATTTCTTGTTAATTGTTTTTTTACTCAAAACAAAGGGAACAAGCAGAATTAAAATTTGCTCGACCTTTTCTTTTATATACTGAATTTTATTCTAGCAAATACAACTTTTGTATGCACTGTTCTCCTCTTAGATACTAAATATTATATTTCACGTTTCAGCACTGTGTCGGATTTTGCTAGAGCTTCTTGCAGTATAAACTCGTGAAGTTTTTCCCCAATTTTAAGTTTGTATGATAAATAGGTTCAAGTTCTATTTGCAATTTTTTTAAAGTCCTGGACGATTTATTTCATTCAAGCCAAATTTGACTGATTCAAGAAGATAACATTTACTTTGACCTGTTACTGTGCCTCGTTTAAAGATGATTTAAAAATGTAATTGTATTTATTATTAAAAAAGATAGCCATCTCTTTGGATTGTATCTTGTATTGTTTACCATAATTGCAATTACAGTGACAGACAAATAATTTCGAAACCATCCTTTGCCAGTTTTGCTGCCTTTTACGGTTCTGAGCTGAGTCTGCTTGGTGTAGTCCTAGTAAGCATAAAAAATTGGACTCGAGCGTTATTAATTCAAGAAAGTTAAATGCCAATTGCGAACATTTCGTTGATCTTTCCTTTACTCCTGGTCGGATATTTGCGTCAAACCACCTAATAAAACTGAATTACCTAATAATAATGCATAATGATCGAAAAATTCAGGTCAGTGCGCCGTCATGTTTAACGTAAAATGTATTAGTGGAATTTATCATCTAAATAATTGGAGTTATCGGGGCATTAGATCGACGAATTGTTCTTTTCATTGTTTTCTTTTAGCTAATGTGTATGCGGGACATGGTGAGTAGTACAAATTATTTTAGAAGGCTCTGTTTTGGCGATTCGGCTTAAAGGCAAATAGTAGTGTTAAAAATTTTAAAGTTATCCGGTCCTCAAAAGGTTACAGCTGCTGACCATATTTCTATATATAATTTACTTTTTATTTTTTTATAGGTTTACTAAATTTAAATGAATTCCTCACTAAATCGAAGTGAATTAGAAACGAAATTAAAAGAAAATTTCTTTAAAATGCAACTGGAACCAATATACAACTAACAATCTTATTTAATAAATGTATAGTGTTATTTTATACTAATCAGAATTATAAATTGCAAATAATTGATTAGTATTATTGTCTCTTGAGTTTGGCAGCGTAAAATTGATCTTTTCAAACCATGGTCTATATTTCATGTATGGTAAAACTACCTTTAACAGAATTGCTGATAATTTCAAAAACTAATCATTTCTATATCGGGGAACCAAATTTGAATAAAATACTTACATTTACTTTACAAGAGATCTACTCACATTTACTAAAATTAAATAATTGCAAATAACAATATGTATAATCAAATTAATCAAGTCAACGAATCAGATATTAGTGGACAGATTTTATTTACAAAACCCAAAACAGAATTATAATTTTGAGTACACTGTTTCAAAGATATTTACATTTTTCAACAACCTTCTTGTTGTAATAGTGCCGTAATTAATTACACGCAATACTTTCAACCTTTCTTGAACTGTAAATATCAAGTTATTTACTTACAATTCTTAACAGTCAAATTTGTTTAAGTTCAAGTTTTATTAATGCCTGCGATTATTACAGAATTATTAATAAATATTTCCAATCGACTTACCAAATCTTACACCATTCCTATTAAATTGTCAACTCGTGAAGCTCATTTCAATTATTACTATGTTACTAGATTTGAGATGTAGTTGCATAATTAATAAAGATGAATAATACGGAGCTAAATAGTGTTTTACATCTGATGATTTCTTAGTTCCTTCTTCAACAACATATTTTTTTTTTTAAGAAATAGGTGTTATTAAAAATTCGGAGCAGTTAAACTAATCTATGCGTGTCGTTCAACATTCTTCAACGGCAGATGCCAAATCAAGTTTTGCAACATTTCTTTTAAGCCAACGTAGAAAAATGGTTACATCGTATTGGCGGCAGACTTTCGTAAGATTGCCCAAATTCCTATTTATTCATGAATTTATTTGTGACTGAATCTATTAAGTTATTCGTAAATTCGCTAGGATTAGAGATGATCCGGACTTTAAAAAAATCGTTCACTAATCTCAACCGAATAAATGATCAAAGTAGAGTTTAATAAAATATATGCCAATGCTCTATTAACCTCATCCCGATTAGCCCATTGATACTTGTGTGTGTGGATTTATTATTACTATAGCCAGTCAATTATATATGCAGATGATGCAATCATTATGTCACCAACAAAGATTTACAACGACTTCGTGTTGTGGAAGGTCAATAATTATTCTTTATAAACTGGAGAAAATCATACAGGTTTTTAGGGCACGAGCAATTATTACTCATGGGGTTCGGGTAATCGACAAATGTTAACACAATTATTTAACAGTCAATCTGCTCAAGGTTTATA
>NW_026018508.1:6815768-6831134 GCF_020466585.1 Dendroctonus ponderosae
TAAGTCGAAATAGTATTCATATACATGGTCGGGTGAGTTTGCTCGCATATTTATTTATTCCATTTCGCTTGTGTGTCATCGCTATATTTAAACAAAATCACATATAGCATGTACATAAACGCTCGATTTTTTTTAAACCAAATAGGACCGGAACCTTAAAATTCCTGGTATAATTCCGGTTTTTATGAGAATATCGGTTTTCATATAGTTAAATCCGAGAACCCAACTTCAGCCCATTAATAAAACTGGCAAAGCTATTCCATAAAACTGAGGTTTATGTGATTGTTTTAATAACCATATCGGATTTGGCTGTTTAGTGACTTGAGTTTCTTCACAAAAATAACAGTCGAGCTATTTTGCAATACGTTTTACATTTTTGTGGTTTGGGTTAATAGAAGTAGATTAAAGTGGCAGAAAGTAAAAGAAGCAAATAAGGAATATGAGTCTACTTTTAACTTTTCATGAAATTATTTGTAGCTATTCGCTGATTTTAAGCGAAACTTCAGAAAAATATTGTCAAACATCTGCACAATCAGAAACTATTGGACTACTGCAGAGCAGAAGGAACCTCGTTATAATATTAGTCCAAAAAAAATATCTGGATCAATTAATGAAGGTCGCAAGCTTAAAATAGAAATATATTGCAAAAACTTGAGGCAGTGATGAAATACAAAAAAATATTTGACTTGGAAATATGTCACGTTTATATGGCACCGCAACAGGAAAATTGTGTTCCTGATATGCTCATCATATATCACCTATTTGCAAATATTGAATCGAGCTCAAACTACAATGCGCCCACCATAAACTTGCCAAATGTAGGTTAACGCATTTGCGCTAAAACGGGGAATATGGTTGTGAAAAGTGAGCAAATGCAAATGTTATTCAAGGTAACTAAAATATTATCGTTAGATAAATTATTGCACCAAATATAGCTTAACTTCACAGGTCTCTTCAGTGAGATATGGCCTTATCAACAATAGGACAGAGTTTTGTAGGGGAATTTTAAATATATTTTTACTAACTCGTTGGCAGAAATATGTTGCTTCTTAGAATATTCTGAAGTTTCCTTTAAGAGAAAAATATATCGAAAAATTTTTATACGTTTTTGACTTAATAAATTAAGCTATTTTTGCTAACATTTCGAGCCCAAAGTCTGAGAACACAAACACATTATTGCGTGAAGCAAGAACAGGAAAACATCAGCAGGATGAGGACTAATAGGTCCGACACAGAGCAAAACTTGTTTTTGCTTCATGTATTTTTACTTCTTTTCCCTCTATATGAAAATATTTGTACAGGTAATTTATTAATATTAAGTGCTTAAAAACTTACTTTTCAATTCCCAAACAACTCGGAATGTTTTCACGTTTAGTATCATTATTGTCGAATTTGATCTGATTGTTTTAATTAGCAATTAATTATATCGCTATGGCTATCGCGTTGAGCGAGACAAACTTTGGTTGCGCGCTCACCCGCCCCTAAGCGCCGCCACTGTTTAATATGCCTGTTGCTTGTAAATACTTGTTCATATAATTTAATTCGTAAGCGAACCTCTAAAAATCTAGAAAGAATCGCAAAACAAAATACCTACTTGCAATAAACTTTTATTGCCTTTTCCGGCTACTGAAACAACTCGTTAGATTTTATTTCTAAATCGTGTTTCTTCCATTTATGGGCAATTAAAATTTTTGCTTATCTGGTGTTTTGTATGCGATATACAAAATAGGTAACCGTTTGCTCACAAATGACCTGATTTTGTTTATTGCACGACGTCTTGCGTGATGTATGCTTCTTTGAGGTCAATAAAAAATTAAAGAGGACCTTACAGATTTATGTTATTATTTCTAATTCTTTTGAGCATTTGCCTAGTTTGAAGAGGGAATCCCCAATGAAAGCACCTAATTTAATTTAGCCGTACGCTCGAGACAAAAAATTGCAATTATATTTTAGAACGCACGAAAGTCGAACAAAAAAAATTGGGTTCATTAAATTCACCATCGATTACTGTAAAAAAGCATGTTTTACATGCCAGCAACTTAACGTGAAATTAGATCATATCATTTTTTTTCCACAGCACGTTGCACAACATAAATCAAACACTTAATTTGGGCTCCAATGTGAAAGAAAAAAACTTTCTTCTACAATCAAATTTTAAATACACATAGCCTAATCGATCAATTAAAATCACAATCAATTTGGAACGCGATATGTTAAACACCATGTCGTTTAATAACTATGTTTGAATATAAAGCAGCCTTATCTCATATCGCAAATCGAACCAATTAAATGCAATACTTTGACGTAGTGGTAACTGCTTTATTAACAGGCAGATGCAGTCAAGATAATCTCCAATAAGATGCCGAGTGTTAAACCAGATTGAAGGTATATTATCTCTATTAAAAAGATAACAATCACTTTTTTAAACTAAATGAGATATTCGCCCTTAATCTTGTCAGTTGGCATTAAGGAAGCTTTGTCTTATTAGAAGCGGGACGTTATCTCTAGATACGGCTTGTGCCACAAGTTTTATGTGGCAATGCGAAAGTTGTCTTTAGAAGTAATAGGTGGCAATCATAAATTTCAACTAAGTTCAAAAAATCCCATCGAATTTGTAAAATACCATAATAGACACCCGACAACCTCTGAAGGTGTATGCTACTTCTGCTAGCGAAACACGAAGAATAAATTAAGCAGTTATAGAAACAAATCAGAGCGACTGATTTAAAAAAGGTTGAAATAATTCGCAAAGTTAATTCTGGTAAAATCAGGCTGCCATGACGACTTGGCGTTTCATTTCGTCCAGTACTCTGGAATCGAAATTCCGTTCTCATAATGCAGAAGGTCTACTAATCAAGCCTTAAAAGTAACCTTAAAACATTCTAATTATACACTGGAAATATTGCCTAAAAAGTAACATCAACTTCATCTTCTTTAAGGATTGAAATTCTATGTTCTATCCATTTTTAATCAATAACAATTGATTTGAACGCAGCTGTTTTCGAATAGTTAATTATACAATTCTAATCCTATATCTACTTACCTTTATTTATATACACTTGGCAAATTGTCCAAAATGCCTCTTTGAAGTTCAGTTCGTGGTTGCTGATTCCTTGAAACAATAAAAATTGAATAAAATTGAAATTGCATAATAAAAGCTTTGGAATATTATCTTTTACAAAAACAACGCTACATTTCTAAATAAATGTCTCCAGATTTAAAACTTTTCAATTTCTAGTCAACTCAGTTGTAACCCGAATTAGAAGGAAACAGGCTGATTAAAGTTTTTCGAATTACTAAATTAAAATACAACTTTTATAATCATAAAACATTTTACAATAGAAAATAGAGAAAACGAAAATGAAATCTATCCTAAGTTCCTATCTGGATAACTAATTATCTTCAGTTGGTTGTGTGATTATTATTATATTTTTTCTAGTTGTGTACCTTTTTTATACTGTAACTTTCCTTTTTATAGCTGATTTTTGCTAAAGAAATATACATTAATTCCAATGTTAAAGAAGTCAATGAAGAAAAGAAAGATAATTCATTAAAAAGTGTTGTGTTATTAACTTTAATACATTTATTTCATAGCTAGTTGCTTAAAGATTTCTAACTAAATAAATTCAATATGCATCTAGTGCTTAAGTTCACCTTGAAGAACGATCGTCTCTAAACAATTTAAGGTAATTTTTAGCTTGCCATAGTAGATGATAAATTAAAAAAACTACAAATACACATATGTTCCGAAATAAAAGTTGATAAACTGAAATAATATTTTAAGTTTAATTAAGTCATTTAATTGCAAATAGTTTAAACAATACTAACGCGATTTATTTTAAAATATGAATTTTATGATTTATGAATGAACACAAAACGTGGTAACATTTTCATAGAAATTTTTTAGTTTCTACTTATACTTTAAAATCTTTTAACGCATTTTCGGCGAAAACTTCTATATTTTAAAATACACAAATGCCTTCAAAACTTTTTTGAGGCAAAATTTGAATAAAAAAATTTATCGCAAAATGTTGAAAAAGTCGTAAAATAAATAAAATCAAATTAAAATCATTTTTAAGTTTTTTTTAGCAAATTTTCTATATGCAACTGATTAATTAATTCTGTTTGTAAAATGTGACGCTTGCTGAAGAACTAATTCGTACCACAATATGACATTATTACCATACAATTCATAAAATAATTTTTTAAAAGCAATTTATCCTTGTACTACTTTTCACTTCATTTCTGTTATCCTTAACAAAAAGTATATTAACGGAATCTTGTATCTATTTTTCATAGGGTTAACCGTTATAATGTAATTAATTCTACATTTTGGCAAAAACCATAAAAATTTGCATGGAAATGGTCGTTCTATTTCATTCGTTCTAAAGATTCTAAAAAACTAGAAATCACCCATAAAAACATTTTTATAAATATTTGCACCTACACCCAGGTAGGTATTATTGCAAAAATGTGCCGCTATGGTTGTTACAATAAATTAAAATTTTCTTTTTTACCACTAACTTAACTTTCCTTCTTCCCTTCTTCTAAAGTCCTAGTTTTTTTCTATGAAATGTTACACACACCATTATATTTCAGTAATCATACTCAGCAGACTTCATCGCTTAATTCGCATACCTAATTAGTAATTTTGCAAATACTTTAAGAACATAATCGCACATAATTAGATTTTAATTATATTCTTTACTTGGCAATTTTTATTAAGCAAATATCGTGCTTTGTCGTCAAAGGAACATTTATCACCTCAGTTATACACAGTTGGACATTATGCGCCACAGAATAGGAACAAAAAATCAAAGACAATATAATTAAATATATTACACAAACAGTGTCAAAATAAAATAATGGCAAAATAAGATAACATTCAATTAAACTGTATGTGTCGACAATAGGTAATGCTAAATTAATTTTTGTTAATGCTTTAACTTTAATTCGAACTACTTTCCTTGCCAGAAATCCACACAAAAGCGACAATAAACCGTTTTAAAAATTACCGTAAATGTATGTCGGTATATGTATTCAAATATTTTCTTTTTAATAATAACACAAAAGTACAGTGTATGCAAAAAAAATTAAACGTGTACTTACCAAATGTTAGTAAATTGGCAAAATCAGCTTCCAGTAAACTTTGAAGTTTGACAAAAACTCACTAAATATATTATTTTCGTACGTAAAAAATCGAATCGTAATCGCCGGTAAAATTAAATCGCACGTCTCAAGTTTGGATTCCGCTTTCAATGAGAGCGCGTAAACGAATAGAATCCATTTCATTGCCAGTGGAAAATCGGTCTTCAGCTTCAGCTGGCGCAGATGTTGAAGCGGAAGGAAGGGAATGGATTTGCACTAAATCAGTAAAAACTTTGTTATTGTTTGCTTCCTTTGCACAATTTTTTATTCAAATTCTTATATAATGTATTTAGTGCGCATATTTTTGTTCCTTTTCGATTTTTTTTCGATTTATACATTTTAATAAAAAACGCCTGGAAAAATTGATTTTATTTCATGGCCTGGACCTCAAATGTATTTTCGTTTCAAATAAGTCGAAGTTTTTTTAAGTGTGGGTACTAGAAATACTGATTTACAAACTATGTTCTTTAATGTACTTTCACTTTTTGTTTCATTTACTTCATATGCCGATTGCTTCAAATTTCAAAAAATTACAAGTAAAGTGTGATAAGGGAGTGAAATAATTGTACTTAATTCTATGAGTATTAAAGAATCTCGTTATTCCTGTGGACTGGTTGTAGAAGAGTACTACAAACCAAGGACCCGGACCGAAACGAAATAACTTCCGTTCCGGTTTGGGTCCAAGGCAAAATGAAAATTTCGGTTCCGTTCCTGTTCCGGTTTAGAAAATAATTTCCAATTCGGTTCCGTTCCGGTTCCGGTTTTTTTTTCGGTTCATTTCGGTTCCAAAATCTATGTATAACAACGAACGGGGACAAAGATACTCTAATTAGGGATTTCACTATCTTTATCTTTGCTTGTTGTATTTTACAAGATAAAAGATGCTGACTGCTTCATACGGTACTTCGGCTGGTTGTATGGTAAGGGGTAGGAGTGTAGGAGGACTAGCAACCCCACAAAAGGATTGAAATTCAGGTAACATTAAATGGAACAACACTGCAATAAAGACTCCTATAAAAAAATTAATTTAATCGTATTTTTGAAAAGTAATTTGTCAATGAATTTTCTGACTTTAGCGCTTTTCTCTTCTTTCCGTTTTTACTCAGGTCCACAACTTCGTCAATTCCTCTTCTTTCACTCTTATCTCCGTTTAAAGATTGTTCTTCGTGGTTCATGTCTTCACCATCTTTTGAGGAGTTTCTTTTGTACAACATTTCAATTTCAAATGTTTCTTTGTTGGTGATCGAAAAACTAAAATAATTGAACTTAAAAAGAATTTAACAAATAGTGTATAAACGTACGGTGTTTGTTCTTTTCGATTGAAAAGTCGGTTGGTACTCACAAATAGTTGTTCCTCTAAAATGTTTTCTTTAATATTTGACCTCGAAGGCGGCAACAAAAATTTGAGTCCTGAGAATAACCTCTCAACACTAACTTGAGTTGCCGGTACGCTTAATAATACTGGAGCAAACATGTATAACTCGGGATTAAACTCTTTCTTTTCCTTCCAGAAATCAAAAATCGTTTCATTTTTCCGTAAGCGTATGCGGSTTTGTTCCACTTTATAGGAATTTAAAATATTTTCAATTTTGTTAAGGGCTACAAATGAACCTTGTGAAAAAAATTTCTACTGATTAATTCCTTTTAAAAATTGTTGCTGTGAATCTTTATGTATCAAAAAGACTTCCATTTCATCGCTTGATGAATTAGATGATTCAGTTTCCATATCGTGTTGGTCAGAGTCATATTTAGAATTAGAAGAATTGCACTCTTTGAAGAATATCAGTCTAGTCCATAACGACTTTAAATGTGCTTTTGCTCTTTCTACTTGATCGTAGTCTAAAACTACCTTATACCGAGGGTCCAAAAATATCCCAGCAAGGATTATTTTTCATTTGCTTATAAAATGCGTAGTAATTTATTTCAAACGTTACAAGCACAACCGAAAAAACAACGAAAAAACCGAAATAAAATATTTCGGTTCCGGTTCAGCACCTAACAGTGTGTTAATATCAAATATGGGTTCGGTTACGGTTCCGGCCCAAAAAAACGGTTCCGTTCCGGTTTTGGGTCCATATCGGTTCCGGTCCCTGCTACAAACAGCCAAAAAATAGCAAGAAAAACAATTCCTTTAAAACCGATATATGTATTTGCAAAACAGTAAATCATAATTTTGTTTCAACATCTATAATTGAAGTCCTGTGAGGACTTATTTGAACTCCTCCGCGAAAAGGCATTGTATTTGGCAACATCATACATTTTCATTAAATCAAAATTTACTAATTATTAATAATTTCTTGAAAGCAAGCTAAACTAAAGTTTTCATCTATTATGAATTATAGATTATCATGTTACGTTAATTTAAAAATGTTCTTCAAAATGGTCGAAAATGATGCGAAAAAAATTTAAACTGAATCTACATGCAAAAATGTTGCTTAGATGCAAAGTTCCAATGATTCAAAATCACCATTGGTGCGAAGCAAAAAAAACTCAAATTATCATATTTTTTGTTTCTCAAGTTTATCGACTAGAAAACAAGTAGTTTTCCGATCCCGTCGATTAAGCTCTTAACTACATTTAGAACATTTTAGAACAGAATACGTAAAATGATCCCTCAAAAAAGCAATTATTACAACCTTCCTCCTATGCAACATAGACTGGATCATTCTGTGAATATTTGTGACACTCTTTTTGCATTATTCAAATCTCCGAATGTCTTCCTGATGTTATATTTGTCTTATGACTCTATTTCTATTAACATGTGTTGCATAGTAAACTTTTAACTACCTACAAATATCAAGTCGATTAATTTAAGATCAGTGAAATGACAATGTTGATAATTAATTCGCACTGAGGTTGTAACTGCAAATAATTTCGTTTTCCGAAACAGTGTAGGTTTGTCTGTAACATCCTACGCGATTTCGCTTTTTTTGGATTCTTTCTACTATGTAAATGAATGAACAGCGTGTTGAAATATTTTCATTCATGTTCCGTCTGGGTCGTATTTATCTATAAAACTGCATTAGCTGTTGATTTTAATATGAGGAAAAGAGTAATTAGAAGGTGCTAAAAGCTAGCCAATGGTAAATATGAGCTTTTATTAATACGCTATGTATTCTGAAAGTACTTAGTTGTGCAATTCTTAGAATAATGTCCAGTAAGTGAAAGTGTGATGGAATTATTTCTTACTTACAATAACGTTAATCTTAGCAACCAGAAATAAAATAGAGAAATAGAGAAAGAATAATGCTCACAAAATATTACCAAACTTATATTTCAGTGTAATTTTGTAAAAAAAGGATACCTATCTTCTTTAAGATTTAAATACTCTAACCCAGTAGTTTTCTTCACTTGACAAAATATGTCTGATATATGCATACAATATATGACTGTCGGTTGATAAAATTATTACCATTAATTCCCAAGTTGAAAGACACCGATCCGTTGCATTGAAAGCATCTTTTTAAAGGTCAGCGCGATTTATTTTAATTGGCCCACTTTTATCACCTTTCCAGTACTGAGTACCAAAGTGTAAACGTAAGAATTGCACAAATAATGCGAATGTAAATTAATTAATTTGAGATCGTGCTTATTGGGCTCTTACTTGGAATTCTAAAGTATGTTATGCACATTTGGAGCAGTTTATGTATGTTTATGGTTGTTTTAAAGCTATCCGGAACTTACGAAAATTCTCGAAAGCTATTTGTAATTAAATATTGTTTATTAATTCAAAAGCCATTAACCTTTATTGACTGCGCGTACGAAAAAAGTCGTTAATGGAAAAAGCAATATATTAAACGAGACATTAATACATTGATTATCAGCATAATTATATTTTTTGCTACAGCTTATTAAAAATTTTCCTTGGGCTAATAATCATTGATTGATGAAAGTTTATTGATAATGTAATAAGGGAAATTTAAAGATCAATCGAATGGCCGACCAGACAGTGTTTTCAACATCTTTGGAAACGATTCTTAAAATAAATATTTAAGTTATATAGGTTTTGAACTTTTTATCGTTTTTATTTGTAAATTAAGGTATTCATGGGTTAGCTTGAAAGCACAGTGCAACTAAGACTATTTTAAAAATATTGACGTTTAACGTTGGGTCATATTAAAAATAAAATTGGCAAAACCCGCGTAGATAAATATACTTTTTTACTACTCAAACTAACCAAAGCAACAAAAAAGAAATTATCTAGTTCTGGTTTATACGCCCCTCGTCTTCGAGACTAACAAAATGCTGTAACAACTTAACAAAAGTGGCAAGAAAACAGACATGATTTTTGTGCAAAAACTATGAATGCTACAAGATTTTAGAAAGAGCAGAAAATTGTGAATAAATGAATAGTGCATCAACAAAAAAAAATGAGTTGATTCCATCCACCAAAGAAAAAGTTCTGGTAAATTTTGTACCACGACACTCAAGAATTCACCACTTGTCCAAAACGAATAAACTCGTTTGTTTCATCACAATATGAGTTTTACATAAGAACAAATTCACAGCGAGTTTCACCAAAATATATCGTTCCATTCTTCCGATATTTTAAAGAAGATACATTTTTTGAAGAACTTTGATCATCGATAACAGAGGTGCCAGACATTTTTTGTTAATAACAGTTAGATCAGGTCGTCTTCTTTTGATTCAAAGAATATCGCAGTACCCTTTTAGTCACGTGCTTATGGGACATCCTGTATATTAGGTAACTTATTAAACTAGCAACTTTTCTTAGTGGTGTTTATTGGAGAAAATAATTTTTCCATCATTTTTCACCGGTTGAAGTGTATTACTTTTTCATAATAACACAAAGAACATTCCTCAAATCTAATTTTTATTTGTACTTTATAGTTCCTGCCTTTCTGTATTTTATATTTTCTTTAGTACATTTTGTAGCCATTTGAGTCGTTTTTGTTCAGTTTTTATTCGTTTTTGCAAACATTGATTAATTACTTGTTTGTTTTTTGTAACAATGCGATCTGTTATTTTCTGTTGCATTATTACAATTGCATCTGTTTTCTGCAGCTGTTGCAAAATGTCTTAAAGTATTGGTTTTGCCCATGCAGCATCGGTATGAAGAGAGGTGTATAAAATTATGGCGTTTTTTCAGGATAAAATTTCAAACATAAGCAAAAAGTGATCAAAAACCGCAGTCCACCAAGAAACAGCTCTAAAAAATGCTCTTTGGCTAAAAGTTTTTAACAAAATGATTATATGCAAAGCAAGCGCACCGAAGAACTCTGAACGTTAACTGGAAAAGGTACTTGAAATAAAACAAAAACTTGCATTACTTCTTGAAAATTGCGTGGATTATGTTGAGGCCAAATATCGTTTGTTGCAAAATCACACATTTTCTTCATATCTACTGTCAATTAAATGGGTTTATACACAAGTGAAAATTAAAAATGAAACACATATTGCAAATATAGCATAATAAGTTCCATAATTTGCAACCAAAAACATTAAGATGTTTAAGATGTGCAGTTGTCTAAAAGTAAGCATTTTTTTCCAAATATGTCAACATGCTTTGTTTTCTATGCTCTGGTCATCACAACTTCCATAAATGTTGCTTTTTGGTACTCGTTTTTGCGCCCAGCTTTGTACTTCTCCAGAAGCACAAATAACAAACACAATTGCACCAATTATATATAAACCAGCGGCTATAAAAAATACGGTCTGCCATTGTTCGACAGTCTGAAACGAAAAATTAAAATTAGAAAAACAATTTCGTATTGTCTGATTTGTCTGAAAGCCTGCGTTCTCATGTGAAATTTAAACGCAAAATTCGAAATATTGTTCGGTTTTTAAACCCCAAGATCAATATTTGGAAACAGTTATTACAAACATTATATAACAGATTCGAAAACTTGAACATTCAACATTGAAAAATTAAAACATAGATCAAAAACACTAATAACCCAAACTAACCCAAACTAGCAAGGAAAAAAAATAATTTGAGAGTACGCAAACTGATGTAACTTTGTATACAAAGTAACAACATAAAAATGCAACGTACCGGGTTATCCGAAACAATATATCCAGACAAAATTGGACTGATAATTCCTGGCAACGTTCCAAAAGTATTGCTGATTCCCACTATAATGCTTGCGTATTGAGGGGCAATATCCAAAGGGTTCACACTTAAAAAAAATAGTTGCCATAATTCTAAAAACATCGATCAAACCATTCCATCTTACTAATATCCCACAAATGCAAATGCGCCAATTCCAACAGCAAATGTTAGACAAATAACAGTGACAATTTCGCTGGAAGCAAAAGCGACTGCAAGCAGAAAAACGAATTGGGCAGAAAATCCCACAAAAGTCCAAGTTTTTCTGCATTGGGTAACAGTTAGATATCCTTTGGTAAGCACAAAATCTGCAAGCTGTCCAGCCACTGGTACAAAAATGCCCATGGCCAAATAAGGTAATCCGGAAAGGAATCCAGATGTACCCAAATCAAAACTATAAATATCTAAAAGAAAAATTGAGATTTAGGATAATTTTGCTGGTAAGCTTTACAGCTTCTGTTCATATTTACTATGAACAGAAGATTTAAAGTTTGAAGGAAGAAATTAATTGAAAAAAATTGGAATTATTATTTTTGTTAAGTGTTTTTTTGCATTCGCTTTGTCCGTAAAACGCATTTCAGATTGTCTGCAGCAATAAAGCATATTTTAATCAGATTTAATTTGATTATAAAACAAATTCAATTTCTCTTGTCAGGTAAATATTTCAAATTACAAATTACCTCAAACCAATTCAATAAGTTTCTTTGAAACGCCAAATATATTTAATCAATCTTGCTTGAATTAGATATTATACATACTTTCGTTTAATCGTAATTTTAACTGTATTCATTCATAAAAATAAATATTTGGAAAAAATCTTAAAAATAAGAACGATAAAAGTAGTTGAAAAACAACGATATAAAAGAACAACATTTTTAAATTCTGGCTGCTATAAGAATTTTAAAGTTTAAAAATTTTTCTATTTAGTAGAAAAATAAACGTATTCACTGACCTGAATACGTTCAAAGTGGCACATTGCTATGAAAATGCTAAGCTAATTAAGTTTTAAAAAATAGTTATTTGAAAATGTAAATATAAATAAATATAATCTCCAATACATGAATAAGAAATAATGAATTGTGAATGAATGAAAATATTTGGACCGCGAATTTTTTTTAATTAAATTTCTATCTTAACCTTTGCTTGATCATTTAAAATTATCGAGTTATTAGTAGTTGTTCCCACGCAAAAATTAAAGGAAGCTTATTTTTCTTATTCAGTTTTGAAATATAAATAGCAATGATTACCTTTCAAATACTTTGGTAATTGGGTCAAAAATGTGTAAAATCCCCAATTCTCACAAATATTCGACATGCAAATAGCTAAAACAGCCTTTGATGAAGCAATAGACTTCCATGGAACCGGTACTTTTTCAAACTCTTCCTTCGTGTTAATTTCTAGAGAAATTTGAATATATTTCAGTTCCTCTTCACTTATTTTGGAGTCTTGGTCTGGCGAACTTGTCACAATGTATAGCCAACAGGCGTACCAAAATAGTCCTACTGCCCCTTAAATAAATTGAAAAAAGATTGTTGAAAAAAAGGGCGACACTCTATTGCATCTTTGCGATTAAGTAGGAAGTTTTCTGAAAATGTTCTTGACAAAAGTATTATCGGTACTAAACTTTACAATAACCAATTTAATCAGTTTTAAATTTAATCAGTACTAATCAGTTTTATATTTTCTTTGCGTATGGTTAAAAAAGGTAAATAGAAAATCAGAAATAAACCTAATAAAACAATGCTAATTACAAAAATTAATTACCTGACTAATTATTCTGTGGGTTAAAATATATTAAATGCTTATTATAACTTCAGTCAAAAATGGTACAACTGTCCAATATCCTGATTTAAAATAAATAAAATATCAAAATTTCAAATACTTTGTATATGAGATTTAAAGTATTTATTGAGACGATATGTCCAAAAAGCCGATTTCACATTTCATACGTATACAGGAACTGAATAAAACAGTAAAAAAAGAATTAGTTTGTTAGCAGTTTTATTCGTTATAATATTTGTGCAGACCATTTGTCAGACTTTATTCCAACTAAAAATATATTTTGCAAAGTCTTCAGTGAATATCTAGTTTCTGTTCAAGACACTTTGCAGATTTAAAAGAACTAATTGTTGAACTTAATTTAAATTCTAAATTATTAAAAATTAAAATATAATTTTTAGAACGCACAGACTCACAATGAATGAAATTAAATTTTGAAAGCTCAGTGTTCAATTTTTCATTTGTGCTCAATTTTCATAAAAAGCATCTAGTTTTTACCGGTAAATTTGAACAAACATTTTAAATCGCGAAACCATTCATAATTGCCAGAGCTGCAGGACTACAAAAACCTGTCCGGAAAAATCTATACAGGATGTTAAAAAACATGAAAGTCAATATTTGATAATTTTATTATTATTATTTACGGGTAATCAAATTAGTGTTTACATGAACGTTGAAGCAAAATGCAAAAAAAATAATTTTGATTAAAATTAGCATTTTCTTCAAGTTTTTACAGAATCAATTGTTCAGTGGCATCAAGTTTTGTTTTTCGAACGTTTTCTAAAGCAGCAATTGAACAATATTGATAAAAAAAATCCGCATAAAACATTGGAACTACATTTGGGAAAATAGGTTGATAAACTAAACATATGTATTCATCGATCACTTTTAGAATGACACACACGCAAAATTTTACTCAAATGTATCGCTCACTCTATGTGAAACCCTAAACTTTCAGTTCAATAGTTATTTCATCAAATCTGTTGGAACCCATTCTGATAAAAAAAAATAAGTTGCGACAATTCACAAGTTTTACAGAAAGTGGCTCAAAAAATCTATAATACTATGTTGAATGAAATATAAACAACACGAACACTTTGCGAAACTTCAGCTTCGACCCACGTATTCAGGTTTTCAGTATCCTCAACATTGCCTTACCAAAAAACCAGAAAATGCTCCTCCATCCAAACGCTTCGGCCAACAAGGCGCTCAGTGGTAAAGCAATTACGGTTCCAAAATAACTTCCAGCTGATGCAAACATCATCAATCCAGAACGTTCCAGGGGTGGAGCCCATTTAGACCAAAGTCCAGCCACACTTGGGTAAGTTACTCCCTTAAGCCATATTACAGTTATCAACGAAAAATGTCTGACTATTGACCACTCACCTCGAATATTCCCTCAATAACTCTAACACATATTAGCAGATAAACATTATTTGCTAGCCATGGGGTAATTAACGTAGCTGCAGCTGTTACCGCTATTCCGGTGCCAAAAATTATTTTTCCTCCGTATTTTTTGGCAAAATAGCCTCCTAATAGTTGAGTCGTAATATAGCCATAGAAGAACGAACTGAGAATGTATCCTTGGATTTCATTGGACCATTTAAATTCCGGTCCCTAAACGCAAAACTCTTCAAATTATAATTTAAAATATATATTGGAAACCTAAAGCTTTAAAGATAGATAACCAATCAACTGAGAACTTCCAACAAACTCACACAAATGGCAAGAATAACTGAAACACTACTAAAAACACTGGCAATGTGGAAGACCCTTTTTTCCCAACAAGGCAAACTAGACAAACGGCATTTCGATTTTTTTTCTGGACCGTTAGAGAGTACTTTCGGATATAGAAAAGGAAAAAAAGTTTATTTAGTTTTATTTTCTTCATTGAGAATATTTAACAACCGATAAGCGTTCGTAATAGCAAACGTCTAAAAGGCCGATCGATTGATGACCTGTTTTCGAAAAGCATTGAAATTCGAGCATTGAAAATTGCTGCAAATCTCTGCATTGATCAAAACGTGTTGTTTTTTTATTGTGAATTATTCAAATCTATGTCAGGTGGAACTCTTTTAAGAAAAATATATCAATATGTCAAATGTATTTTGTATTGAAAGAAAGTAGTTTAAAAAGAAACGAAAGTTTAAAAAAATAGTTTTCTCTTATAAATAAATCATATTTGCATCTTCCAAAAATTTCTGTTTACAATGATCAAATAAATTCCTCTCTGTTTCAAGAAAACTTTAAAACCAGCAGGTTTGGTACCAACAACTTACTATATAGATAAGTTCTATATTGTTGAGGCGGATTCATTTTTTATAAAAAAAAGTCACATAACTGACAATTTACACAGACGAATTATCAGA
>NW_026018508.1:6831220-6839145 GCF_020466585.1 Dendroctonus ponderosae
AAAAAAAAACTTACTATATTTATCACAGTCCCATTTTTCAAAGTTTCATTTCTGTCTGATGTCATTGCTACTATCGCAATACTTAAATTTCCTCTTAGTGTGTATGCATTGAAGAACCCAAAAAAGGTCATTAGTGCCAATATGTAACGTCGATGTTTCCAGAAAAGCCATTTTGAGGGCAACTGGCTCCTTTAACATAAAATTGGAATAAAATATGAAATATTTACTATACAAATTTGAATTTTAGTTAGATAAATAAGCAATTATTCCGTATAGGCAATCAATAGAATATTTTATTGTAGAGGATCTGCAACGAGATTCACTTCTACACGTTGGGACAGTTTAAAGTTTAATTTGCGTGGAAAAAGTAAGCTGATGTAAGAACAAAAGTTTCATTTAAATCTTTGATTCTTTATGCGAATTCCGACCTTATATAAAGTCGTAAAAGTAATCACGGGTTTAACACTGCCAGAACAACTTATGAAACGGAGTTATGTAAGCTCTATAAGTATACTGAATATATATTTTAAAGTTATATTTCCACTAATATACCTATACTTACTTGAGATGTTTCAAATCATGCTCAATCATATTATCCAAAGAAAATGTACGTTGCTGATGTCGTCGTAGACTTCACTATCTACTAAATTCTAAATCACAGTGACTTTCTGAAATTATAAAAAGCCGTAAAATCTTTAATATCAGTAGATATATTAACCGACAATGGCCAGACTGTAAATAAATACACATATTTTACAACATCCATGAGTCTACATTCTCTTTGAGTACGAAATGTGCCCTCGTATAGAAAATTGAGTAGATACTAATGTTAATCTTTGTTTCAAGATTTAGTCCGTCTTGGCGCGATATAAACAAACGGCGTGCTTGAATGCGATAACATTAAATTACGCTATAATCAACTATTTACAACTTGGTTTTATTACATTATTTGTCAATTAAAATCCTAATTTCACCGGTTAGTTTTTCGGTTTTTTCGGTATCTTTGATTTCACAAATGTTTTACTCCAGAAACCATCAATCCTTGCAAATTATATACGCAATGTAACTGAATCATAGATTCAATAAATAAGGAAACATTTGCAAAAGACTGGACATTGGAAAATTTGGATGGACAGGGTCTTGACCCATAAATCTGAAATATTGTATGTGATTTTTAATTTGAATACAAAACTATTTTCTATGGAACACTGGCTTTATAATGTTTTCAGATTGAGATTTTTTATAATAAAAAGTAACTATAAGCAATATAAGCATATATAATTTCGGGTTTTAAATTTTAAATACAATTAGGTTTATCGAATCAAAGCAAAGAAAAATTTTTGTAGGTAGTAGTTTGTTCAAAATCATTTATAAAAGTATAAAAAAAATTGAATCCGACAAATGTACCAAATTATATTTATTTAGGTAGTGTTAAATCAGCAGGTTTTTTACAAAGTAATTTGTGAGCAACTGCAAAAAACATGACAATTTCTGTTTGCGTTCTTACAAAAGTACTTTTTGTGTATTAATTTAATGGATTTATTCGGAAGAATTGTAAAATAAATTAAGTTTTTCGAGCTATTGGTTTTAATAGATTTGTCTCAGATAAGAGTGTCTAATACAAATACTGCAATTTTCAAAAATGCGTTGAAACTTATTTTTAGATGCAGTTTATCTAAATAATTAAGTATAGTCAACTAGTTTTCAACTAAATTACTTTCCAATGTTATTTGGCTCGTAATTGTATTAAATCTATATACAGGGTGTGCCGTAAGCAGATGATCAAAARGTMATTGCTTTATTCGTTGGATCAAAAGAAGACGATATGACCTAACTTTTATTAACAAAAAATGTCTGGCTCCTCTGCTATTGATGGTCAAAGTTTTTYAAAAAATKTATCGTTTTTKAAATATCGRGAGAATGGTACGATGTATTTTAGTRAAACTCGCTGCRAATTTGTTCTTATGYAAGACTCATATTTCGATGAAACAATCGAGYTCATCCGCTTTAGACAAGTGGTGAATTCKTGAGTGTCGTGGTACAAAAACTRCCAGATCTTTTAATTTGGTGGATGGAATTAACTCATTTTTGTTTGGTTGATGCACCAATMATTTCTTCACAATTTTGTGTCAAAAAGAGAATTTAAGACAAATTTCAATGATATTTTCAAAAATKACCTCAAATGTTCTTAGCTAAAGCTCGACGGTAAACGGTTTAGCTATGGGATTCACCCGTTGAAATTCGACTTTGCATCTYTGTCGTTTTCAGGCCATCTAGCGACATAATATTGTAATTGTATATAGAAAAAGCGGTCCCTGGCCCTGAGGTGTTCTGTGKTCAAMTAGTTTAATAATAATCTGTGGTTCAAATATCAATTTTTTSTTTTGACGCTTTAACATAACCTTAAATGTCATCGACTTGTTTTCAAATAAATGTTTTCAGCACAAATCAATTTCTTTAGGTAGATTTATCATAAYAGTATGACTGCGTCATTGCTTCTAGTAGCGACGATACTCAGTTTCTTAGCGTCACATTCTTCTCGATTTAGCAACTTGGTAGGATTTTATAAACACATGAAAATACTCCAAGTAACGCCAATACTTTCAGCTTAGAAAATGGACTAACCGATTATCCTCTGAAGGCAAACAACTGCAAAAAGAGAAACAGACGTTAAAAGATGAACAACTGAAATATAACATGGTCGACGATTTTGCTAAATATTCAAAAATCCAAAGGAAAATCAATGCCATAGACGAAAAACTGAAAGCATGTAACAGCAATCAGGACTCCATTTGGTGGCAATTGGCCTCAGCTTATGTGCCCCAAGTCATCTGCACCCTCATTCTAATGTTCCTAAGTATGTACTACAGATCTACCCCTTTATTTCGACTTCCAGATTATATTGATTTGACTCCTTTTAACTATATTATTTCTTATCCAAATGAAAGGAATAGTGTGTCCTTCCATTTTTGGGTAATGGGCTGTAACATTATAGCTAGGTCTTTGAAGAAGTGATAAAATTTGTATATATTTTTCTTATTACTTTGAATGTAGGTATATAGTGTAGGACTAACTAGAACGTGACAATACCTGTGAATTATTTATGAGTTACAAGAGTTCACGTCTTTGGGACACTTTTGTTAATTTATTTAAAAGTTTATAATGTTTTGAATTCTTACAAATGAGAATACATTGGAAAAGTACATGAAGGGGTACTTTTGGCATTTATGTGAATTTTGAATTTAAACTGTAAAAGTTCGTGTTTTTAATGATGCTAGCAGAGGAAATGATTCTCAAATCATGCCTTTGTTATTTGGATGTGCATTTTCAAACAACATATCAAGATGAAGAGGATTAAAATGCCACAAAGGTGGAGCAAACGACTGATTAGGGAGGTTCGGCCTAGATAAGTCTAATGATCGGACATGTTTATCTTTGGCTGGGAAAGCTGCTGCGTTTACGGCGATCATCCAATCAAGTTGGAACCAGAGTGACCAGACTGAGAAATGGCGATGTCTCCAACTACCGGACAAATTTCGCCAAAAATTTCCGGTTCTGGCGCCAAGTAAATTCAAACGGGGGGGTAAACCAATAAAAACAAAGCGGAACGGTTTAAAATAAACAAGAACTTTAGTTTTTCTAACCAGTTGGATTGAGATTATGTGTTTACTTGTGTGTCTAAAATATATTAATGAGAAAAATATATATTTTTTAAATCCAGTAATTTTCACTTAGGTATSCTAATGCAAAGAACWTCAAATTCTCGAAGTAGGTCTAACATTTCAGTTTCTTCTTGTTCATACTCTCAAAGGTAAAGTCAATTGCTCTGCCTTTAATATCAGTATTTTGTTATTGATACATTATGTTTGATGTAAAATCTTTAATCATATCAGTAGTAGAATTGAAATTCCAACAGCGTATATTATGTGCATAAAAATACATATTTATCCTTAAAGAGGAATTGAAAGAATTTGTCTTAAATAACGTTTTAAATATATCTTTAAGCGGGTATGTCTCTCGATTATTCGATCATCTAAAATCATATATGCTTTAATGAACTTACTTAACCTTAATGAATTAGAACCTTATACTTAAACCCGAAGGGTTTAAGTATAAGGTTCTAATATGCTTAGGTTTATGATTTAAGCTTCAGCTTTCAGATACAAGCGTTTAGATCTTTAAAATTATACTCCTATTTTATATCAGGCTAATAAAAAACTCGAAAATCACCAGGCCATRAAAAATCGTTTTGGCGGTCACTCTGGTTGGAACCTGAAACGTATGAACAGCAACTCTGCAAGATTGTTAACAACCAARAACTGAAATCGGACTGCAAAATAACTCGATGACTCATCGAAGAGACGATSAAGCAATCGATTATATCATCTTGTTAGTTTTGYMGCTCGGTGCTTTCAGAATATCGTAAAAACTTATCAATATCGGATGAGTTTTTGTTCCATTTATGTACATATATTGTTTGTGAACAATATACATGCAGACTTGAATTCGTGTTCAAAGCTGATCTGATTCCACTTCTCCGAAAAAAACTATTTTTAACTTTAAAATTGTTTGTACATAAATACAATAAATTTGTGCCAAACTATTGACGGTTTTCTGTGGAAAATTTGCTATGGTTACGGTTGTTATGGAAACACCTCATCTTTAGTAAAAAAACAGTTGCTATGAAGACTGTAGGTGAGAAAACGGTTATGAAAATAGTTACTAGGAAACAGCTGCTAGAAACAGTTTCTATGGATATAGTTGCTATGGAAACGGTTGCTATGGTGTGACGGAGATCCCCTCTCCATTCGCTCGAGTCGCAAGTAATTCTGGAGATTTCCCCTGAACGGGAATCTTGAGCACAGAACAACCCACGAAATGCCCGATGGGGGTGACTGGTTTTGTGATCTTGACCACGTCCCTGCAGATTGGACCGGTTGGTGGATGCGGAAAAAATCACTAATCTGAACGTTTATCGGGCAGAAAAACCTACTTAAAACCCCCTTGAAATAGCCTCTAGTTCTTTCCCTTCACTTATTGTCGCAAGAAAGAAATATCCAACACGCAAGAGAAGGAGCAAAAACCATAGAGTAAGTAAAATTTACTTTATGCCAAAAACAACTATAAAGTCAGTGTAGTCGCCACTGTCCTGCATAAAGGCACTGTAGGTAGAACCATAAATCTCGTGTGCGCTGAGCGCTAAAGACGTTACTGAAACATTTTTGAAACGTTTTCATGACCTGTTACAATTATGCAATATAACTGCAAGTTTGAAATGTTTCAGTAAGGTTTCATGTTTACTGCTACTAAGTAAAATATTAATTAGGTATTCGACAACGGTTATTTATTTATTTAAAACATGTTCAGTTGTGACGAAATGAATGAATGAATGAATAATAATATTTCAAACGGAGATATTTATACCATCTAGCAAAAATCCCATGAGTTTATTTAGGTTGCGCCAATTCCAAAATTCTCTTAGTCGGTTTGTACATCAAGGCACTCGGACTGACCGATGTGATCGATTGGGTTAATGGATCTATCGGATTTTGGTCTATTTTCTTGACTGTTACACGTTTTGGTTTCGATAGACTTAAAATTCGTTTTGTAGCTCTATATTTCATTGCTGATGGCTTTACGCCTTTCTTGCTAGCGGCCTCTTCAAGCGCTGTAATGTTCTTTTTGGGCTCTGCTAACTGCGCTAAATGATCAGATGTTCTTTTATTCGGGGAAGTTTTGTAATGTTTATCACTGGACGATTGTACATTGAAATGCTCTGCCATTTTTTCTTAGTTCGGAATTATTCTTACTATCAATTTATTCAAATATGTTTCCCAAAATGTCCCAAGTAGACGATATGACGTTGAAAGATGTGACAATGTGAGAGATGCATCAGGTGAACATGGTGTAACAGTAGCAATTTAATCCTGAGGTATCACTACAGAAAGGTGTTTCATGAGGAACGGGCATTATTTTAACCACGTATTCTACCTCCGAAAATAACCCTAGTATGCTTTATAAACGATAGCCCAAATATGGTTCGCTGCGGATTTACAGAGTGATGAAATTTGATTTAAAAAATAGTAAATTACAATTTTTTTCAAAACGCATGGCGACATTTTAACGAAATTTTCCAGGGATCAATAGCTAGGGAAGACGAATGTTTTGCAATAAAATAATTTTGATACATTTTGCTACTAGCGTGCGTATCTACACGCTACCGATTTTGGTAAAGAAAAAATTGGAACGACACGGTATTTTTCAATTTTTTCAAATACTTTTCAAATTCCTTGTTTTATTACAAACAAAAACATATCGTTCATTATTTGGCTACGACAACCAGTTAAGATGCTTTTACCACAGTCATGTGGTAGGTGGGTCAAATTGACCTCATTTAAATGGGTGGTTCCCATTTTTAAACTTAGTTTCCCAACGATTTTAGAAATCCAGGTGAATGTGCGACTTTAGCCCATTTCTTCARACAATATGTACAACAATGTACATATTTATTTTATTAACTAGAAAAACCATTTAAATATAAACTATGCGGAACATRAAYTAAAGAAGTGATGAGGAAGCTACCGAACTGTAGAGTGAATAAGCGAACAAGCCACAAAATRCACAATTCTTCTCTCTAGTCAGTCATTGTGGCGCTGCCAATGTGAACTCAATTGCCAAAGTCTGTGGAAAAATGTAGGCTTATTATTTAAAAAATAGTATTGATTTGGGAGTAACAAATTTCAAAATTTAAGGTTGTTGGATAATCAATTAATAACGCTTTAACAATATGCTGACATAATAAAAAAGGTGATAATGTGTTAACCACATAATTGATTTTGCAGGCGTCAAAACAGTCTCCATTAATTCGGTAGATGCACCGGCAACGATGGTCGGGTGTTCCAAGCTGAAGTGAGCCGCGCGGGCTAACGTTATTTTGAATATTTCCAAAGGATCTAAACTGTCATTATAAGTAAATCTGTTTGTAGCGGTCTCCAGGTTTTAATGAATTTCTCAGTTGTGTTTAATTTATGTCTGGTAAGTTTTGTATTACATTCGACCGCTGACATTGGCTACGATTAGAAGTGCGAGCTAGTAATTAATACTAACTTCCTTCGATTTGTGACTGTATATGGTGAGTGGGGATTTTCGTTTATCCTAGATTGTTTTGAACTAACGACATAGCTTATAGTTGTTTATTCGGAAGTTGTTGATTAACAACCACACTTTAGTGTGGTTGTAAATATGGACGGTGGGGCTGGACATGGGAGAGGATTCAAACCTCCCCCGGTCCCGCCTGACCCCCCGGAAACGGGTAGTACCCTTAATGTTAACAATGGCTCCAGTATGGAGCCCAAAAATTTAAAGCCTAGCGTAGAATATGACTAGAAAGGAAGGGGCACATGCACTGTTTATCTTGAGACATCAAAAAAAATAAATTCCTTAGAAAATATCGGTAAATATTCACATTTAAAACTAGCTAAAAAAAGGAAATATTTGACCTTCACCTCGTCGATGTGAAAATTGGCAAAGGACCTCATCAGACGATGGGTTCTACGTGTTTAGGTCATAGAGAAAGTAAAATAATTATTTTACTTACCATATGGTTTAGGTCTAGCCATAGGAAATCAGACGATTTAGATTAAACGTATTTAAGTTGATTTATTTGCGGGTTTTGCAGCTTCCAGCCGTACAACTTTTGCTTCATTTTTGGTTAGTTAGACAAAAAGCAAACGTCAGATTGCTCCAAAAATCAATTCGGATAGTTTTGCTGCCACAAAAATTCAAATAACAGCATTACTATTTACCCTATTTTTATGGTTGATAAGACTAGATTGAGATTTAGGTGAAAGTTATTTTGATTTGCTGTTCAAGTTACCCACCTTTCATCAACATGTTGCGTTTCAGGCTGAGAAAAGTACTTTTTA
>NW_026018508.1:6839245-6841584 GCF_020466585.1 Dendroctonus ponderosae
AAAAAATGTCTGACTCCTCTGCTATTGATGGTCAAAGTTCTTCAAAAAATAGATCTTTTCTGAAATATCGGGAGAATGGTACGATGTATTTTGGTGAAACTCGATGTGAATTTGTTCTTATGGCTCCACTGCCAGGTTTATGGGCAAAGTTAAAAAATACGGTTTTTGTAAAAATGTAATTATCTCCAAAATTGCAGAAGTTCAGGAAAAGCTTTCCGTTCTACGTTTCTATTAATGTTATAGATAAAACAACCTGAAGAAACTATCCTATTTTCAATGCACTGAAGACTTTATTGAAATAAGGTTACTTAAAAAGTTACTGAAGATTCACACGAAAATTGACTGAATATATAAACTAAAATGGAGTTTTAAACATACATACCTTCTGATTTAGATGCCAGTTCTTTGGAAGAATTTTGTAAAACTTGATACTTGTCATTGAGGTCATTAAATTTCGATTTGTAGTCCCAAGGTGCAATCTTTTTCGATACTTTTGGCTTAGAACATCCATCGTTGTTCACCTTTGTTGTTACTAATGGTCTTTTTTGGGCCGTGGCAGCTAATGGCATTCTTGATGAACTGGCGATGTTTGTCTTTGGCTTATCCGTTACGAGAGCCCCTCTTAAGTCCGACACTGACTTGGAGCGTCTGGTAAGTCGAGTCGGAACAAATGCCTTATGCCCTCTGCGACCGCACAAAACAGACGCGCCTTCTTCAATATTGGGTAATTGTGTTTTGTGTATTGGCAGTCTAGATTGAAGTGGTCTTTCTGCAGACAGAATTGGAATCTTCCTTTCCATGGTCCTATAATAAAAGAAAAAAAATTTGCATCTTTCAAACATACTCAATCCAAACCGTCAACTATGCTCGTCGTGTTACGTACTCACACTAAGAAAGTTAAAGGCAATAAAATCAGTTGCCACACCTCAAAATTATTAATTGGGTCACCTCAAAAACCTCGAATTGTACATAGTTTTTAATTTGAGTTTTGTTGTTGACGTTATATCAAAAACTGTCTGGGGTATACATATACAGGGTGACCACAATAACGAAGCATTGCATGAGGATCTCCGAAATCGAAAGAGATACGTAGTCGGTTAAATTAGGAAAAAGTTGTGCAATTAGGGGGCCAGATACATGGCGTTTCCAGAAACCAAGATTTTTAAAAATTTTTGAGATATTTAGAAAAATGTGGTTTTTTGTTTTCTTCAACCATCATCAACTTTTGTTTTCCGTATGGAGTTGACTATACCAACATCTCTGACGGTTTTGGAGATCCTGATGAAATGCATCCCTATCTTGGACACCCTGTATAATATGCTGAATCTTGTTCTCAACAAAAAAAATATTTAAGAAATAAAGTAATTTCGGAGATATCAGAAAGTTCTATATAAAAAGTACTTTTCTCAGCCTGAAACGCAACATGTTGATGAAAGGTGGGTAACTTGAACAGCAAATCAAAATAACTTTCACCTAAATCTCAATCTAGTCTTATCAACCATAAAAATAGGGTAAATAGTAATGCTGTTATTTGAATTTTTGTGGCAGCAAAACTATCCGAATTGATTTTTGGAGCAATCTGACGTTTGCTTTTTGTCTAACTAACCAAAAATGAAGCAAAAGTTGTACGGCTGGAAGCTGCAAAACCCGCAAATAAATCAACTTAAATACGTTTAATCTAAATCGTCTGATTTCCTATGGCTAGACCTAAACCATATGGTAAGTAAAATAATTATTTTACTTTCTCTATGACCTAAACACGTAGAACCCATCGTCTGATGAGGTCCTTTGCCAATTTTCACATCGACGAGGTGAAGGTCAAATATTTCCTTTTTTTAGCTAGTTTTAAATGTGAATATTTACCGATATTTTCTAAGGAATTTATTTTTTTTGATGTCTCAAGATAAACAGTGCATGTGCCCCTTCCTTTCTAGTCATATTCTACGCTAGGCTTTAAATTTTTGGGCTCCATACTGGAGCCATTGTTAACATTAAGGGTACTACCCGTTTCCGGGGGGTCAGGCGGGACCGGGGGAGGTTTGAATCCTCTCCCATGTCCAGCCCCACCGTCCATATTTACAACCACACTAAAGTGTGGTTGTTAATCAACAACTTCCGAATAAACAACTATAAGCTATGTCGTTAGTTCAAAACAATCTAGGATAAACGAAAATCCCCACTCACCATATACAGTCACAAATCGAAGGAAGTTAGTATTAATTACTAGCTCGCACTTCTAATCGTAGCCAATGTCAGCGGTCGAATGTAATACAAAACTTACCAGACATAAATTAAACACAACTGAGAAATTCATTAAAACCTGGAGACCGCTACAAACA
>NW_026018508.1:6841684-6843159 GCF_020466585.1 Dendroctonus ponderosae
GTTTTTGAGGTGACCCAATTAATAATTTTGAGGTGTGGCAACTGATTTTATTGCCTTTAACTTTCTTAGTGTGAGTACGTAACACGACGAGCATAGTTGACGGTTTGGATTGAGTATGTTTGAAAGATGCAAATTTTTTTTCTTTTATTATAGGACCATGGAAAGGAAGATTCCAATTCTGTCTGCAGAAAGACCACTTCAATCTAGACTGCCAATACACAAAACACAATTACCCAATATTGAAGAAGGCGCGTCTGTTTTGTGCGGTCGCAGAGGGCATAAGGCATTTGTTCCGACTCGACTTACCAGACGCTCCAAGTCAGTGTCGGACTTAAGAGGGGCTCTCGTAACGGATAAGCCAAAGACAAACATCGCCAGTTCATCAAGAATGCCATTAGCTGCCACGGCCCAAAAAAGACCATTAGTAACAACAAAGGTGAACAACGATGGATGTTCTAAGCCAAAAGTATCGAAAAAGATTGCACCTTGGGACTACAAATCGAAATTTAATGACCTCAATGACAAGTATCAAGTTTTACAAAATTCTTCCAAAGAACTGGCATCTAAATCAGAAGGTATGTATGTTTAAAACTCCATTTTAGTTTATATATTCAGTCAATTTTCGTGTGAATCTTCAGTAACTTTTTAAGTAACCTTATTTCAATAAAGTCTTCAGTGCATTGAAAATAGGATAGTTTCTTCAGGTTGTTTTATCTATAACATTAATAGAAACGTAGAACGGAAAGCTTTTCCTGAACTTCTGCAATTTTGGAGATAATTACATTTTTACAAAAACCGTATTTTTTAACTTTGCCCATAAACCTGGCAGTGGAGCCATAAGAACAAATTCACATCGAGTTTCACCAAAATACATCGTACCATTCTCCCGATATTTCAGAAAAGATCTATTTTTTGAAGAACTTTGACCATCAATAGCAGAGGAGTCAGACATTTTTTTTAATCAAAGTTAGGTCAGATAGTCTTCTTTTGAACCAAAGAATATTGTTTGAAAAATGGAATATTTGTTTGAACAAATTTGAGCAGCACTTCGAATGGGTCAATTTTTTATTGTAGTAATTTGTCACAAAATTTTATCGGTTAACAGCGCCTGGTAGCTAATAGGAAAATCGAAAAACATTTTTGTTATTCAATAAATGCATAATTAATTTTCTGCAACTATGGTCTGTTCTAACCTCTCAAGTTATCGTACATTGGTGTCGTTACAGCTCACAACCGTTAATGTTTCATTAACGTGTATTTGTTTCTTTCTTTGATTTTTTTATTATAATTTAATTACGTTTAATTAGAATATGACAACCTTCAAGCAACGCACGTGGAAACGGAACAAAAGCTTCAGGAAATGATAAAAGAAAATACTTCATTAAAAATGGAAAATTTGTCTTTGAAATCAAAATGTGCAATGTTCACTCAGCTTCAAGAAGAAAATTCAAACCTTCAAAACAGCATTTTAAAAT
>NW_026018508.1:6843259-6844862 GCF_020466585.1 Dendroctonus ponderosae
TTTACAAGCAAATGAAAATAATCATATTTACTCTCCTGCAAATGAATATAAAATTACGTCTCTGTGTTCTGGTGATTCGCGTCATCAACTTTTGCACGGTGTTAAAATCAATGTGCCGACAAAGGCACTTTTTTATCCGTTGCGGCTAGTTGCCAAAAATGAYATGAGATAACGATTTTTCTTCTTGGARAACGGTGAACGGAAAACGAACACTCGAATACCTAACGAATAGTCGAATATTCGAATACTCGAACATTCAAATACWCGAATCTTCGAATACTCGATTATTCGAATATTMKTATASMYATTCGAAGTGCTGCTCAAATTTGTTMAAMCAMTAAWYSAATWTTTCAAACARAATTCTTTGGTTCAAAAGAAGACGATCTGACCTAACTTTGATTTTAAAAAAATCCGGTTTTTGTAAARMYSTARTTATCTSAAMAATKACMGWAGTTSSRGAAAAGCTTTCCGTTCTACGTTATGTTCTCTATTAATGTTATAGATAAAACAACCTGAAGAAACTACACAATTTTCAATGCACTGGAGACTTTATTAAAATAAGGTTACTTAAAAAGTTACTGAAGATTCACACGAAAATTGACTGAATAAATAAACAAAAATGGAGTTTTGAACATACATACCTTCGGATTTAGATGCCAGTTCTTTCGAAGAATTTTGTAAAACTTGGTATTTGTCATTGAGGTCATTAAATTTCGATTTGTAATCCCAAGGTGCAATCTTTTTCGATACTTTTGGCTTAGAACATCCATCGTTGTTCACCTTTGATGTTACTAATGGCCTTTTTTGGGCGGCGGCAGCTAATGGCATTCTTGATGAACTAGCGAAGTTTATCTTTGGCTTATCCGTTACGACAGCCCCTCTTAAGTCCGACACTGACTTGGAGCGTCTGGTAAGTCGAGTCGGAACAAATGCCTTATGCCCTCTGCGACCGCACAAAAGAGACGCTCCTTCTTGAATATTTGGTAATTGTGTTTTGTGTATTGGCAGTCTCGATTGATGTGGTCTTTCTGCAGACGGCATTGGAATCTTCCTTTCCATGGTCCTATAATAAAAGAAAATAATTTTGCATCTTTCAAACATACTCAATCGAAACCGTCAACTATGCTCGTCGTGATACGTACTCACACTACAAAAGTTAAAGGCAATACAATCAGTTGCAACACCTCAAAATTATTAATTGGGTCACCTCAAAAACCTCGGATTGTACATAGTTTTTAATTTGAGTTTTGTTGTTGATCTTATATCAACAACTGTCTGGAATATACATATACAGGGTGACCAGAATAACGAAGCATTGCATGGGGATCTCCTAAATCGAAAGATACGTAGTCGGTTAAATTAGGAAAAAGTTGTACAATTAGGGGGCCAGATTCATGGCGTTTTCAGAAAACAAGAATTTTTTTTTAATTTTTAAGATATTTAGAAAAATTTGATTTTTCGCTTTTTTCAACCATCATCAACTTTTGGTTTCCGTATGGACCGACTAACATCTCTTACGGTTTTGGAGATCCTGATGAAATGCATCCTTATCTTGGACACCGTGCATAATATGCTGAATTTTTTTTTCAACAAAATTTTTTTT
>NW_026018508.1:6844962-6845985 GCF_020466585.1 Dendroctonus ponderosae
CAGGCGCTGTTAACCGATAAAATTTTGTGACAAATTACTACAATAAAAAATTGACCCATTCGAAGTGCTGCTCAAATTTGTTCAAACAATTATTCAATTTTTCAAACAATATACTTTGGTTCAAAAGAAGACGATCTGACCTAGCTTTGATTTTAAAAAAATCCTAGCTCCACTGCCAGGTTTATGGGCAAAGTTTAAAAAAATACGGTTTTCGTAAAAATGTAATTATCTCAAAAATTACAGAAGTTCGGGAAAAGCTTTCCGTTCTACGTTTCTATTAATGTTATAGATAAAACAACCTGAAGAAACCACCCCATTTTCAATGCACTGGAGACTTTATTAAAATAAAGTTACTGAAGATTCACACGAAAATTGACTGAATAGATAAACTATTTTTGGCGTTTTTTGAACATACATACCTTCTGATTTAGATGCCAGTTATTTGAAAGAATTTTGTAAAACTTGGTATTTGTCATTGAGTTCATGAAATTTCGATTCGTAATCCCAAGGTGCAATATTTTTCGATACTTTTGGCTTGTTCACCTTTGATGTTACTAATGGCCTATTTTGGGTAGTGGCAGCTAATGATATTCTTGATGAACTGGCGATGTTTATCTTGGGCTTATCCGTTACGAGAGCCCCGCTTAAGTCCGACACTGAGTTGGAGCGTCTGGTTAGGCGAGTCGGAACAAATGCCTTATGCCCTCTGCGACCGTACAAAGCAGACGCTCCTTCTTTAGTGTTTGGTAATAATTCTTGAGTATTGGTTTTGTATATTGGCAGCCTAGATTGAAGTGGTCTTTCTGCAGACGGCATTGGAATCTTCCTTTCCATGGTCCTATAATACAATAAAATAATTTTGCATCTTTCAAACATACTCAATCCAAACCGTCAACTATGCTCGTGGTGTTACGTACTCACACTACAAAAGTTAAAGGCAATAAAATCAGTTGCGACACCTCAAAATTATTAATTGGGTCACCTCAAAAACCTCGAATTGTACATAGTTTTTAATTTGAGTTT
>NW_026018508.1:6846533-6846677 GCF_020466585.1 Dendroctonus ponderosae
TTGGAGCAATCTGATGTTTGCTTTTTGTCTAACTAACCAAAAATGGAGCAATCTAAGTTGTACGGCTGGAAGCTGCAGAACCCGCAAATAAATCAACTTAAATACGTTTAATTTACGTCGTTTGGTTTCCTATGGCTAGACCTA
>NW_026018508.1:6846777-6847914 GCF_020466585.1 Dendroctonus ponderosae
TAATCTAATCCGACTGCACTAATTGTTCCATTGAAGGATATCCACGCCACTTCCTAGTAATTTGGGTGCAAATTTGCTGGGTCAGCAATAAATTATGACCGAAGACCGAATGCCTTTTGTTTCTTTATGTATTCAAACGCTAATGTTCAAAAAAGTCATAACATTTTTTATGAGTAACGTTTTACCATTTTATCGAAACTTTATTTGAACACAAAAAAAGGAGACCACATTTTTTATCTTTCCCACTTAAGGGCAGTAAAATGTAAAAAATATTCCATTTTCATGCTAATCACTGATTACAATTCATCTTATCGCTTAAATGAAAATTGGCCATTTAATACTTAAGGTATAATAATTTAGGTAAAGAGCTCCTATACAAATTTAAATGTAGTTCGTCCACTACTCCACTGGGCAGATGCAACAAATGCACTGCTATTGGTCGAAAAAGATCAAGGTTCAAGGACAAGGAACAGTTCAGAATTCTGAAAAAACAAGTCAAGTCAGTCACACACACACGCCTGTGACCACAAAATATCCCCCTTATATGGGGGTATGTTCTGTGCCTGTGACCATATAAGCCTTGTTCTATGCTCACAAGTCTAGTCACATCAGTCTTTATCTATGGGTCACATCATAGAGAAAGTAAAATAATAAAAACATTATTTTACTTACTCTATGGGTCACATTAAAGAAAATATCGGAGGCGCCTGTTACTGCTGTTCCCGATATTTTCTGTTCATTGCACAGACTACATACTATTTGGTTCATTGAATATTGCTATTTGCCGAATCATGGGTGCACGATCCCCAGCGGAAAAAAATAGTATTCTTGAATGATAGGGAATACCAGTGAACACGCAGTCCCTGCAGAAGCGGCTAATTGTAGCCCCCTTGGAATACAGCGTTGCTAGTATCTAATGTTGTCAGGTGTCAAATCATAAACAGGTAGTAACTGTTAAAAGTGAGAAGTGAAGTGGTGGGGTGTATATATTTTAAATAACTCGGTAAATATATAATATCTTCATCATTTTCTCTCTCATTCTTTCTATAATAACGCTTCAAATCAGCTGAAATCTGGCAACAATGTATTCCAAGGGGGCTACAATTAGCCGCTCCTCAAAAATTTAGTGGTGGGAGG
>NW_026018508.1:6848014-6849159 GCF_020466585.1 Dendroctonus ponderosae
ATATCAAAGAATGCAAACATTTGGTCTAGTAAAGTTAGAAACACGTGTTAAGAGCTTCCATGCAGCATTAATATAACGCAATGTGCAAAACACTAATTTATTTTGTTCAATTAGGCGAAAAGTTGTATAAAAATTACAAATTTGAATTAATATAACTCCTGGTAAAAATATAAAATATCTAAAGCGCGACCGGAAATTAGTGTTCAATGCATATTCTACTCAATAGCCAATATTCTCGTATAAACCAGTCATCAATTGCTTGTTTTCCGGTATACAAAGTTCCGTTAAGTATGCTTCCAATGAATTAAAATCTAAACCATTCAAGCCATGTTCAGGTTCTATGTTTTGAAGTAAAAAATTAGAGTTTAGAATATTAGAACTATTTTAATGATAAAATATTGGAACTGAATGAGAAACAGCATGTTTCGTAAAAGAAAATGTTTTGGGATGCGCTATTTGCGAAATTTCGACCAATTACTTAAGTGTACATGATGTTACAAAATGATGTGGAACAGATAAAATCGTTAGAAACGTGGGTATTCAAAGTTATAATAGATTTAAGAGTTGATTTAATGCATCCACATCGAACCCTTCTCTGCCAATTTACTATTATTAAAATACCGTGTATAAATTATTCGTCTTCGATGGTCTCCGTATTCATATAATGTTTGTCACAATCTAAATCAATAAAAGACTCATTAAAACTTCATAATGTAGTTATACCGAAAATGAAACATTTGTGCATCATTCATGTTTATGTCCCATGCGAATTATCGGACTTGTTTGCAGATTAAACACATGTTTTTATATGGAACTGCCAAATACGATTTTTTAAATTTATAATTGTTACATAAACACCCCGCCTGTATTATACATTATTTGAACATAAAAATGTATGCTCAGTGCAACAGTGCATAAACTGCAATACGAGATTCGCGAGACCTTTTTTTTATTCTTATCGTATTTAATCTGAACTTAAAGCTTCAAACGGCTTTCTTTTCCAGTTACAGATTTGAACATTACAAAAAAAATTAGATATCTAAAAAGATCATAATTACATTTAGGAATGTTTTCCGGGCTTTGAAGCCGTGGTCTATCGGAATTTCTTCCTGACGTTTCGTCCACAACTGCGGTGGACATTTTCA
>NW_026018508.1:6849259-6851313 GCF_020466585.1 Dendroctonus ponderosae
CTAAATGTAATCTGACCGGCCGTGAAAGCCTTCATAGTCTGATAAGATCATAATTGTTTTTCCTGAAACCATGTGATTGATTTACGAAAATGGTTAAAAGGACGTTGAAGATGGAGGAGCCTAAGCTCGGTTTTTTTTTACCTGTGTTTACTTATTACTGTTTTGGCAGACACTTTTCAGTAATTTCTAGTAATACTAGGGAGTATTTTCTACATTATCTTCTTATAATTGTTCTTGAATGAATGGCGAAGGAGTTAGGACGGCTATTAATTCTACTGAAGAACTATTTCTTGCATTTCACTTTATGGACACTCGCTATATTTTTAAGTTCTAGATGGACGTTTTTCTTTCTTATAGATGGGCGCGATTTTATGACCATTGATGTTGTAGTGTATTACACATAAATACATTATTATTTATTGTTCTTCATTTAATAGTGAATGAGCTAAGCGTTAACTTAATTTTACTGATATACTTTCAGGTAGTATGAATGAATTGAACGTTCGAGAGCCACTGTTCAATAAGTACATATTCGACGAATTGGAACATGGGAAACATTGTAACGAGCTCAATACTGAGAAGCTTATTACGTTTTACAGTTTTACATAATATACAGCAACTAAAATGAATTGGTTTTGCAGTTATTGCAGGTTAGTTTTATTACGTTTAATCACAGTCTTCACCTCTTTTACTTTGGCTGCAAATCTTAACGACTGTATACTTTCTCGAAAACATTCTACGAAAGGCGATATGTTGACAATCATGAGCGTTTTCGAGTTGCCTCCCAGACTGGATTGTAACAGATACGTGAGCTTAGAATTCCTGTAAATAATGTACTAATATTAGATTAAATTAATAAAATAATAAACTTATAGTTTTTTAGTATATTTCGATTGCCTAGGTTTCGCCCATTTATTTCTCCATCGTCAGAGATCAGCTATTAAGAAAAGCGAAGTGAAATATTGACCTCCGTATATAAAATGCAAAAACCCACTTTATTTCTATTTTCTTCTAGTCATGTTGAATTTATTATTCGATACATTGTGAATTAGCTATCAGTTTCTGCCACTAATACTTCTTCCGCGCATATCAGTTATTGAAAAAAAATCGAAATCAACATAACTTCGAACGTTAACCATAACATCAAATTTAAAACCATATCCGTAAAAATTTTATATTTAACTTGGGCAATGACTCGGCATGTAGAATATAAAGTAAAGTTGCGTTTTATCCAGTACAATTCCAAATAATAAAACCACATATTCTTATTAAAAAAATTAAAAGTAATTGTAATTTTATTGAGTCATAGAGAGCGAGGAAAAATTAATTGTAGATTATCCTACAAAGAATACATAGCATGCGTCTAATATTTTAAGGGAAGGGAAATTAAATTGAGTTATTCATAAAAAAATTATAACTATTATTTAAACAAACAAGCACAGTTTTTCTACCTCAGAGCCATTTTTTCATATTTTCAGGTATCAAAATCGCGTTGTACGTCAAGATTTCTTGGGACTATGTGTCGATTAAAAAATATTAAAATTATTTAATTTTTCGGAAACCGCATTAGATAAGTATAGAAAGCATKAAACAAAAAATAATGAAATGCATAGAGCCTATCCAAATGTGTAATAATGCACATGGYCTGTCTGATTTAAACTAGTGAAGTTGTAGGTATTTCTTCAAATTGAGTTGAACATTTCATCATAATTGTGCATCGCGTTCCCGTAAACGTGTAATMCGWCATCGACCATGAATCATCCTGTATAGATTAGAAATTCTAAATTATGCGGTTCTTGCAATATCATACTTTTAACGTGTTTATTTCTGTKAGCTCCGTCTTGRATCTGGCTGTGGTAGTAGTACTTTCACTTGGGACTTAATATAGTTAGTCCAATATTAAAATAAAATGTGAATAATGGCGAAATTAAATTTTTATAATTATATATACATATTAAGATGATTGTTTAAAAAAATGACGGTAAAATCCGTGTGCTAAAATGTAACCATTTAACTTCACTTCAAGAGTAAATCCTGAAGACGAAAGAAGACCA
>NW_026018508.1:6851413-6851514 GCF_020466585.1 Dendroctonus ponderosae
CTATTGCCAATTTGAAAGACACGTTAATTAAATACCAGTTGGAGCGACATAAGATGCATAATCTGATCCAAGATTTGAAAGGTATAGTTTCGTTATTCTTT
>NW_026018508.1:6851568-6851710 GCF_020466585.1 Dendroctonus ponderosae
GTTTGCTAAATGTTTAAGAACGTCAAACCATTTTCTCACTAACCACTCAACATTAGACACACACTGACTACTTACCACTTTCACATAGTTTTATTGACAATACACACAATAAACTTCATATCTTTAAACACATTTTCATAGC
>NW_026018508.1:6852517-6852627 GCF_020466585.1 Dendroctonus ponderosae
CAAACAGGATCTGGCAAAACGTATACAATGCAAGGAGGCGCCGGTTCAAAAATGGGAATGATACCAAGAACCAGTGCTCTAATTTTTCATTATATAGAAGAATTGAGTAA
>NW_026018508.1:6853626-6853735 GCF_020466585.1 Dendroctonus ponderosae
TTAGGTGAGTTTCCTAGAAGTATATAACGAAGTAATTCGGGACCTTTTAAATCAGCATGGACAAAAGAAAATGGACATTCACTACAATGAGGGAAAGGGAACTACTGTA
>NW_026018508.1:6854080-6855871 GCF_020466585.1 Dendroctonus ponderosae
GATGTCATGTACGCTCTGTGTAATAAAAATAAGCACATTCCCTATCGGTAAGATATCGTTTAATTTAATAAGTAGATATGCAATAATATTAAATTATTTAAGTCTTGGTCTTCTTTCGTCTTCAGGATTTACTCTTGAAGTGAAGTTAAATGGTTACATTTTAGCACACGGATTTTACCGTCATTTTTTTAAACAATCATATTAATATGTATATAATTATAAAAATTTAATTTCACCATTATTCTTATTATTCAGTCTTCGTCTTAATTAACAGTTATTATTTTTAATGAAGAACTCAATTTAATTTCCCTTTGCGTAATTTTTCGAACGGGCCATTTTTTTGACTTGGGATGACTGTAATTTCTAAGCGAAAGTAGGTAGAGAATTTTAATAATAAAAGTTTTAGTTTTATCAGTTTTCGTTTTGCCATGGTAGATTTTAGGCATCAACTTTGGATCATCCTGTGCATGAATATAAATAACGATTTAAAACTTTTACTACAATGTTCTAGTAACATTCGAACAAAACAACAAAAATAATACATAACATGCGTATACTTAATCTGAAGCTAAAACAAAACTGTTGCACGTCATCGACATCCCAAATTAGTAATTTGTATACCACCCAAACAAAAATATATTACTAATATAATTATCACGTAGTATTATATATCGTTATACGTCACGATCACGTTCACTTTATTTACAGCAAAGTACATTAAAGAGGGATAGACATAATCGCCGATATGTTCCGTCAATAAACGAATCTTTACTGTTTGATTCGGTTTGAAGGAATCTCCCATATCTCAATCGTATTTGTTAGCTTTGAGCCTTTTCTTAAAAAAAGTCTTAAAAGTGATCAAAATATTCAAAGTTATTTTACTATTAGCGATTTTTATTGATCTAAAACCAATTCTGTAAACCCTTACCAAAAACAAAAAATTTTTATGACAACTTGGCAACGGGGTCAGGTTGACGGTTGATGACGTGCAACGGTTTTAGTTTTAGATTAAGTTTATATGTATTTATACGCATGCTATGTATTCTTTGTAGGATGATCTACAATTAATTTTTCCTTACTCTTTATAACTCAATAAAATTATAATTACTTTTTGATTTTTTTAATAAGAATATGTGGTTTTATTATATGGTATTGTACTGGATAAAGCGCAGCTTTAGCTTATATATAGGATATAAATGCCGAGTCATTGCCCAAGTTAAATATAAGATTTTTACGGATATGGTTTTAAATTTGATGTTATGGTTAATGTTCGAAGTTATGTTGGTTTCGATTTTTTTTCAATAACTGATATGCGCGGAAGAAGTATTAATGGCAGAAACTGATAGCTAATTCACAATGTATCGAATAATAAATTCAACATGACTAGAAGAAAACAGAAATGTGGGTTTTTTGCATTTTATATACGTAGGTCAATATTTTACTTCGCATTTCTTAATTGCTGATCTCTGACGATGGAGAAATAAATGGGCGAAACCTAGGCAGTCGAAATATACTAAAAAACTATAAGTTTATTATTTGATTCTTTTAATCTAATATTAGTACATTATTTACAGGAATTCTAAGCTCACATATCTTTTACAATCCAGTCTGGGAGGCAACTCGAAAACACTCATGATTGTCAACATATCGCCTTTTGTAGAATGTTTTCGAGAAAGTATACAATCGCTAAGATTTGCAGCCAAAGTAAAAGAGGTAAAGACTGTGATTAAACGAAATAAAAGTAACCTGCAATAACTCTACCAAAACCAAATCATTTTAGTTGCTGTATAT
>NW_026018508.1:6855921-6857878 GCF_020466585.1 Dendroctonus ponderosae
GCTGCCAATGTGAACTCAATTGCCAAAGTCTGTGGAAAAATGTAGGCTTATTATTTAAAAAATAGTATTGATTTGGGAGTAACAAATTTCAAAATTTAAGGTTGTTGGATAATCAATTAATAACGCTTTAACAATATGCTAACATACTAAAAAAGGTGATAATGTGTTAACCACATAATTGATTTTGCATGCGTCAAAACAGTCTCCAATAATTCGGTAGATGCACCTGGCAACCAACGATGGGTCGGGTGTTCCAAGCTGAAGTGAGCCGCGCGGGCTAACGTTATTTTGAATATTTCCAAACGATCTAAACTGTCATTATAAGTAAATGTGTTTGTAGCGGTCTCCACGTTTTAAGGAATTTCTCAGTTGTGTTTAATTTATTTCTGGTAAGTTTTGTATTATTAGAACACCAAATGGTTGTAGCTTTTACATTATGTTAATTCATTTTAATTTGAAAAGCAACACATATATTTGTTTGTGACAATCGAAAAAATAATAAAGCATTTTTTTGGAAAGACATCCGCGTACCGTAGGCTTACTTTAGCAAAAAGTCCTGCCGATATTTGCAGGGCTTTGCTCTTTAAGGAGTTGGCTTGGCAGTGAGTGTAGAACCTTTGCTTGTGATTTGGACAGAAAAAGGTATTTTTGGTGTCATAAATAGTTAGATCAAAAACATAAACAAAATAGAACAAAGTACCTAACTAATTTTATCGTAGTTTTATGTCGGTTGCATTTATTTTCCTGTTTGGTAAAGCGGCTCTTGCAATGGTCAAAAATATTGATATCCTGTGAAAATTGTGCAGCTCATTCCATTGTAGTACTGCTTAAGTGCTTGGCAATGCGTGGTGAATGCTGATCACTTAAGTATGTTTTTAGATTCATACATAACGGGTTTTTGTTCGGTAGCTTTGCTCTCTTCTCTCTCCAGACTTTGGGATCCTGTAAACCGCTAGTGTTTCAGGTAGGGTCAGATATGTAAAAAGTCCCTATAATATTTTTTATTACATACCTACCTTTATCGTAGGGTTTTTTCTATTCTCAAATTTTCTGTTAGCTTTGCCATTAAAATTGCCTATTTCGGATAAACTTTTTTTCAGGTAGATAGCATAGACAGAGCTGTAATCAATCCTCGGTCATTAAATCTCTGAATCGCTCGCCCTCTGATGGAAATTGTTACCACAATTTCTAATATTTTTTAGCCTCCTTCAATGTATCTTCTAGATCAAGGTTTCCCAAACTTTTTCTAGGTTCAGGGGAACACAGTTCTGGAAACCCTGTTCTAGATTGATTCCATTTTAGATAGTGTGCCATTTAATAAATTAATAATAAAAAAAAAATAACAGGCAGTTCAATTCGCCATCGTTCTTTCTCAAGTGTCATAAAAAGGGGCGCCCGGAAATGAGTTTATCCAATGCTTGTATTCTGCAAAAAATTGATGCAACTACTTGGTGGTCTTTAAAATGAAATCGATCTATGGCAAAATTTGGTGGTCAATTTATTGTTGCAATGATTCATTTTAATAACATCATCAACATCATTAATGATGTTATCAACATTATTTTGTCGTAAAATTGTGGAAAACATCTTTTAGTTGAGTGGGGTCGATTTTTCTGTGCTGCAATTGATTAGAAATTATGTCTAGGTAGGCATCTTATGATGCAAGAAAAACAGCTTTGAGCTTGAAAGTTAAAGATTGGATCATTCAAAAAACGGCAATAGAAGCCGCACTACATACTGTGTTGGAATTAATTTTTCTATTTTTTTATTTTATCCATACACTGAGAGTGTCTCTATTTTAGTACACAACATTAATGGCAACTGGACCCAAAATCTTTATACATTACCAAATTATTTTAAAAAAAGTTCTAATTTTGCTTTCGCCAGGTTCTGTTTACCAGCCGATATTTGCTTTTGTTCTGTGTATAAGTTCGTTTTAAATCATATCTAAGCAATC
>NW_026018508.1:6858877-6862027 GCF_020466585.1 Dendroctonus ponderosae
CGAAAGCAAGTTGTACAAGATCTTACCACCTTCCTTGTTATATTGCGACCAGACAACGGCCAGTATCGTTCCCTAATTGAGGAAAGTAAATATTGCGGTTCTGCATGGAGCGATCTCTTATGCTCATGAGTAATAATTAATTCGGTTAGTTTATGGTTTATGCCGAGCAGGTAAAATTGCAGGATGTCTCTTGTCCAGAGGAAAGATAGAGTGTCGCAATCTACCACCCACGCGTAAAATATTGTTAGAATCCCAGAACGGATTCAATGAAATTAGATTGCCCTTTGATGATAAAGGTCTTCCTTTCATTAAGTCATGAATATCGCTCTTAAACTCTTGCGCCTGTACTAATTGTACGAGCCGAAATAAGCTATGGTTCAATTCCTTATGAGATAAAGTTCCGACCAATCTAGATTCCGAGGAAAGTTGGCAGTTCTTAATGAAACGTAAACAATATGCGAAAACTGTCTCTAATCTTGGTAAGGATGAAAATCGTCCAAGTAAGGAAAAATTATCCTTGTTACTGGAAAAGCAATTCATTTTTGTTGACACTCGTCCAACGAGTCCACAGCTCTTAGATAGACGCAAGCGCCATATGCGAGCTCACTAGCATCTGAGAAACCGTGAAGCTCCTCCACTACGAAATTCACATGAACATTCCTAGGAATAGTCAAATTGATATTAACATTAACTGATTGTAAAAAAGTCTCCATTCTGTTAATGTAGATAATGAAACTGATTCATCCCAGCTTAATTGACTCTGCCACAACCTTTGAATTATAATTTTTGCTGGTTTTATTATTGGGGCAATGAGGCCTAAGGGATCGAAGATCTTTGAAACGCAAGATAGAATACTTTTTTTCGTTATGGTGTTATTAGCGGACCAATTAATAGAGTATTTTAAAGAATGATTGCTGGTGTCCCAATAGAATCCCAACGTTTCGCTTTCTGAGGTCTCATCGAATTGCACATTTGTATTATGAACATCGTTGTTCACTACTTCAGGAGCGTTACCGTGAAACTTTCGTAACTCAAATCACAACCGACATAATCCCCTTACCTCCATTTTTTTTACCGGTTTAGTTATCGACGGTTTGTAATGATTAAATTACATTTGTATATGTAGGTGAGTTTCCTAGAAGTATATAACGAAGTAATCCGGTACCTTTTAAATCAGCATGGACAAAAGAGAATTGACATTCATTACAATGAGGGAAATGGCACTACTGTAACGAATCTGACCATTCAGCCAGTGAAATCTGCTGCTGAATTGGAAAAATTTATTTCATTGGCGCATAATTTGCGTTCCACTGCGGCTACTAACTTCAATGCACATAGTAGTAGGGCGCATGCAATAACAAAGATTTATATTGCAGGTTAACACAGTGTCAATTATTACTTAAATTACGGAGGTAATTAAGAAGTGTTTGTAGGCACAAATCCTCAGCACGGAATCGCTTATAAAGAGTCTGTCAATTTGGTCGATCTGGCAGGGTCAGAGAGTGCAAGAACATCTGGATCCGATTGTCGACTCCAGGAAACCAAAAACATAAATAAGAGTTTATCAACACTGGGAGATGTCATGTACGCTCTGTGTAATAAAAATAAGCACATTCCCTACCGGTAAGATATCGTTTAAGTTAATAAGTAGATATGCAAAAATATTAAATTATTTAAGTTTTCGTCTTCTTTCATCTTGAGGATTTATTCTTGAAGTGAAGTTAAATTTTTACATTTTAGCACACGGATTTTACCGTCATTTTTGTAACAATCATATCAATATATATATCTATAAAACTTTAATATCACCATTGTTCACATATCATTTTAATATTGGACTAACTATATTAAGTCACCGGTGAAAGTACTACTACTACACTTCATCCAGATCCAAGGCGGAGCTAACCGAAATAAAAACACGTTAAAAGTATATAATATTGCAAGAACCGCATAATTTAGAATTTCCAATCTGTACAGATCGATGCCGTATTAGACGTTTACGGGAACGCGATGCACAATTATGATAAAATCTTCAACTCAATTTGAAGACATACCTACAACTTCACTAGTTTAAATGAGACCATGTGCATTATTACACATTTGGATAGGCTCTATGCGTTTTACAATTTTTTGTTTAATGCTTTCTATACTTATCTAATGCGGTTTCCGAAAAATTAAATACTCATATTTTCTAATCGACATATAGTCCCAAGAAATCTTGACGTACAACGCGATTTTGATACCTGAAAATATGAAAAAATGGCTCTGAAGTAGAAAAACTCTGTGCTTGTTAAATAACAATTATAATTTTTTAATGAAGAACTCAATTTAATTTTCCTTTGCGTAATTTTCTGAACGGGCCATTTTTTTGACTTGGGATGACTGTAATTTCTCGTTGCCCAAGTTTGCGCCAACTGCTTGAAGGCATTTTCCTATTTCCACGTCCTCCAAGCCATTATTTTGCTGTCTGCACAACATATTTGGTAAAGCTTCCTAGAAAATACATATATAACATCCGTGCTAAAGAGCCCAGAATTTGTTCACCTTACTATAACGAATTTTTGTAACGCTGCCTTGCTTAGTACATAGCCAGCACCTCCGCTCATGTAGTTGAAATTGTGATCAGGGACTTTCAATTTACACTCATAATAGACTGGTTGAGATTTTGTGGGCGTTGATGTTAATTTTCCAGGTGTTTGTCCAGTTTGTGAGTTTGTTTAAATGTCTTTGAAGTTTAGGGGGAATGAAATTGGGGTTTTTCGTCGTGTAGTACAGACAAGTGTCGTCGGCAAACAGGGCGAGTTTTGTGCCAGGTTCCTTTGGGATGTCGGCCGTGACGGGGTTGTAAAGAAAAGGGGAAAGGGGTGATCCTTGCGGAACTCCCGCCTCCACTGGTCTTAACGTGGAAAAGTGATTGTTAATATGGACACGGAATTTTCTGTCTTTCAGAAAGCTTGCCACAAACTGCACAAAGCTAGTTGGCAGTTTGTAGAGGCTAGCCAATTTCCAGATTATTCCTTCATGCCAGACTGTGTCGAACGCCTTTACTATGTCCAGGAGAATAACCCCTGTAGAGGATTTCGCCTGGAGTCCAGCCGTGGCGTCTTCCACTAGCCTAGCCACTTGCATTTCGGAGTCATGATTTCGCAT
>NW_026018508.1:6863026-6874987 GCF_020466585.1 Dendroctonus ponderosae
TGAGATTTTTAAAGGCGCGCCCGCTGGAGGGATAATTAGGCTATTAACCAGGACTTATTTGGAGGAAAACCCGTTTATTTACGACAAACACGAATGAATAAACCATAGTAAATAATAGGAAATTGTTTAACGTTTTAGCTGACGCAGTTTTAAACAGGGCAATTGAAGAATAATCAAGAAATTTGTAAAAATCGGGAGCGAGTGCTTTCTACAAAGGTGAGACGTGAGACGTGAGACTTAGCCGCTGACGACATTTTGGGATAGAAAAAGTTCGTGAGTTTATGTGAGCATTTTGAGCAAAATTAGACAGGTAGAAACATGGACAATAAAACCGCAGCAATTAAAGGTACTTACCGAGCCAAGTGGTAACGGTCAGAAGTTTAATCTTCCATACCGTCGAAAATCTGTTCAAAAAAAAAAATGAATAGCATGTAATCTGTCAAAAACTAACATACAAAACGATAGCCCACTCTCTCGCACTTTGTTGTACCCACGCTGCCATCTATGAACGCAAATGCACAGCTGCTTTCTAATGCCCGTATGCACCGACATACTTTAATCGCGATTAAGCCTTAAACCGGTTTAAAAATCGTAAACGGTATGCACCGTGGACTATTTTGACCTTAAACGCGTTTAACTTTAATCCGCCAACCTCCGAGGATTAAGTTCTTAAACTAGTTTAACTACAGAACATAACCTCTGAAATTGAGGGTTTTGTTATAGATAAAGACGAGGTTTTGTTTTCGTCCTAACAAATTCTAGTCGGTTCGTGTGTTAACTACTTGGAAAATGGAGTTGGAAGAAGAAATGATATTAGACGATGATATTGATGTTTTAGAAATAATTGATTATGGTTTTCCAAGGAGACAATTACTCCGCACAAATTATTTCAATGCACTTGACGAAATGTCTTTTTATAGACGGTTTCGTTGAACAAAGCCGGCCGTTTTTAGATTGCAAGAAGAAATTGGCCACCTAGAATATCCCAGTATCCAAGATTTCTATACTGCTTTAATTGCAAGATTCTGGACATCGTTTTTACATAGTAAAATCGCCAGTAATTTTGTGATACCTTATTGGTAAATTTTCTCAACAGTTAATAACGGTTTTCACCGTTAATATGTCTTTGCCTAGAAGAAAAATCGTTATCTCATATCATTTTTGGCAACTAGCCGCAATGGATGGCGGTTATACTTTTTCCCTTTAACGGCGATATTTAACACGAACGGCGGCACATTCATTGGAACACCGCGTAAAAGTTGATTACTCGAGTCACTAAGACACGGTTGCCTTACAAGGTTTAACTAATCCGCCGCTAAATTTCAACGGTGCATGCCAGCTGGGTTGTTAAACCGGATTAACTTTTAAACGCGTTTAGTTGATCGCGATTAGATAGCTTGGCGGTGCTTACGGCGGTTAGTCATGTAATAATATTAAGATATATTAAGATAAATTATTCATCTTTCAGATAAAAATGTATTTAAAATAAATATATACTTTTTAAGTTTTCTAATTATATTTTCTGCTAATTGCGGAATTTCTAAAAAAATAAATTTTCCCAAGTTGCATACTCTGAGAACATTACTGTTCCGTTTGCTATTCTTTGCGCTGTTGTCGACAAGTAAGAAGACCACTAAACTGCAAAAGCAAAACTATCTTTTTCTCATGGCTCGAACAAAGACAGACCTGACCATGTTTCTGATGCCGTTAATTTGAATCTTTGGTACATTTGGCATCGCAAATATTCCGGCACCAGCGACATCTGAACACGGCGTCAAATGCGCAAATAAAGATAGAACTAACGGCAAATTTCTGTAATGGAGTAAGCGAGAAGATAGTGTCAAGATCTGACAAGTTTTCATATTGACAAACGAACAGTTAATAAATGTTTAGAGTACGTTAATAGATCATAGTGGTTTACTCTTTTACAATTACTTTTTTGATAGTGTTAGATGACCATAATCTGTGCTTTTGATGGCAGGTGTAAACAACCAGTTTCCTTGCTCATTTAATCAGGCTTCCTTTTTGCGAGCCAGAGATCCCAGCATTTTAAGCTGGAATCGGCATGCGATCGAAAAGGTTCGATGTAATTTAGCGACCGAGTTTTCCAGTGTTCGCAGTGGCGATTCTGAGTCTCAAAAGAAAAAGGTAAGTTTTCGTATTCCAATTGATGCACTAACAATTTTGTCTTATCCTGTTGCCAATAAAATCACAATATGATTCAGAATAACTAATTATCAAAATATGGAAGGTTTAAATACTAATTGGAAGTTGTATACCACAACATGTTTATTAAACATATACATACAACAACGTACAGAGCTACAAATGGTAGACTTTAAAGTCCACATTCTTTAACTTCAGTTAAAGAATGTCTTAAAGTATTTTGTTTTTATGTCATAAAGGCAAATACTTTTAATCATTTACCTGCCGTTATTCTGCTTGTGTGTTAGCTGCTTTGATGTGACAATTTTTCTTGATTTCACTAATGGATCCTGATTTCTATGGAATATCTCAGCAACAAACAGAATATTGGGTAACCGTTTTTATTTTTAATACACACCAGCAAAATTAGAGGAAATGGCATAACTCAACAAAAGTTTGAAGTCATTTTTCTCGTGAACGCTGTATCTGATTGGTTTGCTGCTTTTTACCAAATGGTAGCTTAGTTCTTGATGAAGACGTGAATTATTATCGGTTTCGCTAGATGAACCTGCATATCCATATAGCATCGGTGATAAAGTAACAATTTTAACAACATTTAATGATACGATATTGGTGTTTGACATCGTTTGCCCTTAAACTTCTTCAAATTTCTCAAATTTTGTGTCAGGAACAAAAATTACACGGATTTTAGAAAATACCCTTTTTGCATTTTGCCAATTCTTTTCAAATCATTTCTAGCCTTCGTCTCCTAGTACAACCTCGTTTATTTATTGTCAGTTTCATTTCAAAATGAACATCCATAGTCTTATTTGTATATACCACGATACACTTACTAGATAAACACCTTTTCTGTTTATCGTGGTATACAGGGTGGCCATTTTCTGAATCTATGTATGGGTAACTACATTTTTAAAGATACAGAATCCGTTAAATGAGCAAAATTGGGCAGAATTCGATTGCCTATTCATGACCGTTTTCAAAATTTAAGAACCCGACTTGGTTCCTGAAATATCCTGAAAATACAAGAAATCAACACTTTTTTAATTATCACTTATTACGTAACTGATTAACTTGGTTTATTTTTTATCTCGTTAATCAAGTTGTCTATAATAACGAGTGCTAGTTTATTGGATTCAAAGCAAAAAGTTGTACTAAGGGCAGTTAACTTTTTTCTATGTTAAGCAGTTTACATAATAAGTGATAATTCAAAAAGTGTTGATTTCTTGTTTTTTCAGGATATTTCAGTAACCAAGTCGGATACCTACATTTTGAAAACGGTAATGAATAAACAATCGAATTCTGCCCAATTTTGCCCATTTAACGGATTCTCTATCTTTAAAAATGTAGAAGTTACCCATACAAAGATTCAGAAAATGGCCACCCTGTATATATACTGTAAAAAAGCACACAATAAGGGACCTGATTCATATTGTGCTTATGTTGCGAAAGCTACAGCGTTGATTAAAATTGATAGATTTTACAGTGAAGTTACTTATATTTTGGGAAAGTCCAAATCTGTAATTTATAGAAACGTAAACGTTGGAGAGACACGGGAAGTTATCTTCAGTACATATCATAAGAATCAGTAGGTATGTACCAAAGATCTTTTCAGTCGATATCGTATCTTTCTCCCCACTTATCGGAGAAAATGCACGATAATAAAAATAATTATGTTGAGTCGACGACTAAGATTCGTGCTGCTCAAAATATCGAGTAAGTAACAGATGCTCTTACTGAAATCAAAAGGAAGGCAAAGGAGACAATCTCCCTCAAGAAATTATTGACTTGATTAGAAGCATGGCGAGACAAATAGACGGTAGAACACACGTTGCTGACCAGATTTTCTATTGCCTATAAAAAAATACAGTTATTTACGTGTGGGTCAATACAAAAAGCCTTTTTAAAAAAGGTCTTTATTAGAAGCAGGATACAAATGAACTGGTTTCGCTTTGTTTCGAGGTTGCAATTGTAACCTCGGTACAGGTTCTTATCTTTGCTTAGTGTTTAATTAATTATTGCTTACAATTTAAGTTGCAAGAATGTAACTAGTTGTTGAAAACTTTTTTTCATTAAATATCCGGATGGCCATAATTTTTTTATGATCAAAAAATGTCAAGGACCAATCATTCCAACTTCGTATCTAAACCTGTATGAATATAGAGATTCATCTATCAAGAACGATTTACGAGAAATGTGTCTTCAAACTTTTGTTGAATTAGGTATACCGGTTCTCCTAGTTTTGTCGGTGTGTGTATTTTTATGGTTTGAAAGTTGTATATTACTCAATTTTAGAATAGTTGGGAATTTAGGATATACACAAATAGTGTGAGTGGAAAAAGGGTTTAGATCTAAAACTCGAATCGTGTTTATCTTAGATAAACGCGATGGTTTGGGTTAATTGGGAGAAAACAGGGATGTCTATAAAAAAAAATTTAAAACTAATATCTTCGAAACCTCCACTCGAGATTTTTTCAAGCCCTAGTAACGCATTAAAAAGAAACAGGCTCTAGACTTAGATATTTGAAATTGTTTTTGGCCAATTTGTAGAGCAACGTTTATAATATGTATAATGTAACTATGCTAAGATTGTGAGGAATGATAGAGATATTCTATACTTTTCATACATTTTTCCCTTTCTCAACTCCTATTTAAGAAATAAATTGGATACAAATTCACTGAAATAGGTAACTGACGGTTTCGATTTTCACAAATTAAAATGGGAGTGGCGGAAAATCAGGCTTAAACCTCGAGTTAATTTAAACGCTATAAATACATTTTTTCCAATGCTTATCCACATTAATCATCTTTATCGTGTTATTATATTATGTTATCGTGTTCTCCAAAAAAAAACGGAAACAATGTTAAATAATGTATGGATGTAGCATGGGCAGCTTTTTTGATGTGCTTTAAACGAATTCCATATTGGCCCTTACGTTGACAGGAAAGAGATTTAGGGGTCGTTAAAAGAAGCATGTTTACAATGTTAGAACATTTTATCTGTAGTCGTATATGAGAATTCAAAAATCATACCTACAAGACTTTCTTAAGATATAACGTTTGGGATATTGTTTATTTAAAAACACAATATTTTTCGGTCAAAGTCGTGGAAAATATGATAGGAGTTTCAATGAAAATGTCATTTAATGCTTTGTATTGTATTATAATTGTTTTATAACTTCCAAGCTCTAAATTTTAGCTTCACACATTATTTGTCATTGTTCAGGCACTTTTCGAATGCGAACACAATAAATACGATCAATTTGGAGTTTCAGTTGAAAAATATTTTTATAGTAGTTTTAATTTAGCCTTTGTCTTTTGCGCCCTAATTCATGGTGCGGAATTTGTAAAATAACCTGCAATAAATACGGCCGAAATACGAATGTGCGTGTTGAAAACTGTGCTCATTGTAGAGTTAAAATCACTTCCTTGGAAAAGCAGTTTTTAAAACAAATTTTATTTCGATTGACATAGATTTCAGCTTCAAGATACAACTGCTGTTTATTACAGGCCAAGTTAGATTATCGCCATATAAAATTATCTTTTATACTATACTAAATTTCAAAGTCGACCGTCAACGGAGGGATTTTTAAACAGCTCGTATCTTTGCTTATTTTATTTTGATTTCCTCAGCCAGGTAGATTCGCGCCTATTCCATTTGATTTTATTCAAACTGGAAAAATGAAACGACCGCTCTTTTATGAGGAATTGAAAATAGTGAGGTGTTGCAGACATGTAATTTTTGATATATGGTGTCTATCAAAAATAATTCCAACGATTCGTTTCTTAGAAACCATCATCAACTTTTGATTTTCATATTGAAAAAAGTACAAAACGTATTAGATAGCTCTTTTAATAGCGAATTTAACAATGTATAACACAGTACGATTTGTACCGGTGCTTGCGTCAAAAAAAGTATTTTTTTATAAATTATGTCTCTTTAACATCTATAACAACAAATATCCAGAAAAAAGACAGCTTAATAGGTAAAATTTCAGACTTCAAGCTTTCAACTAAAGGGGTATGTGTCATTTACAAAACTGACTAAAACCAGATTAATTTAAATTAAATGAACCTACTAAAACCAGAAAAAAAAGCAAAAATGTTGAAAGTTAGAGGCCGTGCGTAAAAGTAAAATAAATAAACAGTAAAGAAAAGTGCTTCTTTATAGTCATCGCTTCTGATCGAAAAATGGCAGTTTTCTATTCATTCGAATAAAAAAGTATTTTTTGTTTATTGATTTGAAATAATTTCAAAAACGAAAAAAACAACAAAAATAATCACTTTTTCTAAATATCTCAAAAATAAAAAATAAATACCTACTTGACTTTCGAAAATGCTTTGTATATATAATTGCCCCTCGAATTGCCCAACTTTTCCTAATTTAACCGACATCGTATCTATTACGGTTTCGGATTTCTTGGTCACCCTGTATAACTATTAATTAAAGGGTTTTTATGCGGTTTAAGCGGACAGAAAATTTACTGCATTTGGCGGGTATTTCAAATTTTTTCGTAAGTATTTCAAATATTACGTGTCCGCTTAAGCCTCATAAAAACCTTTTTATTATATTACGGACACTAACACATTCATTTATCGAATAATTACTAATGTTTTAATAGTATTTATTGTTAGTGCAACGAAATATAAACTTTTTTATTTTTTGCAATTTTTAGGATGAAACCTTAAACGTATACTTGCGAATTAAGGGTCGAGTTCCTTTCGGTGATTTATACACTATTGAAGACAACGTATTGTCTTGCATTGTCCCAGCAAGTTCTCAAGCTGCAAAGCTCAACCGACAAAATCGCATTATTATCAAAAAATTTTCATTCTCAAAGATATTTGGACCCCACACTACCCAAGATGAACTATTTGACGTAACTGTGAGAGAGAAAGTGTTGGATTTTATTAATGGAGCCAATGGTTCCCTTTTAACTTATGGGGTATCTGGAGCAGGTAAATATTGATAACTAAAGCTAACTAAAAGCAACTTTTTATGGGCAATAATAGAATACATTTTTCCAAGGAAAAACTTACACCATGATAGGCACTCCCGGAGACCCCGGCATAATTCCCCGAGCTCTTAATTACATATTTAGGACAGTGTGCATCAATCCCAATAGTCGGCCTTGTTGTAAACCAATGCCAAACGGTAAAATAGAAATATTATCCAGAAGCAAGCAAGAAGTAGAACTTCAAGTTCGGCAAGGTATTTTTAAAGACCAATCCACGTCTGCTGAACTACTGAAGCATGAACGCACCTTTTTGTAAGTATATTTAAGTTGTCATTGATAACTTGGATCTTAATGAAAGCAGATAACAGATTTTTTCTAAAACTTTTTGTGGGGTATTTTGCCTCAAAAGTGTGTGTGTTTAGAAAGGACAGAATTTATTCACGTCGTTTATTACAAATTGATAAAGGGTGTTCATATTTCTCTATGAAGAACAACTTTTATATCAAAACGTAATAAGAATCTGTCACCTAGCGGTGATAAAAGGAGATATTAAATTGTTAATCAAAGATAATAAAATGGAAATTATTTGAGCACAGAATAAAAAAACTTGTATAGATGAAAAAAAGTGAAATATTCGGCGCGGAGCGTTTATCCGAGGGAATCCATTTCGATTAAAAAGTTCACGTTTAGGCCAATATTTACCAAGTGCGCAAAAATAAAGCTTCGCTGCGATTTCAATAAAGTTTTCAGCTTTTGTAGACTGAAGTGTCTTCTAGAAATTGTGAAATTTGCAAGTTTCTAGTTGCTTTAAATTGAAAGTTAAACGTGCGTTTGCCTCTCAAAATCGGAGCCAATTATCTTTATTTAACAATGTACTAACGTATCAGTTGACACGTGTAGTCCAGTCGGATTAGATTTTTTTCATGCACTACTTAACAGTATTAAAAGTACTTTTATGAAACAAACTAAATTAAAATGCGTTTATTTGTTTACTCAAAAAATTCGCCAACTTTAGGGTTTTTTACATTTTCTTCAATTAATTTACTTTTGCTTCTTAAAAATCGTACTATCTTTGTACACTTTATAACTGAACTTTTACACTAAACGCTTAAATTTTTCGTAAAAAAGTAATCGATGTGGTGATTTTATCTGACAATAATTTGCCCTTTGACTTTTTACATAAAAAAATCCTGATTTTCAACTTAATGTTTAAACAATTTACGCTTCACTAATAAATTTTTCATTTATTGTACGTTGTAGAATTACTCTTTATGAGTAAAATACAGGGTGATTCAAAATTGGCGTCATTCCTATGGAGGTGTTGTCTGGCTGTGTTTTAAAAGCACAGAAAAAATAGTAAAAAAATTATTGTTATTCAAAACTGAGAAATTTGCGAAAAACTACATCAGAAAGACGGCAACAATGTTTTTCAAGGCAATCTGCCTAATTGACATTACGTAAATTGCACATTGCCGTACATTGTAAAACATCATTGCCGCTTTGACTTTTATCCAAAATTGTACGAGAACTTTTTTAATATAAAAATATTTCGTAATTTGAAGCAAATATCGTAATTTTTCTTTTTAAATGCTTAAGTATTCCAATTAAATATGGGACAATTTCAAAATAACGCTATATAACAAAGCTGAAATTCGATTTTCAACCGTTAATATCTTCTACAAATTATCGGAAAATTTTTAAAAAATATTTTCTCGCACACTCCAAGTGAGGCTCTATTACCCCTTAAAAGGAATGACGCCAATTTTAAATCACCCTGTAAACCCTTGACTATCGGACAACTGAATGAGTCTCTCCGACAACTAAAAAAAAACTTATTTAGAATCTGGCAAGATTCTTTTTTACATAACAAATAGGAATGAACAAAAAGTTAAAATATTTTATCTTAAATGTATACCACTTATAAAGTGTACAACGATCTTCAAAAAAGTTATAGTACGATTTTTTAGAAGCAAATCTAAATTATCGTCAAATCTGCTAGTTTTGTAAAAAAATTAACGGATTTTAATGTAGTTGTCTCATATCGTAGGTATTTTTGATACTTGAAAAAGAGAATAAAACTTTTTTCAATAGCATCAACCGTTCAAAAGTTATGCGCAAAAAATCGCGCGCAAACTGTTGTCCCGATATTCTAACACCCTTCCGAACAATAATCTTATAATCGACATCCAATAATCTTTTACCGAAGTCTTGGACCATTGGAATTGCTTCCTGGCGTGAATATTATTGAAGAGGTAATATTGATAATGTTCACTGCAGATGTGAACAAAACGCCATGAAGCAAGCAAATTACCCCACAAAAGGTAGCTAGAATTAATTTAATTAACATGTTGATATTTGTTGCTCAGTATGGATGTTTTTAAAAACTTTTAGATCGATGCAAAACACCTTAAAGGTAACTCCTGTTGGAGTAGTCGACTTTTTTCCACCCATATTTGAAGTGTGGGTATCATTTGTAGAAATCTACAATGAAAACATATTCGATTTATTGGAAGTAAACTCGAACAGAGGACAACAGAGAACTAAATTACAAATTGGAACCTCACATCGCAACACATACATTAAAGGAGTTAAACACATTTTCGTGACTACAGGTACATCTTGAGTTCATTATGTTTAGCTGTTTGCTAATATATGGTATTTATACTTTCACAAGGCTTAGAAGCATACCAGATCTTACAATTTGGCCTACACAACATCAGTTACGCCTCTACGAACCTAAATATGCATTCCAGTCGAGCTCATTGTATATTTTCGATTAAATTAGTTTCGGGAAACAATTGCGAGGAATATAATGTGTCCAACTTCAATTTCTGCGATTTGGCTGGTTCTGAACGCATGAAGAAAACATTAAACGAGGGCGATAGGGCAAAAGAATCTTCGAAAATTAATACGTCACTTAGCGTTCTCGGCAGGTAAGCTTCAATGCAATTGGTTGATTGTTAGTGTTCTAAAATTTATATATGTTGACCGAAATGTTGTGAATCTTTGAAAAGTGGAACATATTGGTTCCATTTTCTTCCTGAAACTGAATAGTTTTCGGGCTGGGGACAGATCAGGGCAATATAATGCTACTTGGATGGGCACTTATGGTTTTGTCTAGATTAATATTTCTGTAATCGATTTTTCAGATGCATCCGAAGTGTCCGTGAAATGCAGAAAAATAACAGCGATATATGCTCTGCACCGTTTCGCGATTCAAAGTTAACACAACTTTTGCAGCAAGCACTTCAAGGCAAGGAGAATATCTGCATGATTGTAAGTGTGGAACCAATAAATTAAAATAATTAGTAACTCAGAACTAACGTTGCTCGTCTCTAGGTAAATATGAGTCCATCACCAGAGACTTTTGACGAAAACCAGCAAGCCTTAATTTTCTCCACTATTGCTCAGGAAGTTGTAGTAAAAGAACCCAAAGCAAATCCGAGTCAATTGCAAGGAGCATTTAGAACGTTTCGCCAGAGCTTGACCAATGGTCTATGTGAAAATGATTTCTCCGGGTATATTATAAAAGCTTCCTTATAATCAATTAGAATAATGTGCAGGTTTATTTTGTTTTCAGTGATGAGTTAAAGGAGGCCCGAAACGACATAGCTCGGTTAACATTAGAAATGTCAGAAATGAAGCAGAACTTCGAAATCATTCTTGATCAGGAGACAAGTCATTTACGCAAAGTGAGTAGTTAAGACGATTTTATGACTTGGCTAATTTCGACATTAACTTGTTAATATTCAGATTAACATAATTTAAAACGTAAACAATATCATATACGTCTACTAATAGTTAATAATCAGCACAAAAAATTGCGTTTTTTCGTCAAATGTGCCTTTTCAATAAACACAATTTTGTTTCAGAACTACAATATAATACTTAATATTAAAACGGAACAGTTGGCGGAAGCTCAACAAGAAATCGAACGACTGAAAAAAAGTAATAACTATTTGGAAAAAACGCGATCTGAACTTCACTGGAAATTGAATAAATTAGAGGAACAGCAAGAAACAATCGTTTTAAGTGACTCGGAGCAGGAAGACGAAGAGAACTCAAGTTTCTCCACAAGAAAAGAAGATAAAGTAGGAGACATCGAAGAACAACATTTACTTCAAGTAAAATTATTGGAAGATAAAATCAAACGTTTGGAGGCAATCATTCGTGAAAAGGAAAGCGAAGCAGATGACCGGAGGTTACACGATGAAGAAAATAGAAAACGCTTGGATGAACTGAATTGCACGAACAGTGAACTTAGGTACTTTAATTAATTATTCGAATTACATTCAAACTCATTTAATTATTCTTTACATTAGGGATGAAATCCGGAAATTAGAACTCACACTGCACGATGCCGTTCGCGATTATTATGAGCTGGAGGAGCAAGAAAAGTCGTTACGCATTGCATTTAATGATTTAACTGCCAGAAACTGCGTGTTAGAAGACAAAAACATTCTTCTAATGCAAGAACTGGATGAATATAGAAACCGGTGTTTACTACAACAGCAAGAACTTGACGATCTAAAAAACTCAAACACAGAAGATATTATTAACTAGTTGCAACGAGAAATAAAATTGAAATAATTATTTAAAGATAATATTTTGTTAATTAAAGTTCAATTCAACAAGTACAAATTATGCTGTGTATTTCTAGTAAAATTACCTTAACTTTTATGTAATCAAAATTTAAAGGCTTACAATCTTTCATAAAAGAAAAAATATCTTTCAGAATCGGATTCCTTTGAATTCTTATTTGATTTTTGAAGATCAGAATATTACATGCGAATAAGATAAAAATTTTAAAATGTATATACAGGGTGTCCCGTAAGCTCAT
>NW_026018508.1:6875986-6885322 GCF_020466585.1 Dendroctonus ponderosae
ACCGCGGTGAAAGGCCAAACACCACCTCGGCGGTGAGGAAAGGGTTTTAGTGGGTAAACAGCTTAGCTGGAGTCCCACACAACCCAGAGCGACAGAACACCAGCTCTGGGAGTGCATAAAAGAGCATTTCCCAAACCTCACAAAAAAAAAAGAATATTTTGAAAAATTCGGCAATACCCAAAAACACGAATATGATAATAGACACAAAAAAAATTTAACTTTTTTTGACGATCTCGTAATTAATATTTATTTAAATTATTTACAACTTAAATATTCACAATGAAGCAATGTAGAGATAATTAAAAAAAAATAATTAAGGGATTTATCATAAAAACCAAATATATCCAAAAAATCTAATTTTTCAGGAAATCAAAAAATCGTTTTGTTTTAAGGCCGTTAGTTATACCAATGTCTTTGGTTTATAAACGGGTAGTCACTAAACAGATTTAAAAAAAAAAGCGAAAGTATTTTAGGCTGGTTTGGTTCCTGTGGAAGATTTCGGTAATTTGTGTAGACATAAAAAGTAATCAAGTTGTTATCCAATTTTTTATTTATTAAAAAAGTAACATTATGGGAAAAATAAAGTCTTTATCAGACCTTCTTATTCACTTTTCGCAGCCTTCGTTACGAAGCAAATGAAGGAAGAGCGATTTGCCTCCATAATATCAAAATCGCTAAATTTGAACTTTATTCGCACTTTGGGAGAAACCCTCAATTGTAATCGAATTTTCATTAAGACTTTCGTATGCCAGTTTTCGGTGGTGCCAACAGAAATTTTTAGCTACTTTACTGTTGAGCCGAATTCATATTATTTGCAAAGTTCTTTATAAATAATATTTCTTTCCCGTAAAATTAATATTAAAAACGTTTTTTTATACAACTTGGCGACAGTTTGAAGTAGACAAGCTGTATATTCACAACAAATAAAACAGAACAAGCTTACAAGCGTATGTTTAAGTAAGATTTTCATGTTAAAAATAAATTATCCACATTGTTGAAATCCTCCCACCACCAATTGACTCACCTACAGTTATAAATATTTTATAAACTATATTGCAAAATTTATAGATTTCACCAAAATTAAAAGTAGTTTGTAGTTAAAACCAAATATTGAATAAATAATATATTGCAATGATAATTTTATAAAAATAATTTCCTTATTATTTTTGTTTCATACAACCAACTCACCTTTCAGATTTATTGATATGGGGTGAGCTTTTAGACAAAAAATTCTTTACATTTTTCGAACAACCACAAGGTAGACTGTCAGGTTTAATGGATAAAATTATTTAAAAACTTCCGTTAAAAAAAAAATTTCCGTTATATATAATTGCGTAAGAAACGCGTTGAAAAAACGCGTATAAATGCTGATAATTGAAATTTCAATTACTGATTAATACTCAGTAATCGTAATTAGAAAATTATTTAGTAGAAATGCCAATGACTATCGTCATAAAAACTATATTATCATAATATGAAAAAACGCGTAAAACTTAACTGTTAACAATCACTGCTTAAAATACTAAGATTTAATATCACTTTCTTCATATTTTGCACGCCAAACTTTAATTGATTTGTCTTGACTTCCTGTAGCTAGGATGCGACTATCCGTTGATATATCCACAGTATGAATTGCTCCTGAAGTAATTAAAAAATTATTAATAAATGTTGGGATTGAGTAGGATTATTTCGTCACTAACGTCTATAACTCTAGGGAAAATGGCAACTTGAACGGTCATTTTCAATGACCTAAAGCTTTCTTAATATAGAGGGTGTCCCGCAAAAATTGGCTGCCATCCGTAACTCGAAACATACAACTACAATTAATTCTGAAGATTTCAGATCATGTTAATGCGGCTCTGGTCTATACATAATAATATATTTAAAAAAAAAATGGCCCTGGGGTCGCAAAATCCGCTTATTTTAAAGCGAATGCCCTGTAAATTTAAGGTCTCCCAAATATTGTGAACAGTTTTTATGTATGAAGTTCTATCCTTATCTCTAGCGGTTTTAGTAACATTTATTATAAGCCTTAAAAAATGTGGAGTCTAGTTAGGCAAGTATGTTCCAGGTGCTACTTATATACAGAATGCTCCTAAAAAAATGTACATTTTTCCTTATAAAACAGTTTTCAAAGGTTTAAAACCCCATTCATTCTTATTACAATTCAAGTCTTATTACAATAAAATGCAAATATTTTCGAAACCGTTAGAGATAAGGATAAAACTTCATACCTTAGAATAAAGGCACGTGTTATTGCTAAAAAATTCAATGATTACTAAGGTTAGCGATGTTTTATGGAAAATAATAGGGTTAATTTCTTAAGAAAAGTTTAAATAATTATGTAATTATTGTAAAAATTTTAATAATTTGAAATCTGTTCATTATATTCATTGAAATCATTTCAGGTATAGACAAGTTAATGGAAAGTCTGAACACTGGGAAAAACTGGGGGTTTCAATTTCAGAGACGTTAGTTTTTCTAAGGTTTTAAATGGCAAAATTTACATTTTTTGCGAACAATCTGTATGAAAGTAAAACCTAATACATGCATGCCTAAGTAAATTAACACCTCTTTTTATGACTCTGCGAATTCTCATTGCACAACATTTTGTTACTTAGGCAGGGTATTGGTAACAACGTCAGAACCTTAAAGTGCTCAAAATCGGAGAGAACTTAAATTTATAGTAATATACAGGGTGTTTTATTTAAAATAAGCGACTTGACGTCTAATTCCGGTATAACCGGAATTGGCACTTTAATATATTTTAGGTGTACAGAGCAGAGCGGCTTTAGCAAGCCTTCAAAATTTCGGAATTATTGTATCAATATTTTTCAAGCTCGGTCAGCAATCCGTAATAGTGGGACACTCTGTATACCTGTATACTTCCGTCAATCAATTCTGCACCAGGTAGATAAAATAAATTACTTCGGAAATTTATCAATATCAACAATCGTTAAACTTTTGTAAACCAACTTATGTAAGAATACTTCCTAAAATCGGCATTTCTGTACAGTATAACTCAACCTTCGAAGAAACTTGTAATAATGGTAGTTTTTCGCTGTAATCCACGGCGAAAAATCACCCAATGGGTCAAACCATTTGTGTATGTGAATAAATTCATTTTTTAAATTCCATACCAAATTTATAAAAAATATTTTGAGGAAAATTACAGTCTGAAATAAACTGTGCCGACCACAGTTTTTAATGTATATGTGTTTTAATGTATATGTATTTATATATAGTTTTTAATATAACTGTAGTTTTTAATGTATATAATCAAAAGATTATATACATTAAAAACTGTAGTCTGGCTAAAAAGCCACTGATTCCTCTTCACAAAATCGATTTCTGAAGTGAAGCATTCTTCTCTAAGAAGCATGAGATTCTGTTAATGGGGAGATTGGTTATCAAATTTTAATTTACTGCTATAGGCAAAACTTGCCTTTTTACTTTTATTTTTTTATGCGATTGTCTTTGCGAATCCTAAATTATTGTGAAAAAATAAAGAACTCAGTTTTGGACTTCTTGAGTTCATTTCTAAGATTTAGTTACATCCGCTTTATCCACAAAAAACATATAAACTTTATATACTAATTATTTTTTGCAATATGTTCTCTAGACCAATTTTACACACGATACTTTACATACGATATTTTACAGAAGAATTTCATCACCTCATCTACTTCTTTCTAGAAAGAAAACTTGATGTATTTGCTTACATCTTAAGTTTTGCAAAGAACAATTTAAAAGAAATTAATTGAACGGATAGTGTTAGTCTGCCACATGATCTACGATACTATAAGTCTGTTAAATGACTATTTGACTGCTATTTTTAAACTTTGCTTAATAGCAAGGTTACAAATTGCGTCTTCAAGGACTAATACATTCGATAAATCAATTGAAAAAATCTGCGCATTTTCTAGTACATTTTCCAAGTAAACCTCTGTAATCTCTTTCTCTTCTTCAAGACCTAAAACAGCTACCGAAATTTGTTCAGTTATAAAACGAGTCAAATAATCAGCCTGCCGCACAACAATTACACAATACACACTATTTACATATTTACCTGAATGCGCCTGTACTTCCAATAAAATACGAACTGTAAGCATGTCCCATACTGACAATACGCCATTTCCACAACCAATAGCTAGTAAGTTCCCTTGCCATTTTAAGGAATTGACTCCAGACTGTAAAGTCTTTTTAAACATTGACATACCTATAATTAAATTAAATCCATATTAAATTGATTTGACTTACTACAAGGAATTTTATTACCGGTGGTAACTTCCAATATACAGAAGGTACCATTATCGGTCCCAACGGCGAGCTTCTGCCCATCTGGGCTATAAACTAGAGTATTTATTCGAGAAGTAAAATTTGTATACTTTTTATCAATTGTAAAATCGCACGTTTTCCAGATATAAATCTCTCCATCCACTGTTCCAACGGCAAAACGTGAATTATCACTAGAAGGAGATATTTGAAACGGGAACTTCAGATTACCGGGCTGACTTACGGATCGAAACATAAGCAACTGACTGCAGAGTTGTGATCTAAATGTTTATAAAGGCACTCTACAATAATATCATCCTTGGCCCCACTTACACCTCGCCATATTTTTACGGAACAGTCACCGCTGCCTGTAAGAAGCAAGTTCAATTTTATACCATAAGAAATGCAGGTTATTGAGTCTTCGTGGGCCATAACATCTCGCCATATTCTTCCGTAATCCATATCGTACAACAGCCTTAAACAATTCATTTTCTTATAAAACCTATTTTGTTGTTGTATTAAGTTGGTGTGAATTCGCTGGCCAATTTGTACCGATCAGAATGCCGAATGAGAGCGACCAGCGAACATCAGGCTCATGTTTAATAAATGTTTTATTAAGATTGTAGAGTCTCGGATTACCTGGAGTTTAAGTTTTAGTGTAGTGGCTACTTCAATTCCCTTAACTTGAAGTTTAATGAAAATGTAAAAAATGGAAGTTTATGAATGTATTAGGCTTATCTTCTTTGGAGAATATGACAGAACCACCACCAACACAATATTCTAACTTTTTATACTATTTATCGATTCCCCATAAAATATATCAGTAAAACCCAAACGACATTTAGAGAAAGACGAAACCCTGCACACTTAATTAAAACTGTACCACTATATTTGACTGAATTAATAGGTTGCCGTTAAAAATCTTACATTTGATTATCCCAACTTCCGATCACCAAAACATTGGAATCAGGTAGTTGCACACAGCTACTTAGGGGCATATTTCCAATTATAGCACTCCTGATTTGCTTGTTTTGTGTCAGAGAAAAAACTTTCAACTTGGAATCATATCCCACCGACGTTATTTTCTTACAATCCTCATTTATAAACAGGTGACTGACCGTATTCTTGTGAGTATTAAAACTCGTTACCAGTTCTAACCCAATTACAGATTGCCATCTATCTGAAACGTTTTCAAAATATTGCAATACGAATCAATAGAAAATAGTTGTGTGCGTTTCAATATTCAATTATACACAACAAAAGTTTATCTGTTTGTATCATTTTGGGCCTTTTTTATATGTATACTATATTACTTTACCCTTATGTTCTACACTTGCCCTGACTATTCCATACTTTTTATCATATCTTTTAATCGTGAAGAAGAATATACTTTTCCGTTCCAACCAAACTGCAATTTTATCTACTTTTCAAAGTTGCAGAAAATTACGATCAAGACTAGCATTCCAAGTTACCTGCTTCCTGCTCACCGAGAAACAATATCAAGCTACCTTTTTTCACCGAGATGAAAGTAAATACATTTTTTTTACTGTAAATACCATGACTTAGAATAAGGTTGTTCAACCATGGCTCATGAGCGAAAAACAATAAACGTAGACGTTAAATCCTAAAGCCAGAGTTTAAATGGACATCCTTGAAAACTTGAGATCGTGTAGAATGTGCTGGAGACAACGGAGTTTGTTTCCCCACGTTTCTTCCTTATTTGCGGCAGCGGTTACCGAAGCGATTGAGTCGCATAGAAATTAAACCGTAAGCAAGGGAATTTGTTCAAATTGACACTGCCTTATCAATTGCTTTAAATTGGATTGGACAGGATAAGCCGAATGAAGTGTAAGACCAGAATTAATAAAAAAATTTAAAATATCTGGATTTATATGGGTTGCATTAAATTATATTTAGGAAGAAATGTATGTAACAAAATTACACATTTGGAACACTAAGTGAAACATCAAACATGCTGTTGGTCCTTATACCTGGGCTAAACCGAAAATTAACCGAATCGATTAAGATTTATAAATGAAACAATATTTTATTCAAAAAGCGCGGATTATTTTGTAGCATCAGATCAAACATTTATTTAGGACTGTGGACAAATCACAAAAAAGCGATACAATAGACACTGTGACACATCAACAATATTTAGAATAAAATCGGGGAAATATTATTAAGTGGGTAGATTTAGACACATTTCGATTTTATGGAGGTTTAATATATTTTTAAGTGACTAAGCATCAATTGTTATTGATGCATAATGTGACAGATTGCTATTATTTTATTAAAATTTTGAACAAATTAAAACCAGGTTTTTGTAATTTCCCTTGAAAATTATAACGGACATAAAATGAGAAACCAGATTTTCATCTTTCAAAACAATATTTTGACTGAAAACTGCAAAAATATATGAACAAATATTGTTCATATAAGAATTTCGCTTATCAACCCCTTCCGATTTTATGTAAAAATGTGTCCTTTTTGTTGACATATCTGGGAAATTTTGAACAAAAATGTATTTTTAAAAGACACTGAGTGTTGCTACTTTTTGCTGAGAACCGCGTATAACAATTGGGATTATCTTGGTACGTCTTTAAAATTGCATTAAACGTTTTACATGTTAGGAAAACTCTGAATTGCTATGACTGTTCTCATCAACTCAACAACATTTAAATTAGATAACTAAGGTTGCGGCAATCTTTGGAAAAAACTAAGAATATTTACGCCATTGCGATGGAAGCAAATCGGTACCGTATGAAAGAGAATTGGTTGCTTTGAAACACTGATCAATAAGAGGCATACGTTTCATCACAAACGTGGCAGAAGCAGGATTTTTAAAAGACGACTAAAAGTGGCAAACCATCAAATGGAGTTTAAAGAAAAGACACACTTAGATACGCCCGTTTGGGCGGAAAGCCGAGAATTTCGGTGAATGCCTTACCAGAATTGGTTCGCAACAATGTTACGTTACGAGGTTCGACTGCAAGCCGAAAAGAGGCGTTAAAACTCGTATCCTTCTTACGATTAGAAACTGGCAGCGATTGGCAAGATGGTATGAATGCCCTAATTAATTTCTTGTAAAATAAACTCCAATTCTTTCAAACATTTCAAATCCCGTGGACCGAATTATCAGCTCCCTTGTCCCCAGCTACTTACCAAACTACATTTAAATTACATAGCTCGGTGATGGTAAGCTATGTTTACTTACCATTTAATAACGGTTCACTTTCACCAGTCTGATAAATTTCAGGTAAAATAGGAAGACCACGTTTCCTTTGGGGATGGGGAACAGTAAAAACCTGCTTTGGAATTTGTCCAAACTCCATTATTTGAACTTCGAGCGCATGCCTATCGTTTGGATCATCAATAGTTTCCAAATTAACATTACCTTCATAGCATAAGTGATAAAATACTAAAATAAATACGTATTTGGTACATACATTAAATCCTCCATGATAAGTTCTCACCATTATTAGCTTTAAGAGCTTCAGCTCCTTTTTGTTTATAGCCAAAAATAAGGTCAATCCAGTGGTGTAAATTGCTCGAAACAATATCCGTTTCTAAAGCCGTTCTCAATGTATTTACGAACTGAGTGGAATTCTCAGCCCATGGTGGAAGTTCAACGTCTCCCACTTTTACATTATTGTGCCTAACGCCAAAATTGATTCCGAGACTATTTCGAAGAAACTTGGCTGAAAGACAAATGGAATATTCCGTTCGATATTTCTGGGGAAAAGCGGTCAAATTGTCGTTTTCTCACACATGTGTTTAAAAACACAAGCTAAAGCAAATTAATCTGGAATAATTGCAATAATTGGTGCCCTATTGCTGCTCATAAAAATCATTCACCGTTTGGTTAAGAGCAGTTATTCGAAAGAATATATTTACGTAATCGCCACATACCTTCTTGTGATGTATCGTAAAACTCAGGAATCAGTTCTTTAAAATCTGACATATTATTAAAACAGTTTTTATATGCATCCGCCACCGAATTGAACATTCTATCGGGATGATCAAAGCGTCCACCTTGCATACATAACACGTAATGTGGGTATTGCCGTGCCAAATAATATAATACAAAGCCTGGAGTTGAATAGTGAGATCCGTAAATGAATTTGGGCGGTGCCATTTCATTATAACTGTAATTAAACAATCAAATTCATGTATTAAACGCACAAGATGCAATCATTATTTATTAAGAAATATATTTACTAAAAAATATTATGCGATACAAGCACTGCCTTTTTTCCATGTAAATATTTTTTAATACTTTTTGCGGTTTATAACGGCAACTTAAAGATTGATTCTTCGAGTTATTTACTATTACTTCTAAATAGAGTATCAATACCTGATGAGCATTCTCATCTTTCGTTTATAAAAACCTTCAGGTTTCTTTCGTAACTTAACATGTTTTTTTTTTGTGTTTCTATTCATATAATTACAATTTCTCCAGCTGAAGTCGACGGAAGTATTATAAAAACTAAACCCAAAAATTGCTTGTTCACATTCGAGAAATATTCGGACAAAAACCGCCCGTGCTTAAAAAATTACGAAAAAAGCGAGATTAGGAGTTCGAGGAAGAAAAATATTAAAACAAACTTTTATGAAAATTTAAAAGATAATTTTTAAACTCTTGTGGTATTAGACTCTTGAGGCATTAGATATATTGCGGCTTTCTTCAACTTACCGTGCTAATAAATTTGTCAACCTCTTTGGATTCAAGGCACCCACAGGCTTAGACAAATCTCGATAATTTTGAATATCCGTTAAATCTAAAGTATCACTTGTGTAGTTTGATATGATCCAAGGGAAGACCGGATATTGAGTAAGGTCATTCTCCGTTCTATCACCTAAACTAAAATAATAAAATCAAATAGAGTTAATTCAGATTAAGTTTGAAAAAGGAGACTATTAAATGTTCTAAAAAATTCAGCATGTATTCTTGAAATGTTTTCGAAAAATAAACGAGCTATTTAGTAATCAAGAAAATCACTTTAAAATGTTTTCAAAAACTCATTTTGTAATAACTACGCGTTGCTATATCTATATATA
>NW_026018508.1:6886125-6907289 GCF_020466585.1 Dendroctonus ponderosae
GAAATTAATGTACATTAATTTGTACTTTACTACAACTTGTCCCGACAAAGTTTCAAATTTGATTTTTTACGCTTCACGCGGTTAGCAACCTGAATTCTGGGTTTATGGGAAGTGCAGCGTTTCACAATGCGTGAATTGTCCAGAAATGACTATATTCACACACATAACTTGTAGGTATGTATTTTTTTTCAGGCGTTATTGGGGCTAAACTTGGTTAGTACAGCTAAAACGTTAGTAAACAATTGAGTTTATTTCTTAAAGATATTAGAGTGTGAAGACGCAGTTTTAAATTTACTATTAAGAAAGATTTTAAAGTAGTTGAAAATTAGAAATAAAACATTACAAAACTTCTTCAAATTTACAGCGACAACCATGTATTCAAGCACATGTTTTTTGGCAAAAATAATAAAAAACTTCACGCTCCTTGAGGACACTTTAAATCGGTCAAAGATTCGATTAAGTAAAATATCTGGAACTACTGTGCTGTTTATACAAGCAAATCAGTTCTTATCTGGAAGTGAAAATAGTCCTAACTGAATTATTATTTGCCGAAAGTTGTACCTACTCCTACCTATAAGTTGAATAACTAAAACTAAACTAACTTCTTGGCTATGTCCCAAACGCGTAATTAAAAATTAMGGCTTACCTTGTAAATAATCCTTTATTAACAACTTTTCTGAGTAGTAGTTCTTCAACATTTCGCCCATTAGACATATCTATATTTTGTTTGAACTCGATCTATTCCTTATACACGTTTTGTAGGTATTTGGGTTAATTATGATTGACCTCAGAAAAATTTTTTAGTCAAACAAATAGTTAGTGGGCCAGATTAGTAAAATTGATTTAAAGCTAATTTTTTCAAGTTTTATTGCTTAAGTGAAGTAAGATGGCTTGGCCTGTTTTCTTATGAAAAAATTGCAAACTTTATTGAGCGAAAAGCACATCTCGAAAAAAGTTGTGAGTAAAGAGATTAAGTAGAAGATAAGACTTATTTTTAAGTTCGGACACGATTGGGCCATAAATTAGTTTATTATCTTTTTTACGGATAAATAATGCACTGATAGTTCTATTGTTGCAATTGTCTCGATGTTTCTACTAGCTTTTTAGTGTTTAGGATTTAGGTAATGTTAATGAGAAAAAAATTGCAAATGAGAATTAAATACACGGTACCTATTTTTTTTTTTTTAATTTCCGTTTTTATTTAGATTTATTTTTGTACTCCCCAAATGCCCCCCAGAGGAACGGCAGCAATTTTCAATCACCGCCCATAACGCAATCAATCAACCTTAAGCAACAAATGTCGTGTATTTATTTAATATAAAAAATGTAGTAACTTATGGAACATCCTTAAGTACAGGATGGAGCAATCTAGACCGGGTGGAATTTTATGACACAGTAAAATAGTATTATAAATACGTTAGCTCATACATTTCTGAGTAAATCAGATGTAAGGCCAAATCTTTGCAGGAATTACAGCCATTTTTAGGATATTATCATATTAATTATGTAAACAAGATTAGTACATAAAAAAAAGATTAACGCTGAAGAATCAGTATTGAACAGAATTTGAAGATACATAAGACCCCGGATGTCATTTGGAATCACTTCAACAGCTTTATGACGCCGATGTAACTTTTAGGCTTTGATTTTGAACAAGATTTGGGATTATCCAAATGTTCTTGCCACTTTTTTGTGTGTCTATTCTCCGGCAATGCAACATTTAAACGCAATGGTATGGTTAATTGGCACAATATTCACTATTGTTCCACACTAATATTCCCAACAAAATGTAGATTGGATACCCGGAATTGATAACCAAAACAATGGGCCATTAAAAACCGGACCGGAAAATTATCACATTCTTTGCGAAACTACCCAATGCCAATGATTCAGAATGTCACTTTAATTTTCAACACAATGGAGCGTGGCGGTCACACTACAACAAAAATATAAGAAATTACTTAAGTAATTGTATGAGAAAAATGTAAAAAAATATGTAAGAAATTATTGGAAACGAAAATTGTCCGCGATTATGCAATGGAATGGACACCTAGATCACATGGCATGATACCAATAGAGTTTTTCTTTTGGGGTTTAAAATTTCTGATAAGTTTATAAAGGTACCAATATCAGGTCAAGTCATGAAAACAAGAATAAGAAGGTTTTATAAACATTTCAGTACAAAAATTAGAACGGCAAAACAATTCCGGTATGCATAAAGCTGAAATGTGTATGAAGAAAATTCTAATTCACGCCGGCCTGCCGTAATTTCTGCAAAATTTTGATTTTGCAACCGATTTACTCAGAAACGTGTGCATATTTAAAGTAGGTACTGATAATTTAGAATTTTCTGAAAGCTTATCGAAAGACCTTGAATATAGTATAATAATGTACCTATGGGGTGTTCCATTAAAAGAAATTAGATAGTAATCTTTATCAAAAAATGTAACTCTTCGTATATTGGTGAATTATTTGAAACATTCGTTCGTGGTGTGTTCAATTTTTAAATTTCTGATAGACTGGGTACAATGGAGTTCCAAATGTGGCCTCGTTTTGAACTTTAAGTTTACAGGAGGCAAACTATTAAATGCAGATTGACTAAACCCGATATCAAAAATATCCTTATTTATAAGAGAACCAATTGCGACATGGTGATACAGGGTACTATAAAAAAAAACTTGAGTTTCTGTGCCACAGATTTTTGTAAACTCCATGTGTACTGAAAATAATTTTAGTGAATTGCCACTATTGGTGCAAATACTGCATAAAAAGATCATTTCAAAGTTACACTCCGATTAGTCATATTCCACTCAGAAATGTAAGATATGCTGCATACAAAATGCAGCACAAACCAGAAATTGCTAACTTAATTTTGATAATTATTTTGTATTTAAACATCATTGAATATGTCCGAAAGTGAACTGATTTTTCCAATGGAATTCAATGATATTCACTTACCTATTAACGTAAAGCAAGTATTCGTAATTGGATATAACACCATTTTGCCACTGCAAAGTGATGACATTTTGCTCCAAGTTATTCAGGGTTAATTCAGGTTGTTCTAGCAATTTCTCATAAAGCTGATCCCTTTCACCCTGGCTACTGAATGAAAGGTATATGTGAGAATTGGCACACTTATTGTCGGACGAATAAATTTCTATACCCTTAAACATGTCGAAGGTGATTAATTTGAGATACAAACATTCAACTCCAAATCAACTACTCACTATATGTTGTAGCAAAAATCTTCTTTTTACTATTCTTTTAATGCTCTTTAAAGGGATCTTCATAACGGGATACTAGAAAATTACTACTATTAAACAAGCTCGTAATTTAGGTTTGGGTCGATTTGTGCTACTTACTGTATCGATATTATTATAGGATTGGAAGAACAAACATAATTTTGATAACACGCATCTACCCGGAGTAATATTCAAAGGACATACTTTGTCAGCGTGGGTTTCAAGTATAATTTTGTCATACAAATCGAGCCACAATGGATCAAACTTAACGCGAGCATGTCTCGAATGTACAATTGCTGTGATCTGTAAACAATAAGTTTCCATTTAGTAAAAGGTACAAACTACCTAAATAGTTAATTTCTTTTAGTTCTAGTTTCATGCAATTTAAACTTGCCATATTTGATTGTTCCGCGGTTGGTATCGTACTCGCTCTGTGCAACTGAGAAATCATACTCAAGCAATTCGAGACATCGGCATAATCCAACAAATATAAAAAGTTTGCCGTTTCCTTAAACTTGTATGGAGCTATCACATTTCCTTCTAACATTTCAATATATTCGCGACAATTTATAGTTAGGGCATTATCAGTATCGATGAATTTGGCACAGCCCTTATACTCTTCAATCACTATGCAATCTCGAAGAAGCATCTTTATCAGGGGCTTAGTTAAGTCTTTTGGTTCAAATACTAAGGATTTTGAGCACATTTTAAGTCTACCCTCTTGTTTTTTAACATCACAAGTTTTTCTAGTTGCATCTGGAGGAATCAAAGTGCAACTAAAGTCTTCGAAGTATATTTCACCTGGCTCCAAAAGGAGCAGCGAAAATCTAAAAGGTACGTACTAGAGTATAAAATATACCTGAATGTTTGAGTGTTGATGGGAAATAAATATTTATATATTCAAATACCTGGATTTATCCATTATTACAGTAAACACTTAAATAAAACTAAGAATTGAAAAACAAAAACTGAACGTAAATAAAGAGCACAGAAAATGTTAATTAAACTCTTGTACAATTGAGGTTAACTATGTGTTGTATGTGTATAAACATGATCTGACAACTCGCATCATAAAATATCCCCCCTGTGGGGATGTTCTGTGACTCGCAATCTAGCGGTAGCCACGATATTTTTTCATGCAAGTATCTTGATAGCTCTGACCCCGTTGAATGGCGCGCAGTTTGAAAATTAACAATTATCGGGGTGAAGTATTTTTGAAAAACAAATTGAATTTGTTTTTCAAATATTTAAATCCTTTGCATATTTAAATAAGTTGCATTAAGTTTCCTAAATAATATTGGTAAGAAGTTTTAAAGCCCTTGTCAATTTGTCTGCTGCAACACTTCCCAAAATGTGTTAATGGTTTCAAATGAAAAGAAAGAAGTTAGGACCTGCGGACCTAAAATTACCTGAAGAACCGCCCTGTAAAATATCGGACACTTATTAAAAACACCATGTGTAGTATTCCTGCAGAAGTATCAAGGTGCTGCGCATACGAATGAATAAAAATTGCCAACAAGTTAATTTTAGAAAGATTTCAAACAACTCCAGATAAATTTGTATTGACTGCTTGGAAATGGAGGCGGGACACTGAACATGTTCTAAAATTTTATTTTTCAGTTTAGCTATATGTTTTTTTGCTTGTCCATATACAATAAATATTTAAAAAAATAATACCCATCCATATCTACAAAACCGTTTCTTTGCAAACCCAGGTTTACTAAGATCCTTTGCGTATATTTTTGCCCATATATACTTATATCTTACCTTTTTAAAACATTTATCCTAGCTTATATAAATGATAAATAAAAATATGGATAAATAAACAAAAATAAAGAGCAAAGAGCAACACTTATAATTACACTGAAACGTGAGAAACAGACACCTTATTATTTAGTGTGCATTTAAAATGTAAATAAAATTTATCAAAAACCAATTACATAAAAAAATTGTGAAGTTGGTCAGCCTTAAGTAAATTACATCATGTTATCCCTGTACATATTATCAAAGTTTGTGTAAGCCAGAGACAAGTCTGTTGTAAGCTAGAATTGAATTAGCCGTTATTGATACTCGTCTGGATTTCTTCAACTTTGTTGCTAACTTTAAAAACTAATTTATCTACTTCATCCATCAAACTGTCCAATTTCTGCTTAAGCACTTCCAGATGATCAGTTCGTTTAACAAAATCTTCTAACTTTGCACAATGGTCATTTTTAGGGGGCTGGTTATCCAAAGATAAATATAACTTGTTTCTTTCTTCCTCGTTTAAGGATATTGATTCAATATCGTCTGTAATTTGCTCAATATCTAGCTGAAATGAATGCCTTTCCGGCACCGACGATTTTCCAAACATTGTCTTTGAAGAAACCTAAGGAAACTTTAGAAAATAGATTTGTATTTGTTGAGGTTATAATGATATACAAGAACCTCAATACATAAGGTAGGTATTTACTTATTTTATATTTATAGGCACAGTACATGATAGTAGGAATGCGCAAGGATCTATATCGATAACTTGGGTTGCTTTTTTTAATTGTGAAATTTTGATAACTGTTTAGGGAAATTAACAGCCCCAAAAGTAAAAATCAAAACCATAATTAACATTTTGCTTTCCAGTGTCAGAATTAGGGCTCGGAATTTTTAAAAATCTGATATTCGAATATTTGTTTAGTGGTTTATTCGAATAGTAAAATTATTCGAATACTCGAATATTTAACGCATATTCGAATAATCGAGTATTCGAATATTCATTTCGTTAGATATTCGAGTGTTCGTTTTCCGTTCACCGTTTTCCAAGAAGAAAAATCGTTATCTTATATTCGAGTTATGACTACACATAATTATTCGCTTTTCGAATATTCGAATATTCGAATACTCGAATTATTCGAGTTTGATTCCGAGCCCTAGTCAGAATACAACCCAACCAGCACAGTCTGTTGGCGGACTATCATGCATCACGTCAAATAACGTGATTGTCACGTCACAATCATGTCAAATTGGTCTTTTTTCACGTTTTCTAAATGTGAAATATTTGTTTGTAATTGCTGCCAATAAGACGTTATTCTTGATATTAGTTAGACCTAAGTTCTTAGTAAAAAATGCAAATAGTGGGCGAAAAATTCCTCTTCAAACTCTACCAGTGGAGTTCGTAGAAATGCTTTACAGCATATCATGATCTTTTGAAATTACTGCAGAAATTTTGCATTCAATCATTTCAAAAAAATAAAATAAGTTAAAGAAAATTGAATAACTATTTTTACGAAGGCATACGATATAATTGGACGAATCTTGAACTTTGTAATTATACAGGGTGTCCCGTAAGAACATGGTCAAAAGGGTACTGCGATATTCTTTGGATCAAGAGAAGATGAACTGACCTAACTTTTATTAACAAAAAATGTCTGGCTCCTCTGCTATTGATGCTCAAAGTTCTTCAAAAAAATTATTATTTTTGAAATATCGGGAGAATGGTACGGAAATGGACATATTTTGTTAATAAAAGTTAGCTCAGATTGTCTTCTTTTGATGCAAAAAATATCGCAGTTTCCTTTTGATCATGTGCTTACGGGACACCTTGTATAAAATTTACAAATGCAAGTTTAAAGAAGATAAAAGAAGCAAAATGAGTTTAGAAAGTTCACACTCCTGATGCTTCGTCCAGACTTAACGAGCCGACTCCGAGTCATTATTTCCGACAGAAAATCGATCGTCTGCCGGTATTTTGACGAAAATCAAATCACGTTTGCTTATGGGCTGAGCCTCCACTCGGGCTCGACTCGCTAGGTCTGAACGCACCATAGAGAAAGTAAAATAAGAAAGTAACTATTTTACTTTCTCTATGGAACGCACCATACGAGAACTTGTCCCAATGGATGTTTTGAAAACTCGCCGTTATAAGACTGTAGCGTGCAAAATCCCGCAAAAAATTGTTGACAGAAATTCGTGATTTTGCCTTTTGTTTGCTCTATTCGATGTTAAAACAAATTAAAATTTATTTAATTAATACTGAAATTAAATTCAAGAATAAACCTTCTTGATAGATGCACTTATTTCTTTATCTTTAGCTGAAAGTAGCTGCTCAACTCAATATTATCACTTTAATTCACTGAAAGGAGGCATTCTGTAATATTTATTCCCTCTTTACTGCCTGTTATTATATTTAATCAAAATCAACCAATAACTATATTCAGCAGATATCGACAGATAATGAATCGATGTTATATTTGCCGCACTAGCTATTGGCTATTGTTTTACCTGACTTGTGACTTGAGTTAATTTCACCTGTACCTGTAAGGTGCAAGGTTGTCTATCTAATTATTGTGTATTGTTTCTAAACATGTATTAATGCATGTTGTTATCTAATTGCAAATAGTTTTAATTCAATTCCGGCATATTCGTATTATTTTAATTTTGAATAAGAAAAATTACAAGAATGAGTGATCAATTGGCAAAACGACTGGAAGAGGGTCACGGCAATGTAGTGGCTCCTGTTCAAGAACCTGGAACGAAAAGCTGGGTAGTGTTTGACGATGAGACTGTTCCAAATCCTCTTCCTAGTAGTGCTATTGAAAAATCGGACGTTGGTCCAACTAAGCGCAAAGAACCAGAAGCACAAATTGAAGGCAAGAAGAAGTTGGCACAAGATAATTCTCCCGCAGTTATTACCACCGAAAATGTGCAGTTTAATCTGGACAAAAGCCTCAGTAGATCTATGATAGATAGTGCGAGTAATAGCGTTGTCCTGGATCCAAAACCATTGAGGAATGTCGAATTACCGGTGGCAACTGTGGAGCCAATAAGGCAAGGATTTTGTAAGTGTAATTTTTAATCAATTAAAAAATTTATATTTGGAATTTGCAACGTTTTTATTATTTTCTAGTCGTCGAATGTACAGGGTGTTTGGTAATAACATATACTCAATCTAACCATATATTACTTGGAGGTAAACTTGGTAAAGTTACACATAAGTGTGTTTAAAATATATACCGAGTATACCTACAAACACTTAAAGATCTTAAAAAATACGCTTTAGACCGGATTAAAAAAAAGCACGCATATGATTCGGGAGTTCAAAAGTCCGATCGCCCACTGGCGGCTTAATTATAAACTGTACTTAACGAGAACATTTGACAGTTATTTGTTTACATTTGGTCATGATCATTGTTGACATGTCACTCGACAAGGAGTATTTGTTTACGTTTCGCAGCGCCCCTATAGGTAGCTGAATTCGCGAGTAGTTTGAAAGAAGCTGTCAAATGTTTCCAAAATGACTTCGCGAGTTCAAGTCCAGACGACCCCTGGCGGTTAAAAATATAATTGATAGTAGTAGTAATTTGACACTTGTTTTGTTGACATTGATGACACATTGGTGTTTACATCTGATTGTAATTTGTTTTGTTCTAATCAACTTTTGTAAGCTTTTAAAGAACTGGAACCAGATCGAAAAGCGTGTAGGTATTGTTTTATGTTATAGATGTCATCAACTCCAATAAATAAACAAGTTTTAAAAGTCTCTAACTGTCACTCAACAACGAGTAATTTGACGTTTCGCAGCTCCATCATCGGTAGTTGGACTCGCGAATTAGCCAATTTGCTCATCAAATACCTAACAAAGGAACATTAATAAAATAAATTAAGGTCTGAAATATGATGAGCCATTCATAGGCTGTAAGAAACAACTCTTATTACTAAATGAAAGCATTTTAAAAAGTTACTAGGTGTACCTGAAAAATAACTTATAGAAAGATTAATAAAAAAAATTCAATACTTCAAAGCTGGAAAGAAAAAAGTCTTATTAGTAAATAGAACCATTTTACAGAAAATTTAACAAAAGATTACCTGCTGTACATAAAAAAGTATATTATTGTTCAAAACAAACCATGATTCAATCACTTGTCCATCAAAAACCTTGAAAAGCATATTATAAATTGCCCACAGCTGTAGGAAACAACCCTTATTAGCAAAAAAAGCATTTTAAAAGTTTGTTAGAAAAATAAGTAAAATACATGTATATCGTCGGCTTAAAGCTAAAAGTGACCAAGCACATTAAAAAAATAATATGTTTGTCTTCAAAAACCCACAAAGTCCCCCAAGGCCACACAAACAAGTTCACTAAAATATGTTTTTACTGACCAGGTTTCCAGCAGGATTCTGATATTTATAATTTTGTGATCGGTTTAAAGTGCATTTATCAAAAATTAAAATTTTAGACTTCAGTCAGTTTTAGCTAGTTGTGGCTTTAAGCCTACGATATGAGACGTATAGATAGTTCAAAGCTGGAAAGAAAAAAATATCATATCAGTAAAAGCAAAAAATGTATAGTTACCTGGTGTTCCTAAAAAAGTGAAACGAAATATGATTACATATAGAAATGTGTTTACTCTTTATGAGTTGTGCTTGGTAAGCATTTTAAATATTAATGTACTAATTTGAACTAATCATATTTCATCAGACTATGAAGGCTTTCACGGCCGGTCAAATCACATATAGAAATGTTTTTCGGGCTTTGAAGCCGTGGTCAATGAGAATTTCTTCCTAAGACTAAGTCTTAGTCGGAAAGCACGGGAGATCACTTCGTCCACTGCCTCATCTCCTTTGATAATGTCCACAGCAATTGTGGACGAAACGTCAGGAAGAAATTCCCATGGACTACGGCTTCAAAGCCCGAAAAACATTTCTATATGTGATTTGACCGGCCGTGAAAGCCTTCATAGTCTGATGAAATATGATTAGTTCAAATTAGTACATTAATATTTAAAATGCTTACCAAGCACAACTAATAAAGAGTACACTGCAGTCAGAAAAAACCGCTACCTAAATAAAATGGGTAAAAACTGTAACATTAATTACGCGAAAATCGTAATATAAATTCCGCAAAAACCGAAATTCAAATTGTGCGAAAACCACAATACAAATACCGCAAAAACTGTAATTTAAATGCCGCAAAAACCGCAATATAATCTGCATAACAAAATCCGCAAAGCTGAACATGCAATGAGCATAATTTTTTAAAAAGAAATTACATCCCTAGTTGCCATCTACTTGGCAATTTTGAGAAACTAATGAATCTTAATGTTTACTTCAGAACGATAATTAATTTATATTACGTTATATTATTACATAATTCAGAATCAAGATATATTTTACTTAGTTAAAATTTGAATTTTTTAAAATCTACCCAGAATCCAGAAACTCCCTCGACGTTCTTCGTTGATCCTCGTCAAATAAAAAATTCATGCAACAATATAATAAAATACAAGTCAATAATATGAGACTAAAAAAGTTCTACAACTATATGGCAACCAGGGGCAAAGTATGTAATGCCAAACTTACCGATCGCTGAATCGCGCCACCTGGAAAGAAAGAAGATAAAGGCTTTAGTTTACATTTAGTTTACATTAGTTACAGTTAAGAGCTCATTTCAAGATCCGGTTATGTAAAATTGGCAAAGAAGAGAAAGTAAAATGCTAAGAAGCCCTAAAACATCAGTTGGTTCTTGAGTAACCAAACTCAGTTCAATCCAAATTATATATAGATTAGGGATACGTTTTACCAGCTCTCTGCAAGAGGGCGTCCCAGCCACAACCGTTTCAGTATGGGGTTTCAGTAGGCTTATATTATAGATGTGTACAACTTTAAATTTAATAAAAACCGGTAGCATAAGTAGAATTCAATGAATAATTAACACTTTTTATTTACTAATTAATATAAAGTTGTATTCACATGTCAATATAGATCGACGTTTTAGGTGGCCATAAAACTAACTGCTGGGTTCTTCATAAAATATCTATATTGAAAAATGACAAAACCGAATTAACTTCAACTTTAAACACTATGTATATTTGAAATTATCAATTCTTGCATGTTGCTTTTTTTGGGCCAATTTTCATCATTAAGGTAGAGTATCTTCAGGTTTATAATTTTTCAATCGTTGTTATTTTCAGCAAATGGTGATATTATTGTAACCCTACTGCCTGTGAATTCTCGATTCCCATGGATAACCCCAGCAGTATTTCGCCCAGAATTAGTTCCAGAAGAACTGATGGCACAAGGACTTACTGTAAGTAACATTTTTTAAAGTCTAACTTAACGAACTATTTTCACGGATATGTTAAATGACTTTTACATTTATTTACTGGGATGACTGTATCAAATTGAGCAGGTACATCTGCTGTGAAAGAAAATCGAATGATCTAGCCGACTCTCCCAATTTTTTGCTGCTGTATTCTCAATAGAAGTAGAACATATTTTCTACAATATTATCTTTTACTTTATTGGAATACTTTATATACAAAATTTATTTAAGCCAAGTCCTAATACAATACAATTTTTCAGGTTGCTTCCAGATTTATTATACATGTTATTGAACACCAAAAACTTTTTTTCAGCTTACTGTGGAAGAATACGTACAAGCTATGGAGCTCTTAGTAAATGATGTCCGATTTACATTATACAATGTCTGCTACAAGCGGGTTCTTGTAGTGTGGATTACTTTAGCTTTTGTAGTTCTGCTCAGTTTGCTGTTTTCCGGTACCAACGGCCTTACACTTTTCGGCCTGGGTATTGGGTGGCTTGTACTTAATGCTGCGGCCATATTCTTATCTATGTATGTTAAGTTTAAGTTGCAACGAAATTTAGAAAGGTAAGCGGATAAAGACATTTTGCTTAATTTTACAATGCAGTGTATTACAGATGTTTAGCTCAAGTCAACAAACAACTCCTTCGTCATAAAATAACGCTGACTCTGGATGATAGAGGAAAATTTTCCTGCCATAAAGTGAATCTCTGTTTTATTTACATGGATTCCGCTCCATGCATAGCTCACCTCCAAACCAGCATTGAACAGCTAGAAAGAGATCCCGCTACTGGCTGGGAGCAAAGAATGGATATTACAGCAAGTGCTATAGTTATTCAAGGAAGCAGAACGACTAAACTATCTCGAAAACAGGTATTTATCAATAAATAAGGAAGACCATTTTTTGTTGTTCAAACGGCAAAAAATGCAAATTTTCATCCATTAAAATATTGAAAGAAGGTCATAGCTATTCTTAATATTTAAATCGAATTTTTCGGGAAAGTTACGAAGTTATAAATAATGTTTAGCAAATTTCCGTAGCTTATTTCATTGTATTTTTTTCCGCACATTTTTTTGAAAAAAATACGGTATCGAAATGCAACCACATCTTTCGTTTTTTTCATACTGTATCCAACGCATTCATTGGCGCAATAATAAGGACGAATTAAAAAATAGTGGAAATTGTATACAAACCGGCGCCAAAAGTGATAAAGTATTTTTTGTGATTTAAGTCATATTACATTTCCTATCAAAAGTCCAAAAAATCTAGAACAACTGTGGTTATCTATCACGTACTTAAATTTCAACGTGTACAAAATTTACTGCCAAGGTTTTCGAGAGCATTCAGTCAATCTTTCAAAATTCTCACTCAAAGAGTTCAAATTTTCCACTAAAATATTATGTATCATAGTAAGATGGCAAAGGAGAAAACATTTCAATGGGATTTGAATCACATTTTGTGCGGCTAATAAGGCAAAACGTTTCTTTATTGGGGCCTTATATTATTGTCGGCATTTCAATGCTCCATCTTACATAACTAAGTCTACGTCTAAAATTTTTCAATAGCTAAATCGGGATTTTTAGTTATTTCCCAAATTATTTAATGATTAAATCAGGATTTTTAGTTACTTCTAAAAATTTTCAATAATCATTTGCTAAGAGATCTTCATATTCAGCCCGAATGATACTTTTTATTCGCTTATGCTATTCTTGGTTCTGTCCTTAGAAAACTTGGATGAGTCCTCGCCTTAATGTCATCTATTAATATTTAATACTTTAAATTTTTTTACCCCCTAAATACAAGTATTTTTTGAAGATTTCATCTTTCTTCTAACTTGGATTGTAGCATGGACTGTAGAGGACCCATATATTATAACTGTTATAATGATAACAAATTTTTATGATTATATACTTATTTATAATCGTTAATAGTTAATAGCGTAGTATCGGAGATAATTTAATTTTTATTGAATAAATTAGTAAAACGTTAATGAACTTGTGAATAGTGAAATGAATAAGTGAATATTGTTAAAGTGTAAAAAAAACAAAAAGTCTATTAACTACAAGTTTAAAAACTTAACCCCCGTCAAAAGGTGGACGGTGCTTACCGTTTACAACTTTTAATCCGGTTTAACGCTTAATTAATCCCGATTAGAGTGTTTCGGTGCATATGGACATAAAATGTAAATTATCTGGTAGCCTTAAAAATCATTTTACTTAAAAAATTAGCCGCATCATAACACGAAACATATTATGTAACGAATGATTCTCAGAGCGGTTTTCGCATACATGGTTCGAACTGACTAATGACCAGTTAAATCTCTCAGGCACGTTGAATATTTTTTATGGAGCTCGGTGAATGAGAGCTGAGATACGTTCTTTAAAAGTAAAAATTTGTTTTTAAAGAGTAACAAAAGGTATGCCTTCAAAGTATCAAACACGTACAAAATATAACTGATTTTGATATTTTTGAAAAATGTCCCAGAATATCAAGAACAATGTCGCAATGAAGACAATAGCTAATTACTAGTAGTGTCTTCAAACACATCAACACAAAAAACTATTTTTTTTTAGGAACGAGCTACTTTACTGTATATTCGCTACATAGCGCGTTGGGGGCGTGACCGAGTTAGAGGTTTGTTGCAGAACCCTCCGACTACGGGGGGTCGGCATTGCAATGCCTACACTTGTCCGTGTCAGTTTATCGATGAGCATTTGCAGTGCAAACCACAAGGCAAGTTAAGTTTAAGAACGTTCTTCTATTTGCCAGATCATAGCAGTTCTGGTATTTTCCGCAATAACAGTTCTCGGGAGGAAGCTGGTACTTTTGGTTGTCGTACGCAGTAAGGAATGTTGAATTTATCAATTACACATTTTACGTGAAATTACGAAAACAAGGTTTACTTGTTCATCGATCTTTTTCTCAAATTGTTCTCCAAATAACTTCGCAAGTAACAAACAGTTGTGCTTTGGTTTTCGGGCTGTGCAGCAGTAGAAGCCTAACTCCCGAATGCGTCATGAATTATCAAGATTAAATATGAACTATTTATGAAGAAGTGCAAGGACTGTTCTAATAACGGCATAAACCCTACTTACCACTCTTTTTAGATCACTAAGGTAAACTAAAGTATGCGATTGTAGCATTATAACTAATAAAACGGTTTTCGTAACATTGTTAAGCGATTCAGTCGTATTCGACTCAAATAATCAAGAATCTCAATTTTACATAGTCCATGTCTACTGCATGCACTAGATTTAAAAAAATGAATCTTTCTGGTTATAAAATCGCTCAACAAAATAATGTTTATGTATTTATATTAATAAGCCCCGACGCACAAAACACTGTCTGAAAACGCAACAATAAAACGATTCATATCATAAGACTTAGCAACATGCCAAAGACTACAAGGTAGTAATGAAGTGGTCGAAAATGATGTTACTACAAGAATAAACTAATTCTTAACGTTAGATTTATGATGTTTCCAAAGCATACTGCTCACCGCGTGAAACTTGTTTTGCTACGACGAAAATCGACCTTCTTTGAGAAGATTAAAATATGGCTTTTTCATAAGGCGAAGGAAGAAGCGAATGTATAGGTACCAGATGATCTATAAACAAATCAAATTTTTCAACAGACATTTTTCGTAGAAATGAGTATTCATCCAATTTCAATCACTAAAAGCGGCCATGAGAGAGTATTGTTTCTTTATCTTCATCAATGTTAATTAACTTTTTTGACATCACGGTTTCAAAAATATTAAAAAACTGTGATCTTGTTGCTTCGTCCCATACAGTTTGGATCAAATTAGTATACGCAAATTTTGCGCACAGACACGTTTAAAAATTTTTGACTCCAGTCCTTCGACATGGGACCATTTTTCGACCGACACTTTCCGATCACAAAGCAAGTACTTACAATTAAATTACTTTGCAACTATGAATGAGTATTGTGAAGGACGCAGTGAGAATGTCGTTAAAAGCACACGGTTTTCAAGAACGCAAATATCATTTCGTGCCTTGTAGATCCACATCAGATCCGCCATAATAAATGTATTATTAATTTAATACTTCTAAGCTTCCATAACTATTGCCCTTTATTACTAATAAGTTACAGCTGATTAGGAATGACCACGGTTAAATTTTTGGAGTTATCAGAACTAAATTTATAAGTACAATTCTAATTTAAATTGAAAGGCAGCTTATTATAGAGACTGTCTGCAAATTCAACATTCCTTATTTTTAATGTTAAAGCGAATGTTATTGTGCTCATATAACTGCAATTGTTAGTAAAATACTGTGTTAAATGTTCTAAAGGCACTTTTTTCTAGGCTTTATTGGCTTATTTATATACTGTATTGTGCCTTCTTCAGATTTTCATTCCATTTTTTTAATAATTTACTTTTGTTGCTTTTACTATTTTAATCTCCAGATGCTTTTGGTGATGGTAAATTTTACTAACACACATATTCAAAGGTAAGCTAATGTATAGAGTAGTAATACAGTCAGACCTGTTGTTTATTGATTCTATATCTTAAGTTTTGTTTGCTAGTATATTGGTTTTTTAAAATTTGTTTCTTACACGGTATAGCAATATTTATACTTGTATAATATTAATGGAAGTGTTGTTTTCAATTGTTTCTATTTGCATATATCCATGTTTAAACGCGAGATAATTTGTGCACTTTTGCACGATGAATATACGTTCTATCGGTCTACGTCAAGACCGATTTAATGAAAATTAAATCTCCACTGAAATTTTAATTGGCATACTAGCGTATAAGGCAATCTCGAGATTTGACTCGAATGGTAATTAACTAATTAATGTTTAGCATGTTTGAAACTTGCTGTTCAGGAATTTCTGCCGCATTCTTACACCACATAATGCCGGTATTGTACTTTTCATGTACGTAAAAATCGGGCAATAATCTTCTTTTCTTTACTTTTTTATTTAAAAGTATTTCCAATACCAATTTCCAAAGACCCGTTTTTTTAAATAAAAGTTATACGTTTATTAAAGCAACCCTTCTAACCTAACAGATGGACAGATAAAATAAGTTACATTTTTATGGAAACCTCACCACAAAATGTAAACAGAAGAAAAACTTTGAAAGGAGGAAATAACATAAACCTACTAAGATTTCGTAGTATCCTCAGATAGAAATTCGCTGCAAGCTCGTCATTTCACATTTAGCAAACAACAAATAAATCCGAAGATTCCCACAAAATTGTTACAATCCGCAATAATTTTGAACGTGCTCCAAGCCCGCAATAAATCGTAGAATTTACCGATCGCAGCCCAATTCAACGATTTTCGCTGATTTGTTGGCCTTCAACAATTGACCCAAATGATTGGCCAATAAATTGGTGAAAAGTTTGTAATATAATACCGGCAGTAGTTGTATTTCTTTTATTTCGTAGGATTATTTGTTATTCCAGTAAAAGTACGACGAAAATATTTAAATAACTAACGGAAACTATTAAACACCCTGCCTTCTTTTTAAAATTTCAATAGATAAATTAATTTTCCAACTATTGGCCGTTTAGTATATCTAAACGTTGCTATTTAAAAATGAAATCGTATGAAAAGTTAATTAAGAAAAATGGTATTAAATTACAAAAAGTTAATTACGCTCTGGCTATGATATCGGAAAACGTAAATACAAAGTTGGTTTAGTGGGAAAATTGGGCAACTTTAAAACTAGGTAATAAAATTAGGCTCTCAAATGTTTGCAACAATGTTTCGTGTATGATTTATTTGAAAAAAAGAATGGGATTTTTAATTCCAACATTGTTTGTTATGAACCGACCTGTTTAAATATGTAACACAGATAATAATATAGATTTTAACAAAATTTGGGGTTTTCAAATAAATGAGAGACGATAGTCTACCTCAGAAGTATTAAAGCGCCATTTTAATGCTGTTTCTACAATGATTATGTGAACTGACTTTGACTAATTTACGCTTTTCGATATTCCACAACGGGCTCTTCTTGATTCAGTAAGAATCTATGATGGTTATGGAATAAAACCAAGAAAGCTAATACAGTTTCCATTCACTTTTCAAAAAACAGCAAAACAAAATACAAACAATTTCGCAAAAAAACGTCAATAATATATTGGGAACGTCTAAAAACCATTGTAAATTAAAGATTTAGTTTCAACATTATTTTACGAAACCAATTTGCTTTTCCAATAATTATGGGAAACATTGTCTTAGTTGATTTCTGTAAGTTGCAAAAAAAATTATCAAATGCTACTAAACACATTTTGTAATTTTTTTAAATGAGCAATAGATTGGCCATTGTGAAGTGTCATTTGCTAAGAAAAAACTTTTTAAGTAGTTTCCAATATGATAATAGTAAGGCCCGAATTTGAACTCATAAATCAAAAGCAGTTTTGAATTCCTCGATCATTTTTATTTACGTCAATGCATAGCGACCGGATAAATTTGCCGTTGAATAAGTCGTATAAAATCTGTGAAGTTCAGCATTAAAAAAGTAAAGTGCTTTTTGATCTCAATTTTTCTCTTGGCTCCATAAAAAAAAGTTGAGTCCAGAAACGGCTCAAGAGGAAAGAAAAAGGAAATTAATGTAAATATAGAATTAAGTTTAAAAAGCGCAATCATAAGCTGTGGCATGCTTAATAATTATTAATGATTAATATTTTCCTCAATTTTCTCCATTTGTCATGATTTACCCTTCATATCCGACACAATATAACAATACTAAAGTATTGAAATTCATGTTAGTTTTGCTGAAATTGCAATTTATTGTGGCAACTTGAATATTGTAAACTCAATGACGGTCAAGAAGTTGACCTTCAACAAATTGCCCATTTATTGCCAATAAATCGGGAAAAATGTTGTAATGTAGTACTGGCATAAGAGTGAAACGTTTGATCCGGAAGTGTAATCGGAAACTGCTTTTGGTTTAGATCATTTTTGTTTTAGATTAGTACATAGTTTTAAGCAACCACTCAAGTGTACTTAATACTCTAAGCAGCACTTTCTTGTTCCGTCCAATGTATTGTGATTTTAAAGAATATATTAACTTTGTTATCAAACGATGTGTTTGGATTTGGGTTTTACATCCGCCTTCGTATGATATTTTGTCGTTGATGCGCGGACAAAAGTTAAAACGTTTTGCGTCAAGTAATTTAGCAACATCTACACTGTGAAAATATAAATATATAATTTTGTTTCCATGCAATTCCTTATTAGGTAAAACTAGTCTGTTATTTTAAAGAGCTTTTAGAAATTAGTAACCAAACTTGATCACGAAGATGCTCATTCAAAGTCATGTCAGGATAAGTCTTTAAAGTTGTTATTGTTAAAACAGTTAGGAAAAACAACATTATTGATGCTTTTAATAACGATAATTTTCTTGTAGGCAAAAACTTGTTGTTTATTATCTTCAACGGATAGAGTTTTTTTGCATTAAAATATCAATTGGCAATTTTTTATTTTCATATCGAAAAAATTGATGTGGGATACACTTTCGGTTAGCTTAAAGTTTACGGTAAATATTCATAACAAAGGCCATAAAACATAGAAAAAGTACATCAGTCATTTGTATCGTTAATTATGTAGTTCCAAAAAATCTAATTTCAATATTCTGTTTCTGTATTTGAAAATTTAGGTTTTTATTTGTATTATCGATTGATTGTCTTTACCAACTTTAGAGGTGTCCTATTTTTAATATAAATATTCTGTCTTAATAGTCATTTAAATATCTCTAATTCCCATTATTGAAATTTGGTACCATTTATTGAAGTGTATAGTAGTTGATTTGGTGGTTTAATTGCACACATTCCTTGACTACAATCGGAACTGTTTGAAACTGTACATATGTAAAATATTTAGATACCTACTGCTTTTGCTTTAAATGGAGAAAATTACTAACATATTAAGCTAATATGAAGCAAATCGTATTAGTTCCACAAATGCTGTAAACGAGATAGCTTCTTATTGGCATAGCTGAGTAAAGTTACACTTGGATATGGGACAATTAATATAGGTTAGTATATTTTTAAATTAATCTAATCCATACCGCTAATTAATAATTCTTTTAGCTGAAAACAGCGCATGTATGATCTGCTTCTATAATCCAAATCCCATTTACGTTGAGTAACTGAAAGGAGGTCTGAAATTGTATCCACGGATTGATTGCTTGGAAGGAAACATTAGCAAACCATGGACATGTGCTATTACTTAAATCTTAAAAATTAGATATAAAAATTGATCCCATTTCCCAAATTATTAATATTTTTCAATTTTGAATTCAGTTCTGACATGCATTATGTATTTATAGGGTCATGTTGTCTCTACCTCTCGGAGCAAAATATACAGTCTGAGTTTTGGACCTCAATGCACATTCAAACTTATCCTCTTCAATTTGGATCCACCAACAGAACATCTCATAACGTTCCAATTTGAATACCTATCTTGTGATTTATCAACTTAATTGTAAATAGATCATTGACCTATAACCTTTCACAGGAGGGTTTTGTTGTGTTTATCTATAGTTACTTGACCTTTTGATATTTAAGAAGCAACAGGTGTTTACGTCATCTTAATGTGAAACCTTAAAAAACATTGTTGTCGCCCTTTTGATATAGTTTTTTGCAAATATCTCAGTTTTTGAGAAGAATTAATTTTGTTTATTATTTTTCCTGAATTCCCTAAACACCCCTAGAGGAATAACGCCAATTTTGAATCACCCTATACAGGGTGTCCCGTAAGCAGATGATGAAAAGGACACTGCGATATTCTTTGCATCAAAAGGAGATGATCTGACCTAACTTTTATTAACAAAAAATGTCTGGCTCCTCTGCTATAGATGTTCAAAGTTCTTCCAAAAAATTATTATTTTTGAAATATCGGGAGAATTGTACCATGTATTTTAGTGAAATGTAAGACTCATATTTTGATGAAACAACCGAGTGCATCCCTTTTGAACAAGTGGTGAAATCATGAGTGGTGTGGTACAAAAACTACCAGATCTTTTTGTTTGGTGGATGAAATCAACTCATTTTTTTGGTTGATGCACTAATCATTCTATTCACAATTTTGTGCTCTTTGTAGAATCCTGTAGCATTCATAGTTTTTGCAAAACAAATATTTCTGTTTTCTTGCCACTTAACAATGTTAGATGTTAACTGCAAATATCGTGATACGAGACATAAAATAAATGTCAATCAATCTCACAAATTCGTTTTTAATGACCTTTTCTAATGAAGAAGTCATGGTCAAAGTATTAACTTGCGTGAAAGCGTAGCTGCGCATATTTGCAGTTAATGTCTAACATTGTTAAATGACAAAAAACAGACATTTGTTTGCGCAAAAACTATGATTGCTTCACAAGTTTACAAAGAGTACAAAACTGTGAATAAATGATTAACGCATCAACCAAAAAATGAGTTAATTCCATCCACCAAATAAAAATTTCTGGTAGTTTGTGTACCACGACACTCAATAAATCATCACTTGTCCAAAACGGCTGATCTCGATTGTTTCATCAAAATATGAGTCTTACATAAGAACAAATTCGCAGCGAGTCTCACTAAAATACATCGTACCATTCTCCCGATCTTTCAAAAAAGATCAAATTTTGAAGTATTCAAATTGAAATTTTCAAATGGTAACCGCGGTTTTCCTGAAATAAAATTAATTTTTATTGAAAATATTCCAAATCAAAATCAATTCCTGGGCTTCAGTCATTTATTGTCTCTAATTATCAATTAAAATACGTTTCGGTGTATATACAGGGTTGCTCATTAGTGCGTCAAAGTGCGATATCTCAGTAAATATGAACTTTACAAGAAAATACGTCCTACGAAAGTTTTTCATG
>NW_026018508.1:6907339-6907530 GCF_020466585.1 Dendroctonus ponderosae
TTATAATTTAAAACATATCTGCGCGTAGATCATGATGTTCTGTTAGAATCGCTGAAAACTGTTTTCCAAAATTCGCAGCGGGTAGTGTACAGCATCGAACCCAGTAGCTGTCAAAACTTTCACATTTTTACGAATAACTCGGAAATCGTAAATTTTTCAGGTAAAACGTTTGACACAAACTTAACTTAAAT
>NW_026018508.1:6907539-6924047 GCF_020466585.1 Dendroctonus ponderosae
AAATCTGAAAATGAATGAAAAAAGGGGCGGTTCCATTTAAAAAACCAAAGTTGGTAACTACCACACGTTTATGATACACCCCGTATATTGGAAAGTAATTTTAAAATGTGGACCTTTTTAACATGAAAAACTTTCGTAGGACGTATTTTCTTGTAAAGTTCATATTTACTGAGATATCGCACTTTGACGCACTAATGAGCAACCCTGTATATGTATAAATATATGCCAAGGCTTAAAGTAGCAACAACGCTACACATAAAAACTGATGATGGTGGAAAACACCGAAACGTATTGTAATTGATAATTAGAGACAATAAATGACTGAAGCCCAGGAATTGGTTTTGATTTGGAATTGAAACACAGTCAGGAAAGTATGTACAATTGAAAATATTGTTTTATTACTACTCAATTCTTATTAGTCTTCGTATTATTCTAAAGCGATTTAAACTAGTCTGAATCACCACTAATAATAAATTTATCAATGAACCGGCACCGAAACTGAACCCATATTTTATATTAACACACTGTTAAAGGGCTGAACCTGAACCGAAATATTTCCGAATTATTTCGGTTTTTCTTCGTTCGGTAACTTGTAATGTTTGAAATAAATGAATACTTGAGTTTCAGAGGATTTGTATTGCTAGGAAATTTTCCCCACGATAACAAAAAATGAACGATAACTTTAAATTCAATTCATTCAATTTTAAGATGGTTAGAGGAATGTAAAAATATTTAATTAGTTAGGTAAATGCAATAATTTAGAATGTTTAAAACTTTCTACTTCTTGATTTTTTGTTTATTTTATATTTATGTGACTTTTTAACTGTTTCTAATGCTATTCGTAAAAAAGAAGTAAGAAAGAAGTTTTTTGTTATTAGCAGTTGTTGGTTATAACAGTTTTTATGGCTACTATGGTAAGAATGCAAGTTGTCATTAAAAACTGGTTTTTCCTTTAAAACAATTATCTTCAGGAAAATGGAAGAAATAGAAGTTATGCTGTTAAATAATGAATTATTTTTGGACTCTCGGTATAAGATAGTTTCAGACGACAAGTTGTCTTCATCTATGGACGACAATCAAGTAGAAAGAGTAATCTGTTCTTAAAAGTTCAATTTTTCCAATTCTGAATCTGGCTCTGGACCATCAAGCGATGAAATGTAAACCTTTTTAAGGCATACAGATTCCGAGCAAACATTTGGAAAAGGAATTAATCAGCACGAATGTTCTTCACATGGTTCATTTATAGCCCATAACAAAATTGAAATTATTTTAAATTTCTATAAAGTGGAACAAAATACAAGAAAAAGCTTAATCCCGAGTTATACATGCTTGTTCAAGTATTAAATAATCGTGCCGGCAACTCAATTTTTTGTTGCCGCCTACCAGGCCAAATATTAACAAAAACATTTTAGAGGCAGAATATTAATTGTTTGTGAGAACCAGTCGCGACTTTTCAATTGTAAAAAACGAACATCGTACGTTTATACACTACTCTTAAAATCTTTTTTTAAGTAGAATTATTTTAGTTTTTCGGATTTAGTCAATTATCAACGAAATAGTTGACCTGAGTGAAAACGGAATAAAAACAAAGTGTTCAAAGTCAGAAAACTCGGTACAAATAAACTTTTCAAAAATACTATGATTCAATTAATTTTCGTATCGGAGTCCTTATTTCAATGTTCCATTCCATTTAATACTGATTATATATAACTGATTTAATAGAACAAGCAAGAAAAAAGATAATATGATTCCTAGATAGAGTTGGCTCTATCTTTATTCTTATTCGTTGTATCATATAGATTTTGAAACTGATATTAACCGAAAAAAACCTGAACCGGAACTGAACCGAATTGGAAAATATTTTCATAACCGGAACCGTACTGGAACCTAAATTTTAAATCTTGCCTAGGACCGAAACCGAAACGGAACAGATGGATTCGGTCTGGGTTTTTGCTCATAACATACTAAATGAAACAGTTACTTTTAACAAATTTAGTCAATTTCTAATACAGACTCAGAACACTTCTGAACTACAGGTTTTAGATTATTCTGACGATCTGTTTCGAACGTGTTTTATGAACACACCCCTGAGATAAATTTTAAAATGCCCAATCCCAACCTGAAAATTTCGTTCGTCCGTTAGCTTTGGGTATAACCTCTAATATGTAAAGCTGTTTTTTTCGATTTGGATTTCCTGAATGAAACTTAGAATTTACTGCAGTATACAGATGATTAACTATGAACTCTGCTATGGACAAGTCCTTCGAACTACTAAGCACCATGTCTCCGAAAATTAGGGGTCGTCAAAAAACGTGCAAAGTAAAAAGTTGTAAGTAGGCTTTATTTGAAGGAGCTTAAATTTATGAATTATCCAATTCCTGCTTTACAGCTTCCAGACTAGCCCTTAAAAAGTACTTTAGACGTTCTTCGATATTTGATAAATCTATTGGAATTAGAAGCAAGGATTTGTCAATCGTAGATGTGCCTTCTAGTTCATCAGGCAGTATATTTAGTTCTCAAGATGTTGAACCACATGATAAGAACGAAATCGCTTTCATTGAATCAAGCGATTCGGAAGATAATGTTCAAGGCATCTTACCCGAAGTAAAGTTGAAACGTTTTCCAAATTGTAGCAGTGAAATTGAAAAGAATCAGATGGTTAAAAACTGGCTGGAAAATGTAGAAGATCGCCCTGGAAATCCAAGTTTTTTCAGTCAAGTCTCAACGGTATGTGGAGATTCTACTGCAAATATTAACAAAGAAGGCAATCGCATTGCTGCATCTTCAAGTTTTAATGACTGCCTTACCCATAGGTTTGACGAATTGTTTATTGACAAGGAAAAAGGTAAGTGCGAAATCAAGTATTATTTAATTTGCTACATCTTTTTACGCAAATCAAAGTTTCGCATTTATTTTATCTTATAATTTTAATCTTAAGTTGATTATGCGACGAACGAACGAAAATAAACTTATTAAGTAATGAAAAAATCCTAAAATTTTGGAAATGTGGAAACGCAGCACCATAGTTGTTCGCAAGAAAACGGAATTACAGCCAAGGGCGTATCCAGAGGGATACACCCCTTGTAGGTTTATGTCCTAATGATAATGTTTCTAATTTCATAAACAACTTAAGAAAATAAATACTTTGTATGATGGCAAACACCAACGCGAATGATACGCATATTATGAATATTATGCTGTTATTACAGTACAGTTACATGGTGCATCAGATCCTTTAGTATGAATAAATAACTCTTAATACGGACCCGATTTGGATCATTTCAATGATTTTGTCTAAAATTGAAGTCGGTTGAAAAACTTGAAAGTTATAAGAGTTTGAAGGTCGAAGAAATGATTTTTCAAGACAAATGGTATCAATGGTTTTTGGAAAAACAGCTTTTTGTATGTATTTATGCATAATTTTGTTAATATAGGGCCGATTTCGAAATGGTCAAAATTTGTTGAAAAACATACATTTTCTATAAAAACTGCATCTCGGAAAAACTTGGAAGCTATGATGATTTGAAGGCGGAAAAGGCGATTTTCCGAGAGTGTATGCTCGACACATTCACTGTCTATAAGAAAATTTGTAATTCCCAACTGTAAGACTCAAACTGGCACATCTTCCTCTCTTTACCCTGTAACTGGGTCAAACATTTTTCAGAAATTCAAAAACACTTGCGTAAAAAGTTGTTTCAGGGCCAAAATTCATTTTTATCACCGTCAGGGGAGTATAAGTATAACTTTTCAAATACCTGAAATGCTGGATGTTCCTGGAAACACGATTTTTTGGTAGAACTTTGGCGACGCACTAAGAATTTTTTAACCCCAAAAAGTGGTGTACGTTTATTTAATTTAATATGGAGATATTTAAGGTTTTGCATCTGAATATAATTGAAAAAATATGGATACTTGTTATTACACTAATTTTGTATTTTTTAAATATTAAATTCATTTAAATGTATAATGTAACCTTTTTTAAATTGTGATTAACAAACGTTTATAATTTTAATAGCTTTAAAAGGACTTGCACCACTTTCAAAATCAACAGAAAGCAAAATTCTTACGTTTAAAAAAGAGTAAAGTTAGGATCTCAATTGAAGTAAAAGTTGGGCCTAAACGTTCTAAATCTACCAGGGGCAAAGGAATGCCAAACTTACCGAAAGCTGCAACGTGTCACCTGGAAAGACAGTAGAAAATTTGTTTAGTACAGCAGGAAATGTGTCCCAAACCATTAAGAATTAGAAATGTAAAGAATGCATTAAACTTCAGTTGCTTTTGGTAAAATTAAACTCAGTTCTAAGTAAAGAATTTATAGATCATAAAAATCCTTACCAACTTTCTGCAAGCCGGTGTCCCATCCTCCATTTTCTTTCCATTAACTTAAAAAACTCCTCACGGCACTTAAACACAATGAAAGTCAACTCCGAATTGAAAATTTTAATCCTGCAGTATGCAGTCAGAATATACTACGGTGGTACGGAAGGTGCATTTATACTATTTACACTATACTTTTGATCTAAGAGCGCGATTTACTGTTGAAAAGCTGTAAGAAAAACTGTAATTAGTTAAAAGAGACATTTAAAAAAGTGACTTGGTGTCCCTGAAAAATACCATGTTATCGGCATTTGTAATAGATACCATATGAATAGTTCAAGGTATAAGCAAACAGCTTAATTTGATTTAGAAAGAAACTAAAGATAATTTAAAAATTGACGTTGACTCGTATTCAGATTCATAACGTAGCTAAGAAAGAGAATATTAGTGAAAGAAACGATTCATATCCTGAAACATGAATGTTTGAACGATATAAGATAAAGTGTTATTAGTAAACAGAAACATTTTAAAAAGTTACCAGTTTTATCTGAAAAAAATGTTATGTTGTCAAAATAAGTACATACATGATATAATAAAATATTAATAGTTCAAAACTGAGCAGACATTTAAAAAAAATTAACAAGTAAATAGGAAACAAAATGCTGTCCGGATCCAGACAGCCAAAATTGCCTAAAACACACATTTTTCCTCAAAAAAATTCAATGCCATGTATTTTCTTAACTTTAGAAGAACAGGCGCAAGTGTGGTTATAAACTCGATCTGGACCTCTTACAGCCTAGGAAGGTGCTTTACTTTTAACGTTTACCAAAAAGAATTGGTTTACCTTTTTAAATTTGGAAAAACAGTGCGGAATCTGAATGGTCTAGCAGGATCACACGCAACGTTTTAACTTGCGAACCTCCAATAATACCATTCATGGCAATAAACAATAGAAATGCAATTATTCGGACGAATCCCAGCCCCTGAAAATCCCTAACACGAATCTTATAGCAAAAAATAATTTATTTCAATTTTGAAATATGGAAAGACAACGTAAAATCTAAATGGTTTGGCCAGGATCACACGCAACATTTTAACGTGCTATCCTTCAATAATGCAATAAATAACAATAAACAATAAAAAGTGCAATTATTCGGACGGATCCTAGCCCTTGAAAATCCCTAACACGAATCGTTTAGCAGAAAAAAATTTGTTTAAATTTTAAAATTTGAAAACAACAGCGCGAAATCTAAATGGTTTGGCCAGGATCACACGCAACGTTTTAACGTGCTATCCTCCAATAATGCAATAAACCATATATAGTAATAAACATTAAAAATGCAATTATTCGGACGGATCCCAGCCCCTGACAATCCCTAACACGAATCGTTTAGCAAAAATAATTTGTTTCAATTTTGAAATGTGGAAAAACAACGCAAAATTTGAATGGTTTGGCCAGGATCACACGCAACGTTTTAACTTCCTAGCCTATCCGCGAATGGCACAGTAATGTTAAACTTACCGAAAGCTGCATTGTACCACCTGAAAAGAAAGARAAAACCTGTAGTATTACATAAATTTGATCTAAAACCCAGTTATCTGATTGGAAAGAAACCGAACTGGAGAACTGAGTAAAATTTTAATTATTTCTCGACAAACTAAACTCAATTAAGTTAAGGATTTATAGATTAATAATCCTTCTTACCTGCTTTCTGGATACTGGCGCCAGATTCTCCATTGTCTATCCATTAATCATCAAAAAGCACACACTACACTTGAACACACAATGAATATCCATACGAAATTGAAAATAAATGTGAATTTCACTCAGCAATTAACAGGTAAGATGATCGACCGTACTTCCGTGCCTAAATTTCACTAAATTCGTACATTTATCCAGTTTATGAACAAAAGACTGGCGACCGATTTCGGCCCTTGCCCACCATGAACTGAACACAGTTCAGTTTTTAGCAAAAACTCATGCGATGTTAAGGTGTTTATCACTTTAAAAACGCACCGAGCTACCGAACTTACATGACATAATCGTTTGCTTCCTGGCCCTTCGTCTGACTCATTGCTTAGCCATGCTGTTTGATTTCAGTTTTTTCCTTATTGACAATGTTCTATGAATTTCCAGTTCACGATCCGACTGATTTGGATATTTAGCGTAAACAAAGTTGCTTTCTCGGCCTAAGATAAACAAATATTGACGTTCATGCGGCAATTTTTGTATGCTAAATTAAATACTTGCTCGTCAATGAATCTTTTGCTCAATTTTCATGAAACTTCGCTTGAACGCTTTTCATGAAATCTAGCTTCACAAACCATGATTTGTGAATGCTTCACTTTGATTGCACTATTAAGCGCGACGGAACTTGATTTTTATGAAACTTTGAGTTCGTATAGCTTGATATGTTGTGCAAAACGGGCCTAAAGGCCAGATTTTCATTTTAGTTAGATCATGACTTATGAATGTTTTCCTCTACTCACATCATTGAAAGCGACGGAATAATTTACTTGATTTCCACATGAGCTCTCGCATCTATATTTTGCCAGATTTATCAAAACGCTTTCAAATTCTGCATTTTAGTATTGGATTTGTTAAAGTGATTAATGAGCATATTTTATGTTCAAAAAAGGCGCAGTTTAACGCAGTTCATCACTAGATGACAACTGGAGCGTTATTGCTTAACTGGTTCTCTAGCAATGAGCTAAAAACTAACAGCGTTTTTTGAAAACCCGCAGTAATTTCGGATTATTACTCTTTCCGTGAAAGCGAAAAACATTTGTAGAATAATGATTTATATGAGCCGTTTTCTTTGAAATTGGTGTAAGTGTATTTTATTTAATATGGAGATATTTGAGGTTGAATAATTAAAAAAATACCGTGTGTCAATTTGAAAACGTTCCACTCTTAATGTCTTTCTTGTAATTGAAAATATGAAAAAATCGGAAAAACCCGTCAAGTTTATTTGTAAAGGGGACACTTTAAATAAATGTTTTTAGCCTCCTTGTTTGAATGAAACAAATCAGTTTCTTTTTATAAAATGTTTATTTAATATTTCAACAATAAAAGGAATTAGCGATAAAAAATGTATCAGTTAACCGTCAAAAAACTTAAAAAATTGGTGAAAAAATCAGATAATTTTGGTGCAATTCTGTCAATAAAAATTTATAATTTTGTGTGACGCAGATTAAATTTGATAACAAGAAATGGCTTTTTGATAACAAGAAATGCTGCATGAAATTTAAATTAATTTAGTCTTTATTTTTTAGTGGCTCTGCAGCAAACGCACTTAATTTAGTACAACCAGCGCATTTTAGTTCTTTACGCAAATGGTACAGCAAATATTGGTGCACTGAGCGCTTCACTTCCATATAATATCCACTTAATAACCTAATAGCATAGTGGCTAAAAAAAAACGATTTATCCAATTGTACCCATTGGTAGACTTTAGAATCCATTGCAACACCTTGCATATTATTAAAAAATTCTGTGTTTTTACTACTCATTTTGCTGCTTTTCATCTAACCATCCTATCCATCAATCTATAATAGGAGTTTTGCATTCAAATACCCCACAGGTAAAAAAACCTATATGCATCTACAATTTAGTTTTGTTTAAATTGTAGATTCTAAAAATGTCGACAAAGCTGATGCACACGATGATTCAGTTAATAAAGAGTTAAATACTGACTTGAAAAGACATTCAGAAGAGGCCAAAGTAACTAATACTTCTGATGAAGACAATGTAGGAACGAGTTTGGAACCTTCAAGTGAATATAAGACGGCAGGTGACGAACCGTTTCCCACAAATGATGAAAGTATCATCATAGTAACTCCGGTAAAAAGTGTAAAATCTTTATCGCCAGTAAATAAATGTCAAGATTTTATCACAGTAAGAAGAAAACGAGGTAAGCTAATAACGGGTAACTTAACTGAAAACAGTGCGATTAAATATTCGACTCTTTCAGAGGAGAAAAAAACGCTTGATTGCCCAGCAACACCGACGGATCAAAATATTGAGAGTCAGATGAAGGTAATGCTTGACTCTATATATGGAAAGTCATGGAGAGCTCATCAGCAAAAAGTGTTTTTACCAATGTCTGAGCGGAAAGTAAAACGTTCAGATAATATACCGATTGTTGCTCCAATCACGGAAAGGTAAACTGATTAACAGCACTTAAGAGATATTTTGTGGAGGCAGGTGTCTTAAATGTTTGGGCAATTAAAATAGTCCTTTTTTGTGGTTGTTTTTCAAATAAAATTGAACTGGATTATCGAAAAACGTAAGAAGTAGCTTATTGAAGTTCAACCCACTGAAACTCAAATAGTGAACATTTCAAGAAAATGGCATGGCATGTTTCGTACATTAGTTCGTTCTAGTTCCCAATTAAACTTTACAGTTTTACGGTAAGCATGAAATAGCTTTAATATTTTATTTTTTGAAGGATTATAAAGCCGCCCTTCAAAAACACTCTGTTACCGAATAAAAAGTTGACTCATACCAAACTTAATTTTGATTCGCTGAAGAAACCGGTAAAATCGCCTTGGATAAGCAAACTGAAAGGATTAGTAGATTCCGACTCGGCTGATGAAGGCAACAATACAAAAGGTAGTTTTGTTTTATCAACTAGCTAATTTGGTCCGGTATTGAGTAAGTCGAGTTCTTTCGAAGAAAAGTACTCCGACATATTGTTTTTTTGCGTTAGTATTATAATGCTAATGCTGTCATCATGAAATTACTTTTATTTAATACCGATTGTAGTTTTTATCGTGGTTGTTTAAAAAAAACTATTTTGTGCTAACAAGCGTGCTCAGAACAGAATGATCTGAAGAATCATATAGAAAGCTTTTATACTATTGATTTTAATAAAAAAACATTTTTTGACGAAAAACTTCCAGGGTCTTATCAATAAATGCAACAAATACAGCGTGATTCAGGTTTAATGTTGGTAACTTCAATAATCGATACAAGACAGATTGCAATAATGTCCTCACATGATCTAAAATGTTACTTTAAATCGCATCGTTACAGGGATAAATAAAACGATTAATCGTTAAAATAAAAACTTTTTCCGTCTTCTTTCATACGTTTTGAACAACGTAACTGTGTAACTTTTGTGTCTAGTGCAGACTATTTATTATTCATTAGAAGTGTCGTGTGTTCCAAACCTTAATCGGATGAGTGGTTCAAAATGTATGAGAAAATCGAGAAAATGTTTATTTCAACACGTTCTAGCTCTAAAACAATGTGATTCAGGCAACAATTTACATCATGTAAGGGTACTATTCTAACTAACCTATTCTTTCGATTCTTGATGTTATCAAGATGAAACCTGAATCACCCGAAGCAAATAAATATTTATTACAGAAACTTGTTTGATTGAAATAAATATTTTCCCAACATACAAAAAATAATTGAACATTTTCCATAAAACACCTACAACTGATGCGGAACTCAAAAAATATTTATTTCGATTTAAGCAGACAGTTGCAACTAATTTTTCAAATACCCTGATCAAATGAAATTACACATGGTAAAACAATTACAGACAAAAATAACGAACTTATATATCTGAAATGCTCCTGGGTTATTCGAAAAAATGGCCTCACTCTGTTCCCTTTTAGACCGGTGACGATGGCTTAAATATAGCCGAAACGTTGGTCCAGGCAAAAGTGTTTTATTTACGATACCGTTATTGACCGATAAACCCAACCATCTTTTAGTATATTGCAAAGTAGCAAAATTTTATATATTTATCAATAACTAAGCAAAAACTAATTAAAATAGTTTGTTTGTTCAACCTGGCAAAATGTCGTTTTTTGGCTGATATTGATAGCAACGTTGAAGATTAGATTTATTATTTTTGTTGAAAATTTCTTTGATCATCATTTGAAATCTTATACTGCTCATTAGACGCATAAATAAAATATTCGCAGTAGTGAGAAATTCCAATCAACACAGGTTTTCTAGAATTATCTGAGTGGAAAGTAAAATGTTTTGGCACTTTTCCAAGCATAGATATTTGGGCTTACAGCACCATATACAGCAAGTTTGCCCATTTTTTTCCATTGTGGCCGACTTATTTTGCAAAATATAGTCTGTGGCTGACTATAAATATGGGCAAACAATTTTGGAGTTTCTGTAAATATTTCACAGTTATTTTATTAAATAATTAAAAATAATTTCAATAAAAAAACTATAAAATTTAATTTGTTTTTTGTAGTTTCTCGAGCTACTTTGAAAACATTTGCGGTCGACCGTGAACGTTGGCTACCGCGAATGACTGTGGTTTATGTTTCGTTAGATGTTTTACTGTCTTTTCCGACAGAAAAATTGATACATGTACGCTTTATCATTAAAATCACTTAACCAATGTATTTTTGTTTCAGACATTAAAAAAGTTAAAAGTCGGCTTAATTTTGGTGATAAAACTCCAACAAAGAAAAGTGTAAAAAGTAACCACTATGAAGAAAATACTGCTAATGTCAAACATTTGCTTAAAGAGTGCAACATAAAAGCAAATATTCCTGCAAAGGCAAATCTGCAAAAGCAATATTATTATCAGAATATTGAAAAGGGTGCAAATACTATTGGTAAACGTAGAACAGAAAGTTCTAGTTCAATAACAACAGATGAAGAATATGACAAAGAAATTGAAATTTTGGAGCTAACAAGAAACAAGACAGTACGCGAGAAAAACAAAAAGTATTCCTTTTTGGAATCGTTATCAGGTGAGTGATTATCTCAGGAAGATCTCATAATAGAAATGAATTAATGGTATAAGAAATAAATAAATCTGTTTTTGATTTAGCAACTGTGCCATTAAACCAGTGTGACATGTCTGCACGATTATTCCGAACTAACTTTAAGCAACACAAACAGGAATTGGCGAAAAGGCTATTTTCATTATTTAATGAGAACGTTTTTGACGATGCCATTCCAGGAAACTGTGCAATAGAATGGAATACCAAATTAACAAAAACAGCTGGATTGTGTCATTTTAAAAAAATTACTCACCGTCAGGGTCAAATTGAAAGACAGGTATTACTAAGTGGGTCTACTTTTAATATTTGTTTTAGTGTGTGGTACTATGGAATAATTAAAATATCTCGCAATCTAGCCATCCGATTTGTCTGAAATTTTTTGCAATTTTGTACCAAATAACGCCCGATTTAACTGTGGATATGGCATTTTTGCCAAGTATCTCGTTTTTTTGAAGAGATTTTCTTTTTTCTAATCAAACCCTATAGATGGTTTGTGATTTTTAAATTCCGCTTGCAATTCAGAACACTTCGTCTTGGAAGCATTATTTTCTATCATTTGAAGTTATTGAAGAAATGGAGGTCCAAAATCTTTATTTTAATTAATTTTACTTCAAAGCAACTGTAGGCGAAAGCTTACCGAACATTCCTCCATTTGTAATAACTTTCAATTTTAGAAAAAAGTTTCGAAAAAAATTCTTGAGGAATTCTAAACTCGAATCTAATTGATATTGTTTCCTTAGAAACAAATACCAATTGCGTAAACCTTAAGCAAATATCAAATTAAATCTACATATTTGTTTTAGGTTAAAATTAGTTTATCCACTAAAGTTCTAGATTCTCCATGTAGATTAAGAGATACATTAATACATGAAATGTGCCATGCTGCATCATTTATTGTCAATCGCATAACGGATGGACATGGACCATATTGGAAAAGTTGGTAATTGATTTATTGGTATTTAATGATACAATTTGATATTGAATAAACGTGCTGATTGCAGGGCTTTTAAAGCTATGGAAAAGTTTCCAGAGTTGCCGCCTATAAGACGATGCCATGATTACCGTATTAATAGCAAGTACACTTACAAATGTACTGGCTGTCATTATAGGTAACAAATTAGATGTTCGACATTAAACGTTATCAATTTTTAACTAAATTTTTATTTAGTTTTGGAAGACACACAAAATCACTTGACTTGGACCGGAAACGTTGCGGTTATTGTATGGGAAGATTTGAAGTTTTTTTGAACAAAAAAGGCAAAAGTGGTTCCACTAAAGCTGTCCCGATTGCTGAGCGAAAGGAAGTCACAGGGTTTGCGTTATTTGTCAAAGAAAACTATGCCAAGTATAAAGAACCATCGAAAACGCATCGCGACATAATGACAATGCTCAGCCAAAAGTTCGCAGAACTAAAAGTTATAAGTACAAAGTGAATATGTTTTTAAATTTTGTAATTTTATGAAAAAAAACTGATTAGATAATATTTTTTTACCAATAACCTGAGAAGTCACCATTATTTACCCGATTATCTTAGCGAGAAGTTATATTTCTCTCCTTCGGTCCATATAATAATAATAACAAAATCCATAGGTAAATCATGAATATGTGAAAGTTTTTCGTTATATTTATTTTGCCCACCTATCTTCGAGTTCAGGCGAGATTCCAACCATTTCCACTACTCAATCACTGTAACTTTAAGATTCACCATTTTTTCGCTTTTCCCAGAAGTTTTTCATGGAACTTTTATCGGTTTTCCGGAAACCGTTAAATTATATTGCGGCAATTGGACAACTGAACGTCAGGATACATTCAAATATTGCGACACTTCAGAAAATTAGTGCTAAATTCAAAATCTTATTAATTCAATTAAGGCAATTATTCGTGTTGGTACCAAAAAAACTATATATTTCGGTCGAGAAGGCTATTAAATACCTCGCATAATTATGTATATTATAAAAGTTCTCGGTTTATAATGTACTATTATATTATACAGGGTGTCCCGGAATATGTGGGCATGCTTTCGGATTTGTACAGGGAACGTTAAAAAAACAAGTTTCTATAAAAAAAAATCCAGAGGGCCCCTACGGAGATACAGGACTCTAAAGGAACCACCTGAGAATTTTTTTTTAAATAACTTTTAGAAGACTATGCAATTTAATTATTTTCTCACACAATGAACAGTACATCATTGCTCCTAAAAAGAACCGATGAAAACATTTTTAGCATTTCCATTGCCAGGGATGGACTAGGTGGAGCACAATAATAGTATTTTTTTTACTCTTTACAATGAAGACACGAAAATAATGTATTTAGGTAGCTTTAACCTTAAACTAAAAAATACATTCTTGATTCAGAACGGTTTTCGAGGAAAAAATATGTTTATTGAGTACAGAAGTATAGAAAATAGAAGAATTAATCAAGCAAACTAAGCGTTTAACGTGTCCCATTTGCTAATTTACTGAAGATATCGAAGGGATTTAACCAAGGCTTAGCCGCCTTAAAAAAATTTCCATTGGATATTACGAATACTAACATCTTTTCTTGGCTATCTATCATCAGACCAGGTTTTTATTGGCTCGTTTGAACCTCCACTCCTCTAGGAAATGAACATTAAGAGACTGAAAACGTTGAAAACATGTCAGCTCGTTTAAATTCCATGTTTCCACATGTTCCCGGTGAATCTTCAATTAACAGATCCAAACGATTAGGATAATTATCATACACTGAAGCTGGTTAATTTTTTTTGTCTAACCAGGAAGTTTCTTTCAGTACCTACTCCACGTAGCAAGGTTCCCATAATTTATCCTAGTTTTCCAACACTACCAGTGACCTTACATGTTCATTTAAAATGCCGTATCAATGTTTAAAGGCGCTTACTCCTTGTAACTAATGAGTTTTTACCAGTTCACGGGAACTTGGCCTACATTCTTTGCCTCAATAATTAATTCCTGTTTCACGTATCAAGTTTAAAAGCTCCACCCTTAAACAATGTTTCGCCTTCGTACGCGACTATTGAGTGCATAACGTCTTACATTATTCCAAGTGTGGGCAGGCTTTCCATTACTAGTTTTTTAGCATAATGGAATCATTATTTGGATAAAAAGTTTAGAAATATTGCGCTGTAAGTATGCTATTTTAATTACTGGAATTTTGTTGGATTTTATATAATTATATTAAACCTTAACTACATTTCCAACACATCATTAATCAGCAGGCAAATGTATACAATGAGCGCAAAAAATGTTTTAGCGTCACCTATTGAAGCTAAGAAGAGAAAATGTACAATAATCCCGGAACACCTTTACCACATGGAATGATGGACAACAGCTATCAAATTCCTAATCAGAATATATATTTTGATGATGGCATGCAGTTTTACAGAACTAAAAATCAAAATACAATTACAAAGGTAAATTCTTGCTATTCCTCTCTATCAAAATCAGAATCAGTTATCTGGCCCAATATACCACCAAAAATAAAGCAAAAAGTTTAATTTAGAAATTTCTAAAACTCTATGCAGAAATATGACTATAAAAAAAGCTACCTATATGCAAATAACACTCTCGCTCTTTACTTTTGAATGGGCTGTAAAATCTTTAATATATGTTTAGGTGGCTCCTGTCCCTCCTCCAAAGTATTCCAATGCTGAAAATATGGAAATGATGGAATCCATTGACGATAAGAGTGTGAAAAAAAGTGTAATATTTGATAACGTGAAACCTATTTTTGTTACCATGAGGTTACTAGGCATACTTCCAGTTGTTCGCCGTGGTTCAATTTTCATTATTTCTACAAAATGGATTATTTACTCCTTCCTACTATTATTAGCGGTTGCTGGTACAAACCTTTACTTGTATCGATTTTCTTTAAGCTAATATTGTCTTTTTGTGCAGGTTTTATTGGATATTTGAAATATTATAATATAAATGTAACAAGAACTGCTGAAGGACGGTTTGAAGAAGCAGTAATAGATTACCTCTTCACTGTGTATCTGGTACCAATATTTGTTAACATACTAGCCTTATACGAAGCGAAAAAGCAAGCAAATGTGCTGACTCAAATGGTCTCTTTCGAACGTATATATACTAGGATGTTTAAAAAGCGAATTGGATTCGATTTGGGCAGTAAGCCATTGGTGATGACGGTCGTTTTACTGATATTGGGATGTGGTGTAATGGTCATTACCCACTTTTCAATGGCAAACTTTATCATCTATCAGGTAACGAAGGACTATTCTCTTAAGTGCGCTAAACATATATGTACATTATTATTTTAGGTGGTGCCATATTGCTATATAAACGTGATAACTTTCATTATAGGTGGAGCCTGGTATATTTATTGTGATATAATAGGGAACATTGCTACATGCCTGGCTGAAGAATTCCAGTTTGCTTTACGCAACATTGAATACTCCAATCGAGTATGTGATTACAGATCACTGTGGATGATCCTGAGTAAAATAATCAGGAACGTGGGAAATTCATTTGGGTACACCCTAACTTTCCTCTGTCTGTATTTGTTTTTCGTCATAACTTTAACAGTTTATGGATTACTGTCTCAGATTCAAGAGGGAATGGGCGTTAAGGATATTGGTCTCACAATAACTGGAGTTTCAGCAACTCTAATGTTATATTTTATTTGTGATGAAGCTCATTATGCATCCACTTGTGTAAGTCAGCACGTAACACGTACAAGTAGTGTGTTGTATGTAACTGATGTCGTTCCTCTAGACGTGTTTAGGGAGTTTAAAATAGTTGAACACATTTTCGACAACATTGTCCATTTGCCACCCGCATAGAAATATCTTTAGAACCCGTTCTTTTCCAAATAAATAAATTCTGGTACAATTTTGCAAAAGTACTTGTTTGCATCTTTTAAGCACAGGCACATTAGGTCGGACCTTAATTTTTTTTCGTCGGGGATTTTCCATCGGCTGAAAATCTCTTTTATAGGCTCTAAAAGTTCGGCGCAAAAAGAAATTGGACTTTTCCATGCACGTGCCTCAAAGAACCAAGTTTTTCATTGATTTTATATGAAGAAAAAACGTATTAATTTGTTTAGTAGCTAAATTTCGGATTTTTGTTATTGAAGCTTTACTGAAGCTCATTATTGACTGGAAGGGAACCATCAGTTTTTTTCAATATCGTGAAAAAAAATTATTATCCTCGGAAAACTCGAAAAAATGAGTGAAAAGTCTTGAGACTGAACCCAGCTGATGAGAGCTAACAGGCTCGAAACCGGTCCTGGATGTGCCTGGAGTGGGCGAACCTCGAAATTTGCATTTGCTTATATGATTTCTTTGTTTTTTTCTCTGTTTTAACTTGGATTTTATGAATTAAGTTAATCATTAAGTTTAAGAATACAATTACGACGTTGGGTAAACCCGCACTGACTCGGATAATACCGACGAAATTCTTGTA
>NW_026018508.1:6924195-6925142 GCF_020466585.1 Dendroctonus ponderosae
TAAAAAAATCGGCAATTTTTCTTCCTTTATATATGCTTTTATGTATTTTGAGTAGCTGAATCGAATGGTGGCATCAGGTGGGTACCTATAGGTTTCAGCAAAAAATAGTTACGAACGAAAATACTCGAAAATTGAAAGACGCAGATGAAAATTATATGCTCATTATTGCCAATCAATGTTAGATTTTTTTAATAAACTACGTATTGTCACATATAGGATCACAAATAGGATCATTTGGGATTAATTTTGTGTAGGTAAAAATTATAAAATAAATGAAAAATGATTCTAATAAACAAAACTTATAGAATTGATAGTTCACAGAACTTGTATTTAATTTTTCCAACTTTATTTATAATAAACTTTCAATCATTTTTGATCGTAAACTAACACTATTTACAAATTACTTTAATTTAACTTATTCAGTCATATGACTTCATCAGCTTGTTGTTTTCGCTATCTGGAAATAAACCGAATCGTTGATCATAAGTAATAAGTATTGTATTTGTTTAGTATTATTTGTCAAAAGCTTGTAGAACTCACTCATCAACTTCTCCTCTTTGGGATTTTTTATTATTTCTAACCCATGAACGTAATCTCTGCGTTTATTCCATTTTGATGGATTTTTATCAAAAAAATCTTGATTTTGAAGCGCCCAAAAAACTTGCATGTATATCTACATATAAAATCACACTTGAATTGACCAAATTAATCGCATCTCTTTCTGTAGCTAAAACTCTTTACTATACATCAACGCGTTAGAGCTTGACTGCAAAGCTTGGCTCATCTTGGGATTTCTTCATTTGAAATATACCGAGAAATAACTTTTTTCTCTTACTAAAAGTAGTCATCATTGAGATATTCACACATTGTATAAAGGAGCTTTTAACATTCAACTGAATATAACAAGGTGATTGGCAATAATGAGCAATAGAATATCATTTTCATCT
>NW_026018508.1:6925835-6932736 GCF_020466585.1 Dendroctonus ponderosae
CAGGTCCGGACATACTTCCAGAAAAAAATTCTGCTTGTTGAACTTTCATTTATGAACGAGGACGCACAGCAAGAAGTAAGTTTTCACTTTTAATTCTCTTAAACTCGTTTAATGTTTTTGATTGCAATTACGTTGAATCTACAGGATCTTGTGGCGTAATATCACTACTTAGTTGAAAAAATCTTCAGTCCAAATACAGTAAAGAAATAATAAAATTTAGTATAAAACAAGCTTTGGACTGTGTGGTTTCATGTAAATTACCGAAATAATAAATTGACATTTATAAATTTATTTCATTGTTTGTTAACGTTGAATGCTGATACTTAAATAATTTTTTAAACTATAAACTATAGTCTTTTTTACTCTGCTTGATTGAGTTCTCTGATTAAAGGGACAGTCTGTATATTTAACTAAATTCAACGGAGATATTTTGGAAAGAGATGAATATTTATTTCTGCAAAAAGAATCGTGACTTTTTTATTGCTGTTTCTTTCGTTGATTCGCGTTTACAGAGTCAATAACGCGTATATCAGTGTCTTATTGGCTTTCCCTTAGTTCACGTTGAATAACAAACAATTCGGTTAATTTTATGTGACTATTTCGTTTGACAAATTAGTTTCCCTAAATGATATTTTTAAACATGACGTCGTAACTGTACAATTTCACATTCTATTTTCAAATTCTTTTCGTTAACAATTGATAGAAACTATTGATCCATTAGCTGTTCTTGTCGTTCTTAAGATCTGCGTCACCAATGTTGATTGACTCTAAATATAATACCTGATTCTTAGTATCCATTAGTACAAAGCTTAGTGGCAAACTTTGTATGCTTTGGTAAAAAGTACAGTTTGATTGAGAAATAATTAAGCATTTTCTCTTGGGTTAATAATATGTAGGAAAAAATCATTTCAATGGAGACGCAATCGAAAAAAACATGCAAATATCCAACCGACGTAACTGATAATATTTTGTCCAGATACGAATCGTACTTAAAAAACAAAAATTTCAATTGAGCTGGTTCAAATTTGACTTCTAAGTTATTGGTTAAAAGCGGTGCAGATATATGCTGTTTTGGGAAGTACCTACATATTCAGCTATTAGCCAAAATCCAAATTTAAAAATGTGTATACGTTTTGTCTATTTTTCTACAACTAAATGAAGATGCATTCCTTCAAACTTGAAAACTGGAAAGTTTTGCAGCTAATTTTGCAATACGGATTCAACTGTGTTATATGCATGGGAAGTGTTCGTCAGACTTAACATCATCAAATAAATGCAGCTGATTTTTCCATTTTGAAAATAAATAAAAAACAATAAAATGTACGTAAACATCAAATTTAACGTATTTTTTGTTCGTTTCAAATAGATTTTTTTATCACTCTTAATCAATAGCATTTTTCGAAAACGGTATATGATTCTAAGAGAAGTTAAAAGATCAAAATTAGGATCTATGCTTGACTCACCAAATGATGCACAAAATTTTTTCGAATTCTCACTGCAAATAACCATGCTTACAATTAGAAAATCCAACTAATGTTAATTATACTTAAAAACTTATAATTGAACATTTTTAAAGCGGTAAGTGGAAAGAGCTGTAAATAAGTAAATCCATGCAAAGTACTGATAAACACTTATGAAAACTATCGTTACTTTGGTAAAAAATACAATTTTTAAATTGTACATCCAAGAAAGTTTGGGTTCGTAGTTTTTAAAATTTCAATAGGTGCTTGTGCTTTATTAATTCTGTTGTTTGTGGAGCATTAAATTAACTTTATAATGTATTCGTTTTTTTCTTTGACAAACGTGTTGATGAAACGAAATTTTGAATTTGAAATGTTGTCTTCTTCATAAATTTAAACGCAAATATTTCATGAAACTACTGTAGAAATTACCAATTGCAAGTTATCTTATTAAATGTTTTAAATGTTCTTCAGGCAGATACAATGATACGGCAGTTGCTCAACATTTTCTTGAACATTGCGAAGAATGTCTGATGTAGTTTGTTGTGATTTATAACTGAAAATTACATAACTAAGACTTAACTATAAAATATAAACGTGTTATTGTGTGTTTGCAACTAATTTTCATTTTCTTTTATAGATAAGCATGTTCTTACGAGCAACAGAAATGAATCCTACCGACATGTGTTTGTGTGGTTTTTTCGATGTCAATAGGAATTTGTTTAAATCGGTAAGTCCATTTTCGCTTACTAAAAAATAGGTAAAAGCCCAACTTTATCATCACGAAAATATATTTCTAATGCGAATATCACTGATTTGACCGTGTTTAGATTAGGTATTAACAATTAACTTTAACAATTAATGAAAAATAAAGCTAACTTTGGTTCAGAAAAACGGTTGGGTTAATGTGAGTTAGCAGCAAATTTTGGCCTAAATCGTTTCAAAATTAAATCTTTCAAATCGGAAAAAGCAATTGATATTAAAAGGACAATAAATCAGTCGGCACATACAAAAATCGTTTCCTTGAATAATAAAATACGCATTTAGCAATTGTGTTTTGGCTTTACTAAAATTTGCTCCAAAGGAAAGTTGTAAGGGTTTAGATCTACTTTCCTTTTAAAATAGTTGTATATATTGTTTCCATTGCTGCTGCAGAAGCTTTTTGGATATAGTTTTTGAATATGTATTGAAACATGAATTGTTTTTTGGATATATCATTATTATGAATCCCAAGGATGTATTACCTAACCATTTGATCCTATTTTTTGAACAAGTCCGAAACGAGACGATGAATAACTAAAAGGAAAAATCAAAATTTATTAGGCAATTTCCACATACTTTGGACAATATTATTGAATCATGCATTGAACCATGTTGTATAGAACATATCTGCAGTTAAAACGTCGATTTCATGTGCTGATCTCTCCGTGTTGGTCTCAAATGTAATCTAATAATTGTTTCAGTTATTGGCGACAATGGTAACTTATTTAGTGGTTTTGCTACAATTCCAAATCAGCATACCTTCTTCGGGTGATGACGTAACAAACAACACAACAAATACTACTCCAAGTGCTCCTAAATAAGCGTAATTTTTGCTTTTCTATAAAAATATAATAAGAAAGTTTACACAATATGATATATAAATATTCTATTTTGTTAAAAAACCATTGTATTCAAATACTTTTTGTGGAAAAAGTAATCTGCAATTGAACATTAAGGGTTACTCTTTGAAAAGATCACTATTTCATTCAAGTCAGAAATTCTATTCATGACCCAAATTTAAATAAATGTTTTTTATCCCGAAATTAAACGTTAAAGCAAACACGGTTACGAAACTAGCATGCAAAGAATTAGTTGTTTATTATATGAAACTTAACACATATCGAGATTTGTACCTACTTTCATCAGGAACCTTTGACTGCTCTGATAATGCGGAGTTTCATTGTTTCATTTATGTATATAACTCTAAAGTGGCTATTTTGATCGCACTTTTTTATCTTGAAAGTAGAAAAGTCGGCTATCAGATGCTTAGGAATTATTAGTCCTGGTTAGCAATCAGAGCTGTTTCTTAAATAAAGTGTTTTTGAAAAATTTTATATCGGCTTTTGATTTATAACGATATATAAATATATCGCATAATGTCCTTACATACACAATATCAGGATTTATTTGAATTTTGATATGGTGCTTCACACATTCACAATTTAAGCGATTGTAGAAATCATCTACGAAATAAGCATCCGATTCATTATACATCTAAGACTAAAACTCCTTTATGTATAAATTCATCTTTAAACATAAGATACATTTTATAACACTCACAATGTTTACTTGTAATTTCCTTAGGGCACCGTACTAGAATAATAAATCGAATAGTTTCTTAATTTTTATTAAAAAATAATTGACTAATTTACGCCTAGGATGGCTTAACCCCCCCCCCACATTTTTACAACTAACCACTTGTAAAAAGCATTTTGGAAGTAGATTTGTTGTAAAATATACACATACTTTCAAATAAATCAATTAAAACCGAAATAAAATGAATCAACAGTCAATAATTGTAAAAATTTGGAAGCAGTGATCAACAACATTAAAATATTTAACTTTACGTATGGCATGGGCCATTTTTTTCAATTTATGACCGTAAATAACATCGATGTTTCCCATAATGTCTGAATTTTGGTTTTAAGAGTCCTCAGCAAAACATTCGTTTAGGAAATTTTCCAAAGAATGATACAAATGAGGACGAACGGAACTGAGACTGTGGTCTTCATCAGTATAGCTCTAAAAATAAAAACAATTGTAACCGGTTAGTATTTTTGCAATAGAACGTTGCACTTACGATTTGTCTAAAGAGGATGTCATTCCTCTCAAGCACTTTAGCCCACATCATGGACTGCTGGTAGTGAACATTATCATCGAAAGTTCCATGGATCAAAAAGTAATCTTTATTTTTCAATCCCGCATACTTTTTCAGAAGTTGAGCGTTTTCATAGCCCTCCAAGTTATCGCTTGTTGTTGGCAAACCCATGAAGCGTTCAGTGTAAATAGAATCTGAAAAAAAAAACATATTTCAATATAAGCCTAGAAAATAGTAAGACTGGAATTGTTAGGTGTTCACATATTTTTGCCCGAGTATTCATTCGAATTTAGATGCAAATACCGAGTGTCAATTTGAAAACTTCCCACCCTTAATGTCTTTCTTGCAGTTGAAAATATAATAATAATATATCGGAAAAACGCGAATGAATTAATATTTTTAGCCTCCTTGTTTCAAAATTACAGAAACAATTAARCTTGCCTGCATTGAAATTTTGGTTTTCAGAGTAGTGTTTAAACAAAAATTATGTCATTGGGTCTCCTTATAGTACAAATGATTAGAAGATTCGGTTACAACCGTTAAATTTGTTGATTATCAGGAAGAAAATCTAGTTAAAATAATTGATTTTGGATTTATTGATTATTTTACTTCGAGAAAAATATTTTTGTATTTATGGAAGATAAATTTCTACAATAAAACCCATGGGATCTACTTGCGCACTATCTTATAAGGTGTTCAACATGTTGTCTATTTTCCTGTGAATAATAATAAAGTCTTTTTTCGAACCCTCCGTTGATAGATATTCACGGATAGATCGATTGGCAGAAGGATAAGATTGGATAAGGATTGAACACCCTTAGACTTCTTAAGCCCATTGTTTGTAAAACACAACCTACTGATATTGATGATCTTAAAAGGCGAATTGTAGCAGAATGCCGGCTTCATCACATAATTTTTTTTTAAATAAAATTTTTTAGTAGAAATCGATTTTCAGTGGCATTTTTTAGGAACTTACATCCTGGAAAGGAGGGGCTGTGAATTTTTTTTTATAAGAGCTTCTTGTTCTTTTGACACCCTGTATATGCGCGAATGTTTTTTTCTATGCTCTTGATGATTTTGATCTATATCTACGGTTTTAATTTTATTTTGTAACAACTCTTCCTCGATTTACCTAAATATTTGCCTTTAGTGGTTTATTAAAATAACAGTCCAATTTCAGGTAGACTGAAGCTGCAAATTACTTGAAGGCTATTTATTGGCTTGGTCTATCGCTATTTGACCATCTTTTTATTTAGTATTGCTGATTGCCACCAATAGTTTGTGAGATTAAGAACAGTTTTTGTCACATTTTTGAGCAAAAGTTAATAAGTTTTTCAAAGTTTGATCTCTTTTTCGTGTATGGGAATGATTATGATAGTTTTAATTTGCTTTGCGATTATTAGATTAGTCTACATCTACTGCTAAACACGTTAAAAATTTTGAATATTATTATTGTATATTACACTATTTCTCAACAAATTGGCTACATTGCACTGCGATTGGTGATCGGACCAGAGACCAGAGATTGGACTACCTTTTTTTCGTTTCTCGTTTCCTAAAGCGCGTCGTAATATCCTCTTGGCTGAAGACCACTTAAAAAGTTCAAAAAGCCCAAATTACCACAGTAATAAAATTAAGTTTTCCGTCGCTTTAATGCTGCGAGCAGCGATGCCAAATCATGAGCTGGGCTGAATATGGATCTGCAATTTAGGGATTTTTTAAAACTATATTGAATCTTGAATCGGCCATATACCTATTATAAGTATACATATGGGATCGGCCATTTGAGTAGACTTGAAGTGAAGCATTCACAAATTATCGCATATTTTGGCAATGGTTTACTTTGATTTTGGTGGATCTGCAAAAAATTGTGCAGCCTCTCACAATAGACCGACGAAAAAGGTTTTCACGTTTCATGACAATTGAGTAAATTGATCGGAGAGGCAGTATTTAATTTAGCATTCAAAAGTCGCCCTATGAACGGCGATGTTTGTTTATCTTTACCCGAAAAAGCAACTTTGTTTACGCTAAATATCCGAACCAGTTCGATCGCCGACTAGAAATTTGCAGAAAATCGTCAATAAGAAAAAAACTGAAATCGAACAGCATAGCCACCCAAAGGGCCAGCGAGCAAACGATTATGTGATTTCTGTAGCTCGGTGCGTTTTTTATGTTATAAACACCTTCATTTGGCATGATTTATCGGAAAGCTCTACAGGATAAAAGTACCAATTTAGTGCTATTTAGGCACGAACGGTCGACCATCTCATCTGTTAATTGCTGAGTGTAATCGACATTTATTTTCAACTTTGTGTGTATTCTCATTGTGTGTTTGTCTAGTGTGTGCTTTTTGATGTTTAATGGATAGACAATGGAAAATCGGGCGCCAGTTTGCAAAAAGCAGGTAAGCAGGATTATTAATTTATAAATCCTTAACTTAATTGAGTTTAGTTTGTCGAGAAATAATTAAAATTTCAGTTCTCCAATTCGGTTTCTTTCCAATCAGATAACTGGGTTTTAGATCAAATTTATGTAATACTACAGGTTTTTTCTTTCTTTTCAGGTGGTACAATGCAGCTTT
>NW_026018508.1:6932836-6935450 GCF_020466585.1 Dendroctonus ponderosae
AATTCGTTCTTATTGCGAAATAGGAGCACTATTTATCAATCTGTAATAAAAGACGTGAGGAAATTCTGTCTTTTTTAGACAAAAATTTTTGAGGCAAAATACACAAAAAGAAGTTTGTAAGAAATTATGATGATACCTAACTAACTGCATACTAAATACTTATTACCGAAATATCGCAACGTGTTTCCTTAATTTGCATGTTCTTGGTTTATCAAAGTTGTTAAAGCCAAGTACCATTTATCGCAAAAATTACACGCACCTCATTAAAGAAAACTCTGCACACATGGAAAAAAATTATAAAAAAAGTTAGGGGTTTGGTGGGAAAAATGCAATAAGCATCTGAAAAAGGACTCCAATAGGTTGTACTTACTTCGTAATATTTATCTGGTCAATCACTTCTACAGTACCCAATTTTCTATATCCTGCATAGAGAAGATTATTACCGCGCAGTCCTGATCCTCGACCATCAATTGTTGCGTAAATAATACTTTTATTGGCTGCTAAGTAACTGCCCCAATCGATGCTATATTTATCTGTTACCTGGTATGTGTCTGGGCCGCCATACCTAAAAAATCATACAAAATCAACACCTGATTTCGAAAAAATGAGTGAAACTTACACATTTACTAGCATGGGGTATTTAGTGTTTCCGCTCGTGTCCAGATTAGGAGGCAATTTCAAAAGAACTCTACCGGTAAACCCATCAGCTATATCATACTCAAGTTTCACTTTCCCATGTAAGGTTTTCCCTTGCAACAAACCCACCAAATCCTCATTTCCAGACCACAGTAGCTTTTCCGTTCCATCTACAGAGTGAATTGCAATGTGTGGTACATCAGGACCACTGCAAGTGAACACCAAATGGCTGGCATCAGTGCTGAGTTCCCCAGTGTTGTACAAACAATTATTGCCACCATTTTTCGATTTCAAAGAACAACTAATACACGTTCGGTTCTTGTACACAGGGGAAACGGAGTAAATATGCTGAACGGAAGAGTCGTCTTCCACCGTAGCAGTGTAGTATCTGAAACAATGTTTTTGATATATTTATTTCAATATTAGCGGTTAAAAGCACAAGACAGCATTCGGTGTTTACATTGTCTATGCTTATTTAAGCATCATCACGCTTTATCAATTAGGGCAAAGCTAAAGCAACAATAAACTTCCTTAAGGTCACGCGTTCATTTGCGTCTCTACTGAAAGAATTAGCAGAAAATACTCAAACTCATTAATTCTGATTGGTAGGTGGACAATAAAACCACAAAGTGTTTGAATAAGTATGTGCCCCCGGTGGTTGAAAAATTATTCAAGCAATGTTTAACAATTTTTTTACAAACGAATGTCTGTTCGATTAATGTTTATTTTGATTTTTCTATGTCATTTTTAAAATCATAAGCAGTGAGACCTGGGATTTTTTTGAGTTGTAAAATTCTAATTCGACCACTTCTATGCGATATATACAAGGAGATTCAAAATTGGTGTTTTTATTTTAAATGAGTTACTGGGCGGAACAAAATAGTGTATTTCCCGAAGATATTAGCTGCACAATGATGATGATGCATTTTCAACTTTGCTTTTAAGCAATACTTAAAGTTATCAATGGTAATTCGGCAGATTATCAGTATACAGGGTTGCTCACGGTTGATGCCTCGTTAGACGCATATGAAAAAGGCGACTTGGGATTGTTCTGAAAAGTTGGCTACTCGAAGTCTAACAATTTAAAATATTTTCAGCAACGCAGCGTTTATACCAAAACGTAGCAACGACTTCGCTATTTTAAACGAGTCACCCTGTATATATTACTGTTTTTAGATTCGCAACTAGTTTCCAAATCTTGTTATTTTATACTTTGTTATATCCATCTCTAACGGTTTCCGAGTAATTAGTTATTTCCCAATTTTTTTACAACCAAAACATAGCTTTACTACTTTTTTAATTAGAATACCCTACATATTATCGAATAGTCTGAAAGACAGCCAAAAGACAAAATCGGGAATGCCTAAAAGTATTTAAGTATGCCTTGTATGTAATGCTCAAAAGGACGACCGTTCAATTCAAAACTTTCCGATTTTTACAAAAATTTGCTTTTATCTTCGGAACTTGACAAAGTTCCGGATATAAAACCGTTCAGGATTTCTACGTTCCTACTGTATATGTAAATATGTAGGGCAATTTGAAATGAATTTTGATAGTTCTTCAGGTTATTTGATAGCACATAGACTGGACTATTTTAAAAAAGTTTTTACGATTACAAATATTGCAGTTATAAACATTAAATTAGAACTAAGTTTTGAATGAAAGAAATGAAAAATGACTACTCGAGAACAGTTAGAGATGGGCAAAGGAAAACAATGGAGAAAATCTTTAAGGAATAAATTGCAATCGAAATAACACTATGTATAGGGTGTCTGATTTGAAATACCAAAGTTGATGATGCTTTTTGGTAAAAGCGGCTTTGCCGAAACAATGTTCTGGCGTGATTGAAGCACGATTGATTAACAAAACAATCCAAAGTGGCGTTTTCCGTATGCGTCTAACGCACAATGAACCGCGAACCATCCTGTATATAAACATTACAATTAACAATTTAACTATTATTATAAATAAATATTAG
>NW_026018508.1:6935550-6935666 GCF_020466585.1 Dendroctonus ponderosae
TAAAATAAATGAACTACCAAGCAATTATTTATTGACAAACAGCACAATTTGTGTAATTTTTTGTAAGTAAAATTTTATAGTCATACTTTGAAAATCTACCTGAAAACGACAACCAA
>NW_026018508.1:6936665-6940080 GCF_020466585.1 Dendroctonus ponderosae
AATTAAATAATAGCACTTTCAGTAGTTTCTCCCACTTTTATCAAGGCCGGCACGTCAATGCGCTTGAGACTAAAACGACCTAGAATTATACAAGCTTTCTAATGATGTTACCAAAGGTATATTGTAATGAACCAAGTTAATACTGATTTTATCACGATCACTTTAGTAGAGGAGCATTTCTGCCCGAGTTTCGACGCCCAATTGTTTCCGAAATATAGTAGGCCAATAATAAAAAAAACTAATATTGCAAGCTCAAGTAAAGAATTTCAGCCGGCGGGTAACAACTGTGACAAATTTGCTTTTCAAACTATTCAAATGCACCTAAACATTTCAATATATTTTACCCAACCAAAAATACCAAAAATTATATTTACACTTATTAGGATTTGCAATCATCGAACCGTAATAAATTACGTATAACAATTAAATAATTAATGTTTGTTCTAAAAAAGTTGTTCCTAACAGGCGACGTGAAAAAGTATGTCTTTTCAGCTCGTGTCTTTCGCGCTAAAGCAATCGCGTGCAGAAAAGTATACCTTTCCGCACCAAGTATATCTTTCCACACTTGTTAGGAAAATAACTAATGTGGCATTGAAACATTCAAATAAATATTGGAGTCTACTCCAAAGTCTTATTTATCAAAAGGACAGTGTTTAATTAGCACTACACATTATAAATATTAAAGAGCAGAAATATGCACATATTTTGCTTTTGCTATTGCTTGCTCATAACATCCGTATTATTTTTTTTTAACATAAACATTTTGTTTAAACATAAATTGTTTATAGAATGTTATTGAAAACAAAAAGGCAAAATGCAATGCAGGTTCTAAAATAAGAAATAATATGTTTACTGGTCAAGGTAATTTACTGAAATACTGGTTTAAATAAAAAATGGTAAAATCGCCTGTTAAATCGTTCAGTAAAATAAACGTTTTATAATTATTGAATCAAGTAAATTGTTTAGGTTGCGACTCCTTGCTTGATTTAACTGTTGGCAGAGAGAAAGTAGGTATAATAACAAAATCTGGAAACGATTACTATTAATTACGCAACAAATTTAGGTAGCCTGCGGAAAATATTATTTCAAATATCGGAATGTCTAATGTAAACTTTACACACGCAGTGTTTAGACTCGTTCGGTATGTTTATTTGATTATGTCCATCCGGCATCACTCCTCTCAGGGAAAGACAAATAAGTAAAACTTCTACAAAATGATACTTATGAGAGCGTATCAACGATACCAATAGTTGCAGATAGGCTCAATTTTTTTAATTTTTTGAATGAAAGATTATTTCAAAATAGCTGATCAACCAACAGATTAGTTTACTTCAACCTACTTGTTGAGTTTACGTTTTTATAATGAATTCCGAACATAAGACCAGCTTACTTAAATTTCAAATTTTCATTATTTGACTCTGACGGCACGGTTTGATGTTAAAAGAATTTTTTTTTGACAAAACTGTACAGATTTTATCTAACTTTAAGGATCTAGCCTTTCCTGAACTATTACTTACTTACTCATGGCACGAACCTTCTAAATGGTTTCTCACAGGCTCCATTCTATGTCACTAACTCCAAATTATCTTAATAATTGTTTATGCGTACCTTAATTACTCTGGCAGTTAATTTGCAAACAGATTCAACTTGTTTGTAATAATTAACACTCTCGTTCATATAAACTCTTGTCATATAGATTTGGTCTATATAAACAGTGTTAGAACTCTTAAGTTTTGAAGAAAACTTTGAAGAACTAATTACAAATGTAACCTTGGCAAAATTAGGCATAAAAAGTGTCTGCTTGGTTGATTAGATGCTGGTCTGCTTCTTCATCAAACATTTGTAAACAACTAATTTTTTATAGGAAAACTTTGTAAGTTTAGGCGCGTTTTCCAATGTTTTATTTGGAATAAACCTATTTCACTGTGGTTGAAATGGCATCTCAAAGAGCTATTACCTTTGACCCTGACTTTTTGAAACTCGAGTTTTGTGTGATTGGAAAATGTATGCTTTAATAGAACAGAAAAGGAATAAAATTCCATTTTTGTTAAAGAAGTCATTTTTTACGAGCCATTGTGTTATTACTGAGCGGGAATAACGTAGTTATGCTTGAGATGATCTGTGCATGTCTTGCGATTGCCCCTTATGGTGGTTTGTGTGCAAAGTGTTTAATTATTGGTGGGCTTGTATAAATAGCAACTATTTAGTGGATGTCGAGACCATCCACAAGGGTTCTTTAATTTTTTGAATTGTAATGTTCCACCTATGTGTCGATAAAGATTTTGTATTTGCCTACTCCTGTATATTGTTTCAAATTTAGTCATTCAAACAGGGCTTTCATTTCAACACAAACTATTTTTAATATCTATTAAATTTGAATTACTAAACAAAATACAAAAAATATGTCTACTTAGATAACGAAGGAAAACTTTTCTGGCATGTTCAATTTAATGGAAACAGTCAGTCCTGCGCTCAAAAAATATCGCCTAAAAATTTAAATGGCTCTCCCCACCGAGTGATTCAGCATCTCAAGTTGAATAAAATTATACATCCGTTGATGCAAGAAAAATAAAATTCGGATGGTCGATTCAGGATTGAGAAAACGTCTCATGTTCAGACAGAAGTGTTAACTAACAAAATTATCTGGAAATTTGAAAACTTGACGGTTTTACTGCATTTTGGAACTGTTGAACTTTGGAAAAGTCTCTGCCAAGAAATTATTCACGAATATGATCAAACTTCACGAAAAAATGTGCCTGTATTCTTGTGATATGCGATCATATAGTTCTTGGACAATATTAGGTGGGACTCTGTAAACAAATGTAGTCAAATGAACCCGTAAGAAAAAGTCCGGTGCAATCAGATCTGTAGATATTGCTGGCCATTCTATTGCACTCTTTCTGGATTTGGCTTGATTAAAAATATATGATGAGTGGCTCTATCACATTTTATAAAAGTTCAACGTTCGGATATCCAGTTAAATTATCAGCTTCAGCGCAAAGTTATTGTTTGGGGAGAAATTCTTGGAAAAAAAATATAAATCCCATATTTTGAGAAATAAGAAATAAATTTAACTGGATTGTCGTCTTCATCCTCTAGAAATTGTGATCATTCTAAATACAAATAGAGTTTTGCTGCTTTCGGGAGCAACGGAAGTCCACCTCACCCTAAAAAAGGATTTGGTGCAATAGAATGGCCAGCAAGGTCTCTGGACCTAACTCTCCCAGATTTTTTCCTCTGGGGCCTTTTAAAAACAAACCCCACCTAATACTATGCCAGTACTGAAAAATCGAATATTCCAAGAATGCAAATATATTTTCCTTGGTGTGAAGTCCTTTGGCTCGTGAGGATTTTTATGACAGATTATACTATTGCCAAGCGAATAACAGCGGTCACTTTCCCCAATTATTAAAAT
>NW_026018508.1:6940180-6942513 GCF_020466585.1 Dendroctonus ponderosae
AATTCGTTCTTATTGCGAAATAGGAGCACTATTTATCAATCTGTAATAAAAGACGTGAGGAAATTCTGTCTTTTTTAGACAAAAATTTTTGAGGCAAAATACACAAAAAGAAGTTTGTAAGAAATTATGATGATACCTAACTAACTGCATACTAAATACTTATTACCGAAATATCGCAACGTGTTTCCTTAATTTGCATGTTCTTGGTTTATCAAAGTTGTTAAAGCCAAGTACCATTTATCGCAAAAATTACACGCACCTCATTAAAGAAAACTCTGCACACATGGAAAAAAATTATAAAAAAAGTTAGGGGTTTGGTGGGAAAAATGCAATAAGCATCTGAAAAAGGACTCCAATAGGTTGTACTTACTTCGTAATATTTATCTGGTCAATCACTTCTACAGTACCCAATTTTCTATATCCTGCATAGAGAAGATTATTACCGCGCAGTCCTGATCCTCGACCATCAATTGTTGCGTAAATAATACTTTTATTGGCTGCTAAGTAACTGCCCCAATCGATGCTATATTTATCTGTTACCTGGTATGTGTCTGGGCCGCCATACCTAAAAAATCATACAAAATCAACACCTGATTTCGAAAAAATGAGTGAAACTTACACATTTACTAGCATGGGGTATTTAGTGTTTCCGCTCGTGTCCAGATTAGGAGGCAATTTCAAAAGAACTCTACCGGTAAACCCATCAGCTATATCATACTCAAGTTTCACTTTCCCATGTAAGGTTTTCCCTTGCAACAAACCCACCAAATCCTCATTTCCAGACCACAGTAGCTTTTCCGTTCCATCTACAGAGTGAATTGCAATGTGTGGTACATCAGGACCACTGCAAGTGAACACCAAATGGCTGGCATCAGTGCTGAGTTCCCCAGTGTTGTACAAACAATTATTGCCACCATTTTTCGATTTCAAAGAACAACTAATACACGTTCGGTTCTTGTACACAGGGGAAACGGAGTAAATATGCTGAACGGAAGAGTCGTCTTCCACCGTAGCAGTGTAGTATCTGAAACAATGTTTTTGATATATTTATTTCAATATTAGCGGTTAAAAGCACAAGACAGCATTCGGTGTTTACATTGTCTATGCTTATTTAAGCATCATCACGCTTTATCAATTAGGGCAAAGCTAAAGCAACAATAAACTTCCTTAAGGTCACGCGTTCATTTGCGTCTCTACTGAAAGAATTAGCAGAAAATACTCAAACTCATTAATTCTGATTGGTAGGTGGACAATAAAACCACAAAGTGTTTGAATAAGTATGTGCCCCCGGTGGTTGAAAAATTATTCAAGCAATGTTTAACAATTTTTTTACAAACGAATGTCTGTTCGATTAATGTTTATTTTGATTTTTCTATGTCATTTTTAAAATCATAAGCAGTGAGACCTGGGATTTTTTTGAGTTGTAAAATTCTAATTCGACCACTTCTATGCGATATATACAAGGAGATTCAAAATTGGTGTTTTTATTTTAAATGAGTTACTGGGCGGAACAAAATAGTGTATTTCCCGAAGATATTAGCTGCACAATGATGATGATGCATTTTCAACTTTGCTTTTAAGCAATACTTAAAGTTATCAATGGTAATTCGGCAGATTATCAGTATACAGGGTTGCTCACGGTTGATGCCTCGTTAGACGCATATGAAAAAGGCGACTTGGGATTGTTCTGAAAAGTTGGCTACTCGAAGTCTAACAATTTAAAATATTTTCAGCAACGCAGCGTTTATACCAAAACGTAGCAACGACTTCGCTATTTTAAACGAGTCACCCTGTATATATTACTGTTTTTAGATTCGCAACTAGTTTCCAAATCTTGTTATTTTATACTTTGTTATATCCATCTCTAACGGTTTCCGAGTAATTAGTTATTTCCCAATTTTTTTACAAGCAAAACATAGCTTTACTACTTTTTTAATTAGAATACCCTACATATTATCGAATAGCCTGAAAGACAGCCAAAAGACAAAATCGGGAATACCTAAAAGCGTATTATAAAAACGTTAAAAATGTTTTAAATAAATGCTCAAAAGGACGACCGTTCAATTCAAAACTTTCCGACTTTTACAAAAATTTGCTTTGATCTTCAGAACTTGACAAAGTTCCGGATATAAAACCGTTTCAAGATTTCTACGTTCCTACTGTATATGTAAATATGTAGGGCAATTTGAAAGGAATTTTGATAGTCTTTCAGGCTATTTGATAGCACGTAGAGTGTACTATTTTAAAAAAGTTTTTACGATTACAAATATTGCAGTTATAAACATTAAATTAGAACTAAGTTTTGAATGAAAGAAATGGAAAATGACTATTCG
>NW_026018508.1:6942613-6945706 GCF_020466585.1 Dendroctonus ponderosae
ATTATAGCCGCTTATTTTATTAATAATATTAGAAATAAGTCAAATATGTCAACACCGTCGTTCTGCTTTTTAACGTGATGCTTATTAACGTTACCGCTACTCATACGTAAATAAAGAAACACGTTATCTTCTAATAGCGTAAACGGTTATTTCTTTCCTAATGCGCATGCTCAGAATAACGGATAACGTAAAACGTGTTGCAATTAAGGGGCCTAAAAACTCCCTATTATGTTGTAGAGTCACTTTACCATATAGCGAGCGATAAAATAGACTGGCATTTAAGGCGAAAAATCATCTCGAGAGTAGATCTTTTTAATTCAATACATTTTTCTTCAGATAAAGTCTACTCAAAAATGAATAGGCACATATGGAGAACCCTGTATTTCACTGCAAGTCGATAATTTTATTGGCTTTTCATTATTTAGTTTCTTTTCCCAAGGATTTCAATTTCCAAATATGCAGAGTGCTTTAGGAAAAGTTGAAGCATCCATTGCTTTTCTTACTAACTCGAAACTTTTCGATAACGATTCATAAATGATTTTTGTTCCACATTCTGCCTCTATGTTTACTGCTTCCGAATTGATTCCGGAACCATTTATCTACCGCGCAAATACAACAATTATACAGTGCGTCCCAATTTCGGCCGTCGCTCTTTAAATATCCAACTTCATTAAGGAAAGTGCAAAATTTTTTCGTTAACAATTCAAATGGTTTAAAAGCATTTTATCTTCAATTTCATTGACAAGTTTTAAAGATCATAAAAAGTCAATTTTTATCTATTATTTCGTTATTGCTATAAGGTGTTTATACTTAATAAATAAAATTGAAGAAATATTGATTTTCAAATGATTTAAACTCTTAACAAAGCTCTTTAAAACTTGTAAATCAAGTAGGAGAAAGAAATGTTTATGAACAGGTTAAATCGTCGTAAAACAAAGACGACGTTCCATAGGGACCACTGAAATTGGGACCTGCTTTGGCCTGGATGACATTGGTGAGTTGGTGAGTTATAGCTCATCGAGTCTCACTGCGCCCCACCTTGAATTGCGTCTGTGGCGGAATAATTCTTAAAATGAGAACTTTTAAAGTGCATTTTTAATTAGGTAGTTGAAATTTTGCTGGTTTCTATCATCGCTCAGAAGTTGAGCAAAAGTAATTTTTAAGCGATTTCTTCGCGGTTTTTTTGTTTAGTTAATATTTTTAGAATAACAAAATTAATTTGGTTATTAATTTTAGTTTTGGCGTTGTCCATTGATCTGCAGCTTTTTGCAGATTTCTGCAGCTAAGTGAAATTCAGACAAATACAAATGGCTTTATATTTATAATTAAATCAGTGTAAGATGGGAGTTGGAGCGTTTTTCGTTTAGTTGTTGACTTTTATTAAKTTGGAACGTGAAATTTGCCTTTGGAAATATGGCCGTGCGAACAGGCACTTTTCACAAAAATGTCAACAATAAACAAACTGAAATCGAACTCCCAAGTAAAGCATGAATCATCCAAAGGGCGAACAATTAAATGATTAAATAATCATGTTTATTCTGCAGTTCGGAGTCTTTTTTGTCGAAAAGGTTTATGAATGAGCAGTTTGCTACCGACAGTGGACGAAATCGGTCAATAATGTTTTATGCCGGGTGAATCGCGTTCTTAGATGAGAAATATAGAATCATTGTGCACCTTCAGGCAAGTGGGTAGTTTGTATGTGTAGTGAACTGCTTGAGGATTAATGAGTAAAAATGGAGGCTGGAGCCCTGCGTGGTAAGAATGATCTCTAATCTAAAAATCTGTTAGCTTGAACTTCAGTTTAGTTTTCCGACAAACAATTGAATTTTTATGGATTCTGTATGTTTCTCTCTCTGTGCTTTGCTGATTTCAAATAAGTTTGGCTGTGGACAGATTGTATGGTGTACTAAACACATTTTCATCTTTCTTTCCAGGTGGCACTGCGCAGCTTTCGGTAAGTTTAGCATTACTTTGCCTCTGGTTTCTATGTAGACGTAGAACTTTTACTCCCATGTTCATCACCTGACTCGTATGGTGAATTTGGTATCGATTGAGCTATTGGGTCTTTCGTAGTTAATTTTTAAACCTTGGGAATACCTTGGGCGGTGGGGGGCTTTGTATTTTTATATTAAGCCCATCTGAAGCTTTTCGCTAAAGAACCGCGTCAGATATGGAAGTTTGGGTTCCAGAATTCAATAGAAGAAGCATCAGCTTACTGATAGTGGGTGTGGATTTGGTTCCGATAAACTATTGATTCCTTGACAAGAAATTTTTAAATTTTGGGAATATTCTTGGGCGACTTTGTATTTTTACATCTGAAGCGTGTCTCCAAAAAACCGTTTCAGATATGCAAATATGGGTTCCAGTTTTATGATTTTTGCCAAAAAAAGTAAAGAGTTTTCATTTGCATTTCTTCTTTATAGCGAAACCGACTGAAAAACTCTGTTGAATTTGTCACAAAGTCACACGAAATTTGAATACCAGACAGACATTTTAATTTAAAAGAAATTTTTTTCTACAGAATGTCTATCTTTCAAGTTTCTACTGGCTTTACTTTCGTAGTGGAAATTTTTTATTTAGGAGCATGCAGTTGCCTATAAGTGTTCATTTGAAAATCAACATTTATGAAGCGCGCAAAATTGAGGATTGCATGCGACTTGAATGAACTTTGAGGGTTTGCATGAATTTTGGCGGCATTTAGAGCCCACTCTTTGAAGTAAAGCTTTATTCAATAATGACAAATTCTTAGCTTTTTGTTAGCCAGTATCCCGACTACAGGTTCTTTATATTCGTATCATTACTTACCATATAAGGCCCAATCAGTTACTGGAGCCACCGATATTCCACATTTGAACACATCATCAGTATCAGTAGCCAATGCCATGCCAGCTGCATATCCCCCATAACTCCAACCCCAAATTCCAGTCCTTGTTGCATCAACATAAGGGAGATTTTGCTGAATTAGTCTGAAAATATTATAACTTTTTTTAAAAAGAATTAACGTATAAAGATATGAAATTCAAATTATTTAAGTTTTGTTTAATTATTTTAAATTTTTAGTTTTGCGTAACGATTATCTATAATCTTTGTATT
>NW_026018508.1:6945806-6949513 GCF_020466585.1 Dendroctonus ponderosae
TAACGTATAAAGATATGAAATTCAAATTATTTAAGTTTTGTTTAATTATTTTAAATTTTTAGTTTTGCGTAACGATTATCTATAATCTTTGTATTTACATAATTTTGAAAGCGTCGATGGTTAGGACATTAGATTTGTTGATTTTTGATTTCTTGATCTATTTCGGTTTTGCGCAAATATTAAATACGATATCAAATGCAGCTCACAAAACTGCAGTCCTTTCCCAATTTGTTCTTTTCGCCTTGTATATGAGTCACAGAAAACATGTTTTTTCGTACTTTACTAATACTAAGTATACATATATTATACTAAGAAATGACAAAATAAAAATCAGTTTAGAAATGAAACTCAATACATTCAGGCAAATTGTAAAAATTTCACATGTATGAGAAACGATAGGTATGTATATTACAAAATTGAAGTTCTTCCCAATTTGAACTTTTTGCAAGGAAACTACAAACATTAATCTTGTACGCTTCAAGTATGATGAACTTTCATCAGCAAAATCCAAAATAGGAAGAGTTGCTTTGCAATGTCTATCCAAAAATTAAAATTTGAAGAAACATTAATTAACAAAACATTCATATAAATAATAATAATGAATAACAAAAATTCACTGACTGAATTCACTGATTGTTTAGGCAAAAATATTGCGCTTCAGGCAAATTTGTCTCATCCGAAAGTTAATAGATTCCGAGATACAGAGTGTCAAAGTGTAAATAAAAATCTTGTTTTTTCTGAATAGATTTTTAACCAGGTTTAATAGAAGCACAAAAATTTGTGTTTGCTGGTTTTTTAGATCGGCAAATCCAAATTCCCTTTTGGTTAGCTTGTAGTTTCTGGAGGGCGCTAGCTGCAATAGTCTCGAGCCATTTAATACATCAGAACTTTTTTGGCGTATATGAACGATATTTTTTAAACAAAACATGGGTACTAGTTCGAACTCGATATCTCTCACCATTTTCGAGATTTTAAACATATAGTGATTTTTTGAACTAATTGAATATCTATCTCAAATTGGATAGCTAAATAAAATATTTTTTGCGCAAATTTTCTATTAAACAAAACTTAACAAACATTACACAGTATTTATTTAGGGACGTTCAGAACTACTTTAAAGTAATATAAATAAATTTACGACAATATTAGGGATCTAATTGGAGCTAGTTCAAAAAATGACTAGATGTTCCAATGTGATATATCTCGAAAACAGTGACATATATCGACTTGAATCAAGTACACATTTTTATATTACATTTTTATGTTACACAATATTGAAGAACCAGATATTTCCGACAAAAAAGCGATATTTTAAAATCCAAAAAAGTTCTGTAAAATTTCTTCTTAAATGGCTCCAGACTCTTGAAGCTCGCTTTCTAGAAACTACAAGCCAACCAATAGGCAATTTCGATTTGCCGATCTAAAAAATCCCCAAACACAAATTTTTGTGGTTCTAGTAAAACTGGTTAAAAATATATTCAGAAAAAGCGAACATTTTTATTTACACTTTGACACTTACTCTATCTCGGAATCTATTAACTTTCGCATAAGACAACTTTGCCTGAAACCCAATATTTTTGTAAACAATATGTCAGAGAATTTTTGGGCATTAGTTGAGGACCACCCTGTATATATTTCTGAAATCAGAAAAAAATCCAATGTACCTGTCTAAAAACATATACGGTGTTCCATAAAAAAATACTTTATCTGAAATTTTTATTTTTGATGAATTTTCGTGCATCCTTGCATATCTTTATTATAAATTCAAATAAAAAAAAAACAGCAAAATTATACAATTTTGTGTTAGTCACTTTCACAATTTATTTGAAATAAACGATCTAGCAGGATGTAAAAAGCAGGTAGAAAATGTTGCTGATGTTCCAACTTTAAGAAAAAAAATTAAACGCAAAGACGGGGATGTAGGTTAGGGGTTGAAAACGTTATCTTTGCGATTTGGGGCGAAACGTGAGCACCTAGCGGAAAACGTTGAATGCAAAAAAATATTTCAATTTGTGAAATGATGCGTTTTTTGACGTTGAATATGCATGCTTTTTCCGTAGTTTAAAAGACGACCAGTTTTCGAGGTATGTAGAGTTTTTGGAAAAACTACCCTTATCTTTCACGATCAATTGCCGTGATTTTTTCTATCGCGAAAGTAAGTGGTCATTTTTAATCGAACTTTTAAGTGAAAATAAATTTTTTACCATTTTTTTTTATTTGATTTTCAGCTGTTGAAATTTTTAAAGCGATTTTTTAAAAATATTTTTCTCGTAAGTACTCTCTAAATGAGCCCCTACAATTCCTTAAAAAGAATCACGTCAATTTGAATCATCCTGTATATAGAGGCTGTAACCTATTAACGTTTCACAGTTGAATATAATTTTGTTTCACTTTAATAAGTAATTAACTTACTTCTAGTTTACCATAATATACAGGGTGTTCATACGAATATTTAAATATGTGATTACTTCTACTTGAGAAATTGATGGTCATTTGGTTTATATACAGAGTGTCCCAAAGTGATGGCTCAAAACAAAATAGAGAATTCCTCGGATGAAAATGTGACGAATTAAGACAACTTACGTTAGTTCGAAATTTGAAGGTTATAGACATACATACTTTCATTTTTGGTGGTATTTATTTTTGCAAGTACTTCACACTTATCACTTTAAATTTTTATTTTAGTTTTTTATTATCCTGCTTTTATTGGAACTAAATATTTTAATTACATTTATTAAACAGGAGTTGTTGAGCATAAGATATATTCCCCCAAATATTCCATCAGATTTTGAACAACACCCAGACCTACAAGAAAACGGCTGCAGTTTTTTGAACACCCTGTAAGCCGACTTTTAAAACGGCTAGAGATAATCCCGCATTAATTTTGCACAAAAAATGTATTCTTAGTCGATGTCTCAATAGCGTGCAGCAGCGATTAAAGAAGAATATAAAAAAACTGAAATAAAAATGTAAGTTTTGTGACCTGTAGATCGAGAACCGCCAACTCTAAATTAAAGTAAGTTGGCTTAAATAAGTCCATTTTCATTTGTGCCGTTACTTTTAGGAAACCTTGTATATTGAAATATAAAAATACAGAGTTTTAAAACTTAAAAAGAGAAATGCAAATTAATGAATTAATGTTTTCGAAACCGCTTGTGATCTTTCCGTGAAATTTCACAAGTAGTTACAGCTAATTAACGAACGTACTTTTCTAACAATAATATAATAAAAATACAAATAAAAATTACAAACATAATTTTTCCATACACAGAAAATAAAGATCAGGAACAACATTGCTCATACACAGACACTGGTAAAGCAAAAAATTATGTGTGGAAGAAATCATCATATTATGATGATAAGTTCTATATTGTTGAGGCGGATTAATTTTTTACAAACTTCTTTTTGGGTATTTCGCCTCAAAAATTTTTGTCTTTAAAAAAGACAGAATTTCCTCACGTCTTTTATTACAGATTGATAAATAGTGCTCCTATTTCGCAATAAGAACGAATTGTTTATCAAAAAGTCATCAAGAACTATCACCTAGAGGGTATCCTACGACACACTTAGGCTCAAGCTGTAAGAGAAAATTCCAATTAGTAGAGAAATTAATTTGAAAAATTACCTTCACGTTTCGATAGCTATTTTCTGCTATCGTTATCAAAAGAACCTAAATGAACCTAAAAAAGAGTATGTTAATAAATTGT
>NW_026018508.1:6949613-6972941 GCF_020466585.1 Dendroctonus ponderosae
AAAACCTGTAGTATTACATAAATTTGATCTAAAACCCAGTTATCTGATTGGAAAGAAACCGAACTGGAGAACTGAGTAAAATTTTAATTATTTCTCGACAAACTAAACTCAATTAAGTTAAGGATTTATAGATTAATAATCCTTCTTACCTGCTTTCTGGATACTGGCGCCAGATTCTCCATTGTCTATCCATTAATCATCAAAAAGCACACACTACACTTGAACACACAATGAATATCCATACGAAATTGAAAATAAATGTGAATTTCACTCAGCAATTAACAGGTAAGATGATCGACCGTACTTCCGTGCCTAAATTTCACTAAATTCGTACATTTATCCAGTTTATGAACAAAAGACTGGCGACCGATTTCGGCCCTTGCCCACCATGAACTGAACACAGTTCAGTTTTTAGCAAAAACTCATGCGATGTTAAGGTGTTTATCACTTTAAAAACGCACCGAGCTACCGAACTTACATGACATAATCGTTTGCTTCCTGGCCCTTCGTCTGACTCATTGCTTAGCCATGCTGTTTGATTTCAGTTTTTTCCTTATTGACAATGTTCTATGAATTTCCAGTTCACGATCCGACTGATTTGGATATTTAGCGTAAACAAAGTTGCTTTCTCGGCCTAAGATAAACAAATATTGACGTTCATGCGGCAATTTTTGTATGCTAAATTAAATACTTGCTCGTCAATGAATCTTTTGCTCAATTTTCATGAAACTTCGCTTGAACGCTTTTCATGAAATCTAGCTTCACAAACCATGATTTGTGAATGCTTCACTTTGATTGCACTATTAAGCGCGACGGAACTTGATTTTTATGAAACTTTGAGTTCGTATAGCTTGATATGTTGTGCAAAACGGGCCTAAAGGCCAGATTTTCATTTTAGTTAGATCATGACTTATGAATGTTTTCCTCTACTCACATCATTGAAAGCGACGGAATAATTTACTTGATTTCCACATGAGCTCTCGCATCTATATTTTGCCAGATTTATCAAAACGCTTTCAAATTCTGCATTTTAGTATTGGATTTGTTAAAGTGATTAATGAGCATATTTTATGTTCAAAAAAGGCGCAGTTTAACGCAGTTCATCACTAGATGACAACTGGAGCGTTATTGCTTAACTGGTTCTCTAGCAATGAGCTAAAAACTAACAGCGTTTTTTGAAAACCCGCAGTAATTTCGGATTATTACTCTTTCCGTGAAAGCGAAAAACATTTGTAGAATAATGATTTATATGAGCCGTTTTCTTTGAAATTGGTGTAAGTGTATTTTATTTAATATGGAGATATTTGAGGTTGAATAATTAAAAAAATACCGTGTGTCAATTTGAAAACGTTCCACTCTTAATGTCTTTCTTGTAATTGAAAATATGAAAAAATCGGAAAAACCCGTCAAGTTTATTTGTAAAGGGGACACTTTAAATAAATGTTTTTAGCCTCCTTGTTTGAATGAAACAAATCAGTTTCTTTTTATAAAATGTTTATTTAATATTTCAACAATAAAAGGAATTAGCGATAAAAAATGTATCAGTTAACCGTCAAAAAACTTAAAAAATTGGTGAAAAAATCAGATAATTTTGGTGCAATTCTGTCAATAAAAATTTATAATTTTGTGTGACGCAGATTAAATTTGATAACAAGAAATGGCTTTTTGATAACAAGAAATGCTGCATGAAATTTAAATTAATTTAGTCTTTATTTTTTAGTGGCTCTGCAGCAAACGCACTTAATTTAGTACAACCAGCGCATTTTAGTTCTTTACGCAAATGGTACAGCAAATATTGGTGCACTGAGCGCTTCACTTCCATATAATATCCACTTAATAACCTAATAGCATAGTGGCTAAAAAAAAACGATTTATCCAATTGTACCCATTGGTAGACTTTAGAATCCATTGCAACACCTTGCATATTATTAAAAAATTCTGTGTTTTTACTACTCATTTTGCTGCTTTTCATCTAACCATCCTATCCATCAATCTATAATAGGAGTTTTGCATTCAAATACCCCACAGGTAAAAAAACCTATATGCATCTACAATTTAGTTTTGTTTAAATTGTAGATTCTAAAAATGTCGACAAAGCTGATGCACACGATGATTCAGTTAATAAAGAGTTAAATACTGACTTGAAAAGACATTCAGAAGAGGCCAAAGTAACTAATACTTCTGATGAAGACAATGTAGGAACGAGTTTGGAACCTTCAAGTGAATATAAGACGGCAGGTGACGAACCGTTTCCCACAAATGATGAAAGTATCATCATAGTAACTCCGGTAAAAAGTGTAAAATCTTTATCGCCAGTAAATAAATGTCAAGATTTTATCACAGTAAGAAGAAAACGAGGTAAGCTAATAACGGGTAACTTAACTGAAAACAGTGCGATTAAATATTCGACTCTTTCAGAGGAGAAAAAAACGCTTGATTGCCCAGCAACACCGACGGATCAAAATATTGAGAGTCAGATGAAGGTAATGCTTGACTCTATATATGGAAAGTCATGGAGAGCTCATCAGCAAAAAGTGTTTTTACCAATGTCTGAGCGGAAAGTAAAACGTTCAGATAATATACCGATTGTTGCTCCAATCACGGAAAGGTAAACTGATTAACAGCACTTAAGAGATATTTTGTGGAGGCAGGTGTCTTAAATGTTTGGGCAATTAAAATAGTCCTTTTTTGTGGTTGTTTTTCAAATAAAATTGAACTGGATTATCGAAAAACGTAAGAAGTAGCTTATTGAAGTTCAACCCACTGAAACTCAAATAGTGAACATTTCAAGAAAATGGCATGGCATGTTTCGTACATTAGTTCGTTCTAGTTCCCAATTAAACTTTACAGTTTTACGGTAAGCATGAAATAGCTTTAATATTTTATTTTTTGAAGGATTATAAAGCCGCCCTTCAAAAACACTCTGTTACCGAATAAAAAGTTGACTCATACCAAACTTAATTTTGATTCGCTGAAGAAACCGGTAAAATCGCCTTGGATAAGCAAACTGAAAGGATTAGTAGATTCCGACTCGGCTGATGAAGGCAACAATACAAAAGGTAGTTTTGTTTTATCAACTAGCTAATTTGGTCCGGTATTGAGTAAGTCGAGTTCTTTCGAAGAAAAGTACTCCGACATATTGTTTTTTTGCGTTAGTATTATAATGCTAATGCTGTCATCATGAAATTACTTTTATTTAATACCGATTGTAGTTTTTATCGTGGTTGTTTAAAAAAAACTATTTTGTGCTAACAAGCGTGCTCAGAACAGAATGATCTGAAGAATCATATAGAAAGCTTTTATACTATTGATTTTAATAAAAAAACATTTTTTGACGAAAAACTTCCAGGGTCTTATCAATAAATGCAACAAATACAGCGTGATTCAGGTTTAATGTTGGTAACTTCAATAATCGATACAAGACAGATTGCAATAATGTCCTCACATGATCTAAAATGTTACTTTAAATCGCATCGTTACAGGGATAAATAAAACGATTAATCGTTAAAATAAAAACTTTTTCCGTCTTCTTTCATACGTTTTGAACAACGTAACTGTGTAACTTTTGTGTCTAGTGCAGACTATTTATTATTCATTAGAAGTGTCGTGTGTTCCAAACCTTAATCGGATGAGTGGTTCAAAATGTATGAGAAAATCGAGAAAATGTTTATTTCAACACGTTCTAGCTCTAAAACAATGTGATTCAGGCAACAATTTACATCATGTAAGGGTACTATTCTAACTAACCTATTCTTTCGATTCTTGATGTTATCAAGATGAAACCTGAATCACCCGAAGCAAATAAATATTTATTACAGAAACTTGTTTGATTGAAATAAATATTTTCCCAACATACAAAAAATAATTGAACATTTTCCATAAAACACCTACAACTGATGCGGAACTCAAAAAATATTTATTTCGATTTAAGCAGACAGTTGCAACTAATTTTTCAAATACCCTGATCAAATGAAATTACACATGGTAAAACAATTACAGACAAAAATAACGAACTTATATATCTGAAATGCTCCTGGGTTATTCGAAAAAATGGCCTCACTCTGTTCCCTTTTAGACCGGTGACGATGGCTTAAATATAGCCGAAACGTTGGTCCAGGCAAAAGTGTTTTATTTACGATACCGTTATTGACCGATAAACCCAACCATCTTTTAGTATATTGCAAAGTAGCAAAATTTTATATATTTATCAATAACTAAGCAAAAACTAATTAAAATAGTTTGTTTGTTCAACCTGGCAAAATGTCGTTTTTTGGCTGATATTGATAGCAACGTTGAAGATTAGATTTATTATTTTTGTTGAAAATTTCTTTGATCATCATTTGAAATCTTATACTGCTCATTAGACGCATAAATAAAATATTCGCAGTAGTGAGAAATTCCAATCAACACAGGTTTTCTAGAATTATCTGAGTGGAAAGTAAAATGTTTTGGCACTTTTCCAAGCATAGATATTTGGGCTTACAGCACCATATACAGCAAGTTTGCCCATTTTTTTCCATTGTGGCCGACTTATTTTGCAAAATATAGTCTGTGGCTGACTATAAATATGGGCAAACAATTTTGGAGTTTCTGTAAATATTTCACAGTTATTTTATTAAATAATTAAAAATAATTTCAATAAAAAAACTATAAAATTTAATTTGTTTTTTGTAGTTTCTCGAGCTACTTTGAAAACATTTGCGGTCGACCGTGAACGTTGGCTACCGCGAATGACTGTGGTTTATGTTTCGTTAGATGTTTTACTGTCTTTTCCGACAGAAAAATTGATACATGTACGCTTTATCATTAAAATCACTTAACCAATGTATTTTTGTTTCAGACATTAAAAAAGTTAAAAGTCGGCTTAATTTTGGTGATAAAACTCCAACAAAGAAAAGTGTAAAAAGTAACCACTATGAAGAAAATACTGCTAATGTCAAACATTTGCTTAAAGAGTGCAACATAAAAGCAAATATTCCTGCAAAGGCAAATCTGCAAAAGCAATATTATTATCAGAATATTGAAAAGGGTGCAAATACTATTGGTAAACGTAGAACAGAAAGTTCTAGTTCAATAACAACAGATGAAGAATATGACAAAGAAATTGAAATTTTGGAGCTAACAAGAAACAAGACAGTACGCGAGAAAAACAAAAAGTATTCCTTTTTGGAATCGTTATCAGGTGAGTGATTATCTCAGGAAGATCTCATAATAGAAATGAATTAATGGTATAAGAAATAAATAAATCTGTTTTTGATTTAGCAACTGTGCCATTAAACCAGTGTGACATGTCTGCACGATTATTCCGAACTAACTTTAAGCAACACAAACAGGAATTGGCGAAAAGGCTATTTTCATTATTTAATGAGAACGTTTTTGACGATGCCATTCCAGGAAACTGTGCAATAGAATGGAATACCAAATTAACAAAAACAGCTGGATTGTGTCATTTTAAAAAAATTACTCACCGTCAGGGTCAAATTGAAAGACAGGTATTACTAAGTGGGTCTACTTTTAATATTTGTTTTAGTGTGTGGTACTATGGAATAATTAAAATATCTCGCAATCTAGCCATCCGATTTGTCTGAAATTTTTTGCAATTTTGTACCAAATAACGCCCGATTTAACTGTGGATATGGCATTTTTGCCAAGTATCTCGTTTTTTTGAAGAGATTTTCTTTTTTCTAATCAAACCCTATAGATGGTTTGTGATTTTTAAATTCCGCTTGCAATTCAGAACACTTCGTCTTGGAAGCATTATTTTCTATCATTTGAAGTTATTGAAGAAATGGAGGTCCAAAATCTTTATTTTAATTAATTTTACTTCAAAGCAACTGTAGGCGAAAGCTTACCGAACATTCCTCCATTTGTAATAACTTTCAATTTTAGAAAAAAGTTTCGAAAAAAATTCTTGAGGAATTCTAAACTCGAATCTAATTGATATTGTTTCCTTAGAAACAAATACCAATTGCGTAAACCTTAAGCAAATATCAAATTAAATCTACATATTTGTTTTAGGTTAAAATTAGTTTATCCACTAAAGTTCTAGATTCTCCATGTAGATTAAGAGATACATTAATACATGAAATGTGCCATGCTGCATCATTTATTGTCAATCGCATAACGGATGGACATGGACCATATTGGAAAAGTTGGTAATTGATTTATTGGTATTTAATGATACAATTTGATATTGAATAAACGTGCTGATTGCAGGGCTTTTAAAGCTATGGAAAAGTTTCCAGAGTTGCCGCCTATAAGACGATGCCATGATTACCGTATTAATAGCAAGTACACTTACAAATGTACTGGCTGTCATTATAGGTAACAAATTAGATGTTCGACATTAAACGTTATCAATTTTTAACTAAATTTTTATTTAGTTTTGGAAGACACACAAAATCACTTGACTTGGACCGGAAACGTTGCGGTTATTGTATGGGAAGATTTGAAGTTTTTTTGAACAAAAAAGGCAAAAGTGGTTCCACTAAAGCTGTCCCGATTGCTGAGCGAAAGGAAGTCACAGGGTTTGCGTTATTTGTCAAAGAAAACTATGCCAAGTATAAAGAACCATCGAAAACGCATCGCGACATAATGACAATGCTCAGCCAAAAGTTCGCAGAACTAAAAGTTATAAGTACAAAGTGAATATGTTTTTAAATTTTGTAATTTTATGAAAAAAAACTGATTAGATAATATTTTTTTACCAATAACCTGAGAAGTCACCATTATTTACCCGATTATCTTAGCGAGAAGTTATATTTCTCTCCTTCGGTCCATATAATAATAATAACAAAATCCATAGGTAAATCATGAATATGTGAAAGTTTTTCGTTATATTTATTTTGCCCACCTATCTTCGAGTTCAGGCGAGATTCCAACCATTTCCACTACTCAATCACTGTAACTTTAAGATTCACCATTTTTTCGCTTTTCCCAGAAGTTTTTCATGGAACTTTTATCGGTTTTCCGGAAACCGTTAAATTATATTGCGGCAATTGGACAACTGAACGTCAGGATACATTCAAATATTGCGACACTTCAGAAAATTAGTGCTAAATTCAAAATCTTATTAATTCAATTAAGGCAATTATTCGTGTTGGTACCAAAAAAACTATATATTTCGGTCGAGAAGGCTATTAAATACCTCGCATAATTATGTATATTATAAAAGTTCTCGGTTTATAATGTACTATTATATTATACAGGGTGTCCCGGAATATGTGGGCATGCTTTCGGATTTGTACAGGGAACGTTAAAAAAACAAGTTTCTATAAAAAAAAATCCAGAGGGCCCCTACGGAGATACAGGACTCTAAAGGAACCACCTGAGAATTTTTTTTTAAATAACTTTTAGAAGACTATGCAATTTAATTATTTTCTCACACAATGAACAGTACATCATTGCTCCTAAAAAGAACCGATGAAAACATTTTTAGCATTTCCATTGCCAGGGATGGACTAGGTGGAGCACAATAATAGTATTTTTTTTACTCTTTACAATGAAGACACGAAAATAATGTATTTAGGTAGCTTTAACCTTAAACTAAAAAATACATTCTTGATTCAGAACGGTTTTCGAGGAAAAAATATGTTTATTGAGTACAGAAGTATAGAAAATAGAAGAATTAATCAAGCAAACTAAGCGTTTAACGTGTCCCATTTGCTAATTTACTGAAGATATCGAAGGGATTTAACCAAGGCTTAGCCGCCTTAAAAAAATTTCCATTGGATATTACGAATACTAACATCTTTTCTTGGCTATCTATCATCAGACCAGGTTTTTATTGGCTCGTTTGAACCTCCACTCCTCTAGGAAATGAACATTAAGAGACTGAAAACGTTGAAAACATGTCAGCTCGTTTAAATTCCATGTTTCCACATGTTCCCGGTGAATCTTCAATTAACAGATCCAAACGATTAGGATAATTATCATACACTGAAGCTGGTTAATTTTTTTTGTCTAACCAGGAAGTTTCTTTCAGTACCTACTCCACGTAGCAAGGTTCCCATAATTTATCCTAGTTTTCCAACACTACCAGTGACCTTACATGTTCATTTAAAATGCCGTATCAATGTTTAAAGGCGCTTACTCCTTGTAACTAATGAGTTTTTACCAGTTCACGGGAACTTGGCCTACATTCTTTGCCTCAATAATTAATTCCTGTTTCACGTATCAAGTTTAAAAGCTCCACCCTTAAACAATGTTTCGCCTTCGTACGCGACTATTGAGTGCATAACGTCTTACATTATTCCAAGTGTGGGCAGGCTTTCCATTACTAGTTTTTTAGCATAATGGAATCATTATTTGGATAAAAAGTTTAGAAATATTGCGCTGTAAGTATGCTATTTTAATTACTGGAATTTTGTTGGATTTTATATAATTATATTAAACCTTAACTACATTTCCAACACATCATTAATCAGCAGGCAAATGTATACAATGAGCGCAAAAAATGTTTTAGCGTCACCTATTGAAGCTAAGAAGAGAAAATGTACAATAATCCCGGAACACCTTTACCACATGGAATGATGGACAACAGCTATCAAATTCCTAATCAGAATATATATTTTGATGATGGCATGCAGTTTTACAGAACTAAAAATCAAAATACAATTACAAAGGTAAATTCTTGCTATTCCTCTCTATCAAAATCAGAATCAGTTATCTGGCCCAATATACCACCAAAAATAAAGCAAAAAGTTTAATTTAGAAATTTCTAAAACTCTATGCAGAAATATGACTATAAAAAAAGCTACCTATATGCAAATAACACTCTCGCTCTTTACTTTTGAATGGGCTGTAAAATCTTTAATATATGTTTAGGTGGCTCCTGTCCCTCCTCCAAAGTATTCCAATGCTGAAAATATGGAAATGATGGAATCCATTGACGATAAGAGTGTGAAAAAAAGTGTAATATTTGATAACGTGAAACCTATTTTTGTTACCATGAGGTTACTAGGCATACTTCCAGTTGTTCGCCGTGGTTCAATTTTCATTATTTCTACAAAATGGATTATTTACTCCTTCCTACTATTATTAGCGGTTGCTGGTACAAACCTTTACTTGTATCGATTTTCTTTAAGCTAATATTGTCTTTTTGTGCAGGTTTTATTGGATATTTGAAATATTATAATATAAATGTAACAAGAACTGCTGAAGGACGGTTTGAAGAAGCAGTAATAGATTACCTCTTCACTGTGTATCTGGTACCAATATTTGTTAACATACTAGCCTTATACGAAGCGAAAAAGCAAGCAAATGTGCTGACTCAAATGGTCTCTTTCGAACGTATATATACTAGGATGTTTAAAAAGCGAATTGGATTCGATTTGGGCAGTAAGCCATTGGTGATGACGGTCGTTTTACTGATATTGGGATGTGGTGTAATGGTCATTACCCACTTTTCAATGGCAAACTTTATCATCTATCAGGTAACGAAGGACTATTCTCTTAAGTGCGCTAAACATATATGTACATTATTATTTTAGGTGGTGCCATATTGCTATATAAACGTGATAACTTTCATTATAGGTGGAGCCTGGTATATTTATTGTGATATAATAGGGAACATTGCTACATGCCTGGCTGAAGAATTCCAGTTTGCTTTACGCAACATTGAATACTCCAATCGAGTATGTGATTACAGATCACTGTGGATGATCCTGAGTAAAATAATCAGGAACGTGGGAAATTCATTTGGGTACACCCTAACTTTCCTCTGTCTGTATTTGTTTTTCGTCATAACTTTAACAGTTTATGGATTACTGTCTCAGATTCAAGAGGGAATGGGCGTTAAGGATATTGGTCTCACAATAACTGGAGTTTCAGCAACTCTAATGTTATATTTTATTTGTGATGAAGCTCATTATGCATCCACTTGTGTAAGTCAGCACGTAACACGTACAAGTAGTGTGTTGTATGTAACTGATGTCGTTCCTCTAGACGTGTTTAGGGAGTTTAAAATAGTTGAACACATTTTCGACAACATTGTCCATTTGCCACCCGCATAGAAATATCTTTAGAACCCGTTCTTTTCCAAATAAATAAATTCTGGTACAATTTTGCAAAAGTACTTGTTTGCATCTTTTAAGCACAGGCACATTAGGTCGGACCTTAATTTTTTTTCGTCGGGGATTTTCCATCGGCTGAAAATCTCTTTTATAGGCTCTAAAAGTTCGGCGCAAAAAGAAATTGGACTTTTCCATGCACGTGCCTCAAAGAACCAAGTTTTTCATTGATTTTATATGAAGAAAAAACGTATTAATTTGTTTAGTAGCTAAATTTCGGATTTTTGTTATTGAAGCTTTACTGAAGCTCATTATTGACTGGAAGGGAACCATCAGTTTTTTTCAATATCGTGAAAAAAAATTATTATCCTCGGAAAACTCGAAAAAATGAGTGAAAAGTCTTGAGACTGAACCCAGCTGATGAGAGCTAACAGGCTCGAAACCGGTCCTGGATGTGCCTGGAGTGGGCGAACCTCGAAATTTGCATTTGCTTATATGATTTCTTTGTTTTTTTCTCTGTTTTAACTTGGATTTTATGAATTAAGTTAATCATTAAGTTTAAGAATACAATTACGACGTTGGGTAAACCCGCACTGACTCGGATAATACCGACGAAATTCTTGTATTATATATTTAGTATTTAAAGATTTGTTTTGAGCTGCGGAATCCAGTGGCACGCTTATTTTTTGTGTACGAATTACGAATAAGTTATAAGCAGAAACCGGTGCAAACATTGGTGTAAAAAGGTGTTTTCTTGTAACCTTGAAAGTTASTAAAAAAATCGGCAATTTTTCTTCCTTTATATATGCTTTTATGTATTTTGAGTAGCTGAATCGAATGGTGGCATCAGGTGGGTACCTATAGGTTTCAGCAAAAAATAGTTACGAACGAAAATACTCGAAAATTGAAAGACGCAGATGAAAATTATATGCTCATTATTGCCAATCAATGTTAGATTTTTTTAATAAACTACGTATTGTCACATATAGGATCACAAATAGGATCATTTGGGATTAATTTTGTGTAGGTAAAAATTATAAAATAAATGAAAAATGATTCTAATAAACAAAACTTATAGAATTGATAGTTCACAGAACTTGTATTTAATTTTTCCAACTTTATTTATAATAAACTTTCAATCATTTTTGATCGTAAACTAACACTATTTACAAATTACTTTAATTTAACTTATTCAGTCATATGACTTCATCAGCTTGTTGTTTTCGCTATCTGGAAATAAACCGAATCGTTGATCATAAGTAATAAGTATTGTATTTGTTTAGTATTATTTGTCAAAAGCTTGTAGAACTCACTCATCAACTTCTCCTCTTTGGGATTTTTTATTATTTCTAACCCATGAACGTAATCTCTGCGTTTATTCCATTTTGATGGATTTTTATCAAAAAAATCTTGATTTTGAAGCGCCCAAAAAACTTGCATGTATATCTACATATAAAATCACACTTGAATTGACCAAATTAATCGCATCTCTTTCTGTAGCTAAAACTCTTTACTATACATCAACGCGTTAGAGCTTGACTGCAAAGCTTGGCTCATCTTGGGATTTCTTCATTTGAAATATACCGAGAAATAACTTTTTTCTCTTACTAAAAGTAGTCATCATTGAGATATTCACACATTGTATAAAGGAGCTTTTAACATTCAACTGAATATAACAAGGTGATTGGCAATAATGAGCAATAGAATATCATTTTCATCTYATTGCATTTTCGAGTTTTTTGAGGATTTTCGTTTGTTACTKTTTTTTGCCGATACCTTTACAAAAACTGACTTCATCAGCTGAAAATACGTAATTAATTTTTTTTTCTCGTTTTTCAGGTCCGGACATACTTCCAGAAAAAAATTCTGCTTGTTGAACTTTCATTTATGAACGAGGACGCACAGCAAGAAGTAAGTTTTCACTTTTAATTCTCTTAAACTCGTTTAATGTTTTTGATTGCAATTACGTTGAATCTACAGGATCTTGTGGCGTAATATCACTACTTAGTTGAAAAAATCTTCAGTCCAAATACAGTAAAGAAATAATAAAATTTAGTATAAAACAAGCTTTGGACTGTGTGGTTTCATGTAAATTACCGAAATAATAAATTGACATTTATAAATTTATTTCATTGTTTGTTAACGTTGAATGCTGATACTTAAATAATTTTTTAAACTATAAACTATAGTCTTTTTTACTCTGCTTGATTGAGTTCTCTGATTAAAGGGACAGTCTGTATATTTAACTAAATTCAACGGAGATATTTTGGAAAGAGATGAATATTTATTTCTGCAAAAAGAATCGTGACTTTTTTATTGCTGTTTCTTTCGTTGATTCGCGTTTACAGAGTCAATAACGCGTATATCAGTGTCTTATTGGCTTTCCCTTAGTTCACGTTGAATAACAAACAATTCGGTTAATTTTATGTGACTATTTCGTTTGACAAATTAGTTTCCCTAAATGATATTTTTAAACATGACGTCGTAACTGTACAATTTCACATTCTATTTTCAAATTCTTTTCGTTAACAATTGATAGAAACTATTGATCCATTAGCTGTTCTTGTCGTTCTTAAGATCTGCGTCACCAATGTTGATTGACTCTAAATATAATACCTGATTCTTAGTATCCATTAGTACAAAGCTTAGTGGCAAACTTTGTATGCTTTGGTAAAAAGTACAGTTTGATTGAGAAATAATTAAGCATTTTCTCTTGGGTTAATAATATGTAGGAAAAAATCATTTCAATGGAGACGCAATCGAAAAAAACATGCAAATATCCAACCGACGTAACTGATAATATTTTGTCCAGATACGAATCGTACTTAAAAAACAAAAATTTCAATTGAGCTGGTTCAAATTTGACTTCTAAGTTATTGGTTAAAAGCGGTGCAGATATATGCTGTTTTGGGAAGTACCTACATATTCAGCTATTAGCCAAAATCCAAATTTAAAAATGTGTATACGTTTTGTCTATTTTTCTACAACTAAATGAAGATGCATTCCTTCAAACTTGAAAACTGGAAAGTTTTGCAGCTAATTTTGCAATACGGATTCAACTGTGTTATATGCATGGGAAGTGTTCGTCAGACTTAACATCATCAAATAAATGCAGCTGATTTTTCCATTTTGAAAATAAATAAAAAACAATAAAATGTACGTAAACATCAAATTTAACGTATTTTTTGTTCGTTTCAAATAGATTTTTTTATCACTCTTAATCAATAGCATTTTTCGAAAACGGTATATGATTCTAAGAGAAGTTAAAAGATCAAAATTAGGATCTATGCTTGACTCACCAAATGATGCACAAAATTTTTTCGAATTCTCACTGCAAATAACCATGCTTACAATTAGAAAATCCAACTAATGTTAATTATACTTAAAAACTTATAATTGAACATTTTTAAAGCGGTAAGTGGAAAGAGCTGTAAATAAGTAAATCCATGCAAAGTACTGATAAACACTTATGAAAACTATCGTTACTTTGGTAAAAAATACAATTTTTAAATTGTACATCCAAGAAAGTTTGGGTTCGTAGTTTTTAAAATTTCAATAGGTGCTTGTGCTTTATTAATTCTGTTGTTTGTGGAGCATTAAATTAACTTTATAATGTATTCGTTTTTTTCTTTGACAAACGTGTTGATGAAACGAAATTTTGAATTTGAAATGTTGTCTTCTTCATAAATTTAAACGCAAATATTTCATGAAACTACTGTAGAAATTACCAATTGCAAGTTATCTTATTAAATGTTTTAAATGTTCTTCAGGCAGATACAATGATACGGCAGTTGCTCAACATTTTCTTGAACATTGCGAAGAATGTCTGATGTAGTTTGTTGTGATTTATAACTGAAAATTACATAACTAAGACTTAACTATAAAATATAAACGTGTTATTGTGTGTTTGCAACTAATTTTCATTTTCTTTTATAGATAAGCATGTTCTTACGAGCAACAGAAATGAATCCTACCGACATGTGTTTGTGTGGTTTTTTCGATGTCAATAGGAATTTGTTTAAATCGGTAAGTCCATTTTCGCTTACTAAAAAATAGGTAAAAGCCCAACTTTATCATCACGAAAATATATTTCTAATGCGAATATCACTGATTTGACCGTGTTTAGATTAGGTATTAACAATTAACTTTAACAATTAATGAAAAATAAAGCTAACTTTGGTTCAGAAAAACGGTTGGGTTAATGTGAGTTAGCAGCAAATTTTGGCCTAAATCGTTTCAAAATTAAATCTTTCAAATCGGAAAAAGCAATTGATATTAAAAGGACAATAAATCAGTCGGCACATACAAAAATCGTTTCCTTGAATAATAAAATACGCATTTAGCAATTGTGTTTTGGCTTTACTAAAATTTGCTCCAAAGGAAAGTTGTAAGGGTTTAGATCTACTTTCCTTTTAAAATAGTTGTATATATTGTTTCCATTGCTGCTGCAGAAGCTTTTTGGATATAGTTTTTGAATATGTATTGAAACATGAATTGTTTTTTGGATATATCATTATTATGAATCCCAAGGATGTATTACCTAACCATTTGATCCTATTTTTTGAACAAGTCCGAAACGAGACGATGAATAACTAAAAGGAAAAATCAAAATTTATTAGGCAATTTCCACATACTTTGGACAATATTATTGAATCATGCATTGAACCATGTTGTATAGAACATATCTGCAGTTAAAACGTCGATTTCATGTGCTGATCTCTCCGTGTTGGTCTCAAATGTAATCTAATAATTGTTTCAGTTATTGGCGACAATGGTAACTTATTTAGTGGTTTTGCTACAATTCCAAATCAGCATACCTTCTTCGGGTGATGACGTAACAAACAACACAACAAATACTACTCCAAGTGCTCCTAAATAAGCGTAATTTTTGCTTTTCTATAAAAATATAATAAGAAAGTTTACACAATATGATATATAAATATTCTATTTTGTTAAAAAACCATTGTATTCAAATACTTTTTGTGGAAAAAGTAATCTGCAATTGAACATTAAGGGTTACTCTTTGAAAAGATCACTATTTCATTCAAGTCAGAAATTCTATTCATGACCCAAATTTAAATAAATGTTTTTTATCCCGAAATTAAACGTTAAAGCAAACACGGTTACGAAACTAGCATGCAAAGAATTAGTTGTTTATTATATGAAACTTAACACATATCGAGATTTGTACCTACTTTCATCAGGAACCTTTGACTGCTCTGATAATGCGGAGTTTCATTGTTTCATTTATGTATATAACTCTAAAGTGGCTATTTTGATCGCACTTTTTTATCTTGAAAGTAGAAAAGTCGGCTATCAGATGCTTAGGAATTATTAGTCCTGGTTAGCAATCAGAGCTGTTTCTTAAATAAAGTGTTTTTGAAAAATTTTATATCGGCTTTTGATTTATAACGATATATAAATATATCGCATAATGTCCTTACATACACAATATCAGGATTTATTTGAATTTTGATATGGTGCTTCACACATTCACAATTTAAGCGATTGTAGAAATCATCTACGAAATAAGCATCCGATTCATTATACATCTAAGACTAAAACTCCTTTATGTATAAATTCATCTTTAAACATAAGATACATTTTATAACACTCACAATGTTTACTTGTAATTTCCTTAGGGCACCGTACTAGAATAATAAATCGAATAGTTTCTTAATTTTTATTAAAAAATAATTGACTAATTTACGCCTAGGATGGCTTAACCCCCCCCCCACATTTTTACAACTAACCACTTGTAAAAAGCATTTTGGAAGTAGATTTGTTGTAAAATATACACATACTTTCAAATAAATCAATTAAAACCGAAATAAAATGAATCAACAGTCAATAATTGTAAAAATTTGGAAGCAGTGATCAACAACATTAAAATATTTAACTTTACGTATGGCATGGGCCATTTTTTTCAATTTATGACCGTAAATAACATCGATGTTTCCCATAATGTCTGAATTTTGGTTTTAAGAGTCCTCAGCAAAACATTCGTTTAGGAAATTTTCCAAAGAATGATACAAATGAGGACGAACGGAACTGAGACTGTGGTCTTCATCAGTATAGCTCTAAAAATAAAAACAATTGTAACCGGTTAGTATTTTTGCAATAGAACGTTGCACTTACGATTTGTCTAAAGAGGATGTCATTCCTCTCAAGCACTTTAGCCCACATCATGGACTGCTGGTAGTGAACATTATCATCGAAAGTTCCATGGATCAAAAAGTAATCTTTATTTTTCAATCCCGCATACTTTTTCAGAAGTTGAGCGTTTTCATAGCCCTCCAAGTTATCGCTTGTTGTTGGCAAACCCATGAAGCGTTCAGTGTAAATAGAATCTGAAAAAAAAAACATATTTCAATATAAGCCTAGAAAATAGTAAGACTGGAATTGTTAGGTGTTCACATATTTTTGCCCGAGTATTCATTCGAATTTAGATGCAAATACCGAGTGTCAATTTGAAAACTTCCCACCCTTAATGTCTTTCTTGCAGTTGAAAATATAATAATAATATATCGGAAAAACGCGAATGAATTAATATTTTTAGCCTCCTTGTTTCAAAATTACAGAAACAATTAAGCTTGCCTGCATTGAAATTTTGGTTTTCAGAGTAGTGTTTAAACAAAAATTATGTCATTGGGTCTCCTTATAGTACAAATGATTAGAAGATTCGGTTACAACCGTTAAATTTGTTGATTATCAGGAAGAAAATCTAGTTAAAATAATTGATTTTGGATTTATTGATTATTTTACTTCGAGAAAAATATTTTTGTATTTATGGAAGATAAATTTCTACAATAAAACCCATGGGATCTACTTGCGCACTATCTTATAAGGTGTTCAACATGTTGTCTATTTTCCTGTGAATAATAATAAAGTCTTTTTTCGAACCCTCCGTTGATAGATATTCACGGATAGATCGATTGGCAGAAGGATAAGATTGGATAAGGATTGAACACCCTTAGACTTCTTAAGCCCATTGTTTGTAAAACACAACCTACTGATATTGATGATCTTAAAAGGCGAATTGTAGCAGAATGCCGGCTTCATCACATAATTTTTTTGAAGGAAAAGTTTTTTAGCAGTAATCGATTTTCAGTGGCATCTTTTAGGAACTTACATCCTGGAAGGGAGGGGCTGTGGATTTTTTTTTATAAGAGCTTCTTGTTCTTTTGACACCCTGTATATGCGCGAAATGTTTTTTTCTATGCTCTTGATGATTTTGATCTATATCTACGGTTTTAATTTTATGTTATTTTGTAACAACTATTCCTCGATTTACCTAAATATTTATTTGCCTTTAGTGGTTTATTAAAATAACTGCCCAATTTCAGGTAGACTGAAGCTGCAAATTACTTGAAGGCTATTTATTGGCTCAATTTATTGTTCATAAAATTTAAAATGCTTCAATGAAGCCGTCTATCGCTATTTAATCATCTTTTTATTTAGTATTGCTGATTGCCACCAATAGTTTGTGAGATTAAGAAAAGTTTTTGTCACATTTTTGAGCAAAAGTTAATAAGTTTTTCAAAGTTTGATCTTTTGGTGGGATTTTTTTAAACTATATTGAATCTTGAATCTGGACCGGCCATATACCTATTATAAGTATACATATGGGATCGGCCATTTGAGTAGACTTGAAGTGAAGCATTCACAAATTATCGCATTTTTTGGGAATGGTTTACTTTGATTTTGGTGGATCTGCAAAAAATTGTACAGCCTCTCACAATAGACCGGCTAAAAAGGTGTTCACGTTTCATGACAATTGAGTAAACTGATCGGAGAGGCAGTATTTAATTTAGCATTCAAAAGTCGCCCTTTGAACGGCGATTTTTGTTTATCTTTACCCGAAAGAGCAACTTTGTTTACGCTAAATATCCAAACCAGTTTGATCGCCGACTGGAAATTTGCAGAAAATCATCAATAAGCAAATAGCAAAATAATGAGCCACCCAAAGGGCCAGCGAGCAAACGATTATGTGATTTCTGTAGCTTGGTGCGTTTTTTATGTTATAAACACCTTCATTTGGCATGACTTATCGGAAATCTGAACATTTAGCTTAGTCTATTATGGGCAAGGGACTAAATCGGTCGTCGGTTCTTTGTTCATAAACGGGATAAAAGTACCAATTTAGTGCTATTTAGGCACGAACGGTCGACCATCTTGCCTGTTAATTGCTGAGTGTAATCGACATTTATTTTGAACTTTGTGTGGATTCTCATTGCGTGTTCGTCTAGTGTGTGCTTTTTGATGTTTAATGGATAGACAATTGAAAATCGGACGACAGTTTGCAAAAAGTAGGTAAGCAGGATTATTAATTTATAAACCCTTAACTTGAACTGAATTGAGTTTTCGAGAAACATTTAAAGTTCTATTCAATTTTTATTTATTTTTCCTTCCAATCAAATCACTGGGTTTTGAACTAAGTTTATGTAATAACACAGATTTTTCTTTTTTTTCCAGCTGGTACAATGCAGCTTTCGGTAAGTTTTGCATTACTTTTACCGCGAGTGATCCTGAACAACCCATTTAGATGTTGCGCTGTTTTTCCATTTTTTTTTCTTTAACCAGCATACATACTAAATCTATATATAATGCATAAGTATGCATTTCGCAGAGGTGATTAAATCACCTGTTTGCTAAAAATTTAAGCAAATTATTAGCACGTTAAAATGTTGCGTGTGATCCTGGCTAAACCATTTAGATTTCGGGCTGTTTTTTCCAAATTTTAAAATTTAAACAAATTCCTTTTTGCTACACGATTCGTGTTAGGGATTTTCAGGGGCTGGGATCCGTCCCAATAATTGCATTTTTAATTGTTTATTGCTATTTATTGTTTATTGCATTAGTCATTTTTTTCGGTCACGTTTCGCTGAGCAGCTTAAGGATATATGCGTCACCAGCAAATTTAACTAAGAATTCCAATTTTTCATGAGATAAAGTCGCAATTCTCAGTCAAAACTCGGCATCTTTCGGATGTATCGTTCGTCTTCCTTGTATATTTTTTTGTTAAATAACCTATTACCTACTATGCAGGACTGGTGATGGCAAAATGTCATTTTTCATTCAGAAATCGTGCATCATTTTTACATTATTTTACTTAACAATTTTTATACCCGAACTCGCGTATACTGCAGATGAATGCGACAAAATTCGAACTTCAGGAACCGGTACGGTTTTATTCAATCCCACCGATGTGTATAAAACCTGCTGGTCCCAAGAAGAAATTGCAATTTTAACAGCCCGAGTAATATTGGAAGATGTTATTCCCGATCCAAAGCTGATTTCAGTTCAATGCAACAATGATATTCAAGACTTGGTCGGATATTTCAAGGTATACCTTCACATGATGCGCAAATAAAAAAATAGCGATGCATTGCTTTCCTAGGCACTTATAGACACCATTCGCTTCAAAACCAAAGCAAGAAAAAGGCACATATTGTTACTGGCGCTCACAGACTTGCTGGGAGGCTTTCTACATCATGCCCTCCTCCCGATGGCTAGAAAAGCGTACTATTCGGGCGCAATCGATTACATTTATATGGAGAAGCTAATTCAACTGTACGAAGAGCTGAAGTGGTTCTTGCGTACCAACGGCCAAGGCTGGGCAAAGCCGATGACGATAACCAAAGGAGTGAAAGTGCCAACAATTGAAATGGAAATGTTGAATTCGGTTTCCAAAAATAACGAATCGTGTTGTCATAAATTAATGTACTATGAGCGCGAACCCCTGAAGTCAAGAAAACGCTCAGTGACTCTAGAGAAGGGAATTTATTTTCCATTGCCTTTTTTCGATGCCAAAAGTCGACCCACAGCCATTGCCCTTCCGCTCAAACACTTTGCGTTACGAAACATTGAATCCAAACGCGCAGCGTTTGTAATAATGAAATACTTCATATCTGCTGAGCGATGCTTGAAGGAGAAACAAGCAAAAACTGACCAGATTCAGAAATTTCAAAATAACTTGTATACATGGATTGATAAAGAAGTTGTGCCTAAACTCAAAGATGACAAGTTTTATTCGGCCTTCGGAGGTGTTCTGAGAGTTCACAATACCTTAAGAACATTGGGAGCAAAGCTGGGAAGCAAAATGTGCAACACTGACGAAGTAGAGGAAGATGCAGGCGCCATCCCGGGAGTTGCTTGCAGTTCAAAGCGAAATAAACTCCTGCTAATTGCAATGCTGGTAATCATAGTCGCTTGGTTCGTAATTGGAACATGTTTCATTTGCTATCGAATGAAGAACAATAGACTAGCGAACCAACGTGGTGAAGATGAGGGAAAACGCACAGACAGCTCATCGTCATTTACATCATCAAGATGGTCTTCGATGATTTCAAAATCTTCCTCAAAAACCGACAAGGGCCCTTTATGCAAGTGCTGCGAATCCACCATCAGTGAACGGTCAACACCAGGTCTGTCATCAACCAGCGAATATGATTCAGAAAAATTGAGGAAAAAAGAACGAAGAAACCCCAAAGCATTTAGAGCAAGTCACCAAAAAGATACTCAAAGTTCGCCTTGCGTGTGCCCTACCAATGATAGTCCCGCAGTTATAGATGCCAATCACTCTATGAAAGTTTTACCGTCTATTGCCGAAATGTCTGAACAATCGCTGCAAAAAGAGAAAAATGGAAGCTTTAGAAAAATATCATTCGCTGATGAATCCGGAATATCGAGTAGTGATGGAGGAATTAAAGTGTGTGCCCCACCTTGGGCTCAAACAAAAAATACATCTCCCTGTCCGATACTTTCCGGAAAAGCAGCCCTCTATTCTACTTCAAGAAGTACGACTGCAAAAAGCCAAGCTGTAATGGAAAGTTCGAAAATGCCATTAGTTAATCCTACAGTTGAAGATCTAGGGATGCAACCAGAATCGAATGAATTCAAACAATCCCATGGGTATCGTTTGGGTAAAAGTAGCTCAACTCAGTTTAACGCATCCGGAAATATTTCAAATGAAATTCGAGTTTCCAAACAGTACGGCCCTTCTTACACATCAAAAATGGATAAAACTGCTAATCACATAAGCCCATCAATCGTCGATAATCCTCCATTGAAACATAATGCTGCGGAAACAACTAATGACTATACCACATCCAACCAATCCACTGTTTTCGAAAATTCTCCTAGTAATCCGATTACCGTTACTAGTGGTACAGGCGAAGAATACAACGAGGAAGAAAAACCTACAGGTAACGATAATAATAATTCCAATGAAGATCCGAGGGCTAAAGAAAAGCGAAACACTCTTTATGACTATCGGGCCGCATGTCATTCGAGCATGAGTGGCAGTTATGATTTATTTCATAAACCCGATCATAATAAACCGTACATTTTTGGATACGACTTCCAAACTTCTAGTTCTTCAGAAGTTAGTGATGATGATGATTCGAAATATTAAACAGTGAAACGTACAGTTGCTGAGGGCATTATAAGCCATTAAAGAGGTCTAAAAATACTTGCAGGGTTTTACTGAAGATGTTCCAACTTGAGATATGTAGATAAGTGAAAGGTGAATAGCTGAACTGGACTTAAACAGATAATGTTAACAATCTGGTTTTTTTAATTGAAATTAGCCAGGTTCGAAGTTTAACTGTAACATACAGATGGTGTTCCATTGTCTTCAATTCTCTAATTATCTAAAGAACAGTTTAAAATAAAATCGGCACGTTTTTATATACAATTACTAAATTTGGAATCTTTATGTTGAACTTGAAATTTGGTTCAGAACCTGGAGGAAGTACCATTTGTAAATGTGGATGAATTTCTAAATACAGGGTGTTTAAAGCTAGCAAGCAATAAAATCCGAGCTGAAAACAATTAATAATAATCATATAATTCATCCTTGTTTTAAAATTGTCTGATCTAATAATATCGTTAGTTTTGAATGAAAATGAAGCCACCATGAAGATATTCAGTAACACTTGCAGGGTTAGTCAAAGTCAAGTATTGGAGCCTCGTTTTCTGTCTCAGCTGCGTAAATGACTAGATTTGTTAGCATAAATAGCGCCAATTCTGAATGTTTAAAGCTGAACTAAACAGTATGAGAAATAATGTAGATTGATTCTCGATTGATTTTTCTTATTATCTCGACAAACTGTCTAAAAATTAGTGCTTTTCGGTGAACGACACCAATTAACACAAATTTCAACACTATAATCGAAAAACTATCAATTTACGTAGAAAGGTTATTTTTTTTACGCGGATACGGTATGCCGGTTTCAATTTTCACCTAGTGAAATGTGACTTAGTAACTGCAACTTTTCCAACCAACATTTATCTGATATCGATATCCAAGAAAATGATGCTCGGTTCAAAAAAAATTCTTCAGAGGATTAGCGGCATTTTGAGATCATCGGATGTAACCATATGAAAAATGAAGTCTAAAATATCTCAAACCACAACATTTGCAGATGTAAGTCTGGGGTGATTAGAGGTGATTTTGCGAAATTTGATAATATGTTGATTTGTCTTCATCGCAATTTGTACGTCACATTTACCAAAAAAAGTGGAAAAGTATTTTTGTTTCGCACGCGTTACATGCACAATTTTATCTGTGAGCATCCTATATCTTCAAAAATAGGCATTATTTTTAAATGAGCGGTAAATTACCTTCATTGAGAGTTGGATAAAAATGAAAATATAAAAAAATACTTTTAAATTTTGTATGTATTTCAAAAAGAAAATATAATTTTATAACAGTTAAAAAGTACTTTACCGCACATAATGCGGTTACGGAGCCTTTCGACGAAAGAATTAATGCTTTTCGCACCCAAATGAGTACGGTAAAGTGCACTTGCACCTATGCAAGTAGGTGAAAATATTTTGCTTTGTGCGCTAAAGTTTCGTTCCGGCATAATAGAGAGTTTTTAGGCCCCTTAAAATTACGTTGGCCTTAAACGCTAAACGTTATTGTAATCATGCGCAGTGTTAAAAAAATAAGGTGTTCAGGCAAATAACGTTAAGTGGGTTTTTTAGTTTTTGATTCCGCGTTTGTTGCACTCTTAGTATAATAAACCTCACTCTATTGTTTTTTTATCCCGTTTTGTTCGGAAAAGTTTCAAAGCTAGTTTAAGTTTGTATTGTTATTAAACAAAAAATGGCTAAGCTGGAAGAAAACATTGAAGCTGCCTTTCTGCGCAGGAATGACCAGGGAAATGTGGATCACGATTTAATAGAAGGCTTAATTTTACACGACATCTTTGACTCACCTGTTGCTACAAACTGAAGGGCTATTTTTAATTTAGAAAATATTGAGCCCAGAGATTGCCCTATCAATTTTAGGTTTTCTAAGGAACATATT
>NW_026018508.1:6973940-6975227 GCF_020466585.1 Dendroctonus ponderosae
GATAGTTTCAAAATATTACTCACATCAGATTTTCATCGTGGTTCCAGCCAAGGACTTCGGTAACAACATAAGTACCATTAGTAAGAAATTCTGCATTTGCACCGTCGGTTATATCAAGAAGAGCCAAATGTCGATACGAGCCAGTGGTAGTTCCTTCATTTTTAGATAGCAATAAAGCCATTTGGGTGCCACTTTTGGAAATAATAGGAGGCACAAATAGTTCCACCCAACCAGCTGTTTCTTCGATTGCTTTTACCTATTAATATTTCAAAAAATATATATTGATTAAAAACTTTTTTTTTATATACATAAAACTATTTTGCAAATTATTTAATTTCATTGGCTAACTTTATAGTATTCTAACAGTTCTTTTAAAAAAATATTTTTTTTTTACTTTATTTGCTGCAATCAACAATCTGCTAATGTTACATTAGAGCATTAAGAAGAGTTTTTTGACAATAGTCACATKYRCTMGTMGACCCAGCAGCCGTTYTGTGTWRMGCTMRWAGATCCAAAACGTGAAATTTACAATCATCTAAAGAACTTTGATATAAAATTTTATAAGGTTCAATTTTAAAGAATCTCATCAATTGCATATATTATAATCTTTATTTCCTACAGAAAAAGGCTATCGACCCAATGGGTCTTTCTGCCCCATCAATTGCATTTACAGCCAAGAGACAGATTCTCTCGCGCTATTTTTTTGCTCTACTTGCTGATTCTTCTAGTGATTTCGTTCAAATAAAATCCGAATTTCATCGATAATGTAGTTCTTCTTCTACACTTTTCTATTAATTCATAACAATGCTCAGGGTGGTATAAAAAGCGTCCAAGGGGGCCACATGCCATTCTCAAGTTATGTTTATATGATTTGTTTAATTTTTTGACTTGACTCATAATATTAACTAAATGAATTCCACATAATGTTGAAATTACGACGACAATCTAATGGTTAATTTTTGACGATATCGTAAAAATTACATTGAATAAACTTAGCTAAAAATAATGTGGTGTGAAATAACTGATACTCATTTTTTTTTTATTTAGACCACTTTCATAATTATGGGCACATTATATGTAGTGACATCAATACTGAATCGCCTGCATTTGCTAACATATTAGGTAGATAATAGTTAACTAACTCACCGTTGTTGGAGTGGCAGATAAATCTGCATAAACAACCACGTTTGCTTGGTTTTGCCTTCTATTCATCCACACGGCAACAAGAGAATTATTAGTTGCCCAAGTTACAGCAGCTAGTATTGGTTCGCTAAAATTAAGTCCAGG
>NW_026018508.1:6976127-7004584 GCF_020466585.1 Dendroctonus ponderosae
TCGCAATTAGCAATAATTCTTATGTTAATTATGAAATATGAACATTCAAATTATGTACGAAGTCTATAATTACATATCTTTTATGTACCCTGAAAAGTTTTTTCCTAAGCTGATAACCTGTTCTTGGCACGTTTTTCGTGAATATCTCGAAACTTAAAAAAACAGATTTATCCTTTTTTGTCTGATCGCTCCTCAATTTAACTATAAAAGACGCCACCGCATAAACGACCATTCAATCATAAGATAGTCTTAAGACCTTCCCAATTCAAGTATAAATTATATTGCTTAATTCTATAATTAAGTCGGTTTCTTAAGTAGCTTACTTAAATGTAACACATAACTATACAGAGTGATTCAAAAGTATCCTGACCCTAACGTGGTAATTGCTGGTATGAAAAGATCAAACGTTTTAATTAACGAGGCATCGCTACGAAAATATAGATGCTGCTTTGCTTTCAGATGTCAATAGCTATCAAGTGGCCATATTTTTATTGAAAAAAACGTTTTTTTTGGGCCACAATAAGCACGGATACCGACAACAATGAATATTTTTGAAGAAAAAATGGCGCGCCACTGATTTATGAAAAATCTAATTTTATCCTTTCTTTACTTGATCAATTCCAGAAAAAACGCGTTTTCGAGTTTTCTTCGTACATCAGTTTCGAGTAAAAACTTAAATCGTATAACACGCACGTCTAACAATTCTCACATCAAGCGTAATTTTTTATTGAAACTTTCGAGTTATAGATGATTGATTTTGATTGGGTAGTAACAGTTGGATTTTAGCTAAATTATTAATGACTAATATTTTAATTGGAGCCGTAAACGACAGAAAAAAGTAACTAAAATGTTCAAGACGGTTTTAAAGGACTTACGTTAAACTTTTTATCCTTTCTTTAAACTTTTAGTTATCTTTTAAATCAGTTGAGAAAAATTCAACGTTTCAAAATTTAGTTTTTCAGTCGAGTTTTAAAAGCAATTATAGAAATATTTGCATTGTCAAGCTCTTCATTGACTCATTACATGTTTTTATCACATTAATGGATAATTTATCACAGTACCCAAACGTTTTTTTTTATAACCGCACATCATTCTTAATTGATTGCAAGAGTTAGACAAGAATAAGGACTCTCAGATGCTGATTGCAATTTTTTTTCTGTTGGAAATGTGTAAAGTTGCTTGAACCGTAGAGATGTAGCCATTCATTCACAATTACTTGATACAGAGTTTTTTCGTTCGTCATCAAGAAAAATCTTCAAGAAATTTTGAATTTACTTGTAAAAAATAAACTGGCTATTGCTATGTAGAATATTTGGCCTATTGCGAGTATCCTTGAAGGTAAACTCGAAGGACTTCCGACATTCTTCTACATTTGAAGTTTTGAAGAGCGCAATATTAAAGCCAACCACAAATACGGTAATGTTGGCATGTTTGTCAACAAATACTTACAACAAAATGTAATTTTTCATAAGAAATTAATAGGAATACATTTTATTGGATTTTATTTATTCATTTGGAGAATTGTGGCAATATTTTTTTGTATTGTTTAACTATAACATTTTTTTAAATATTTTAATTTATTTAATTTTAAAATATCACACAAAGAAAATTAAAAATAAATACGTAACTCACAGCCGCGATGTACATTTAAGGAATTTATGCAAGCAATAGAATTTACGCTTTAATTCATAAACAACTATCCTACAGATTATCCTTCAATACGATCTTAGGAATTCTGCGGATTTATATAAATATAATTATAAAATGCATACAAATATTCCTACACTTACTTTAGGATACTTCACAAAATTGGCTCGAGGATACTGGGAGTATAAAGTTCCAGGCTCTCCATATATTGGCACAACCATTGCTTCGACGTTGTTGTCATTGAATCGAGCATAAGCTATTTTTCTACCATCTCCAGAAAACCAAAGAGCTTTSTTTGAACTGAATATTTCCTCTAAAAAKAAATAAAACAYAGTTTAAAAKAAATAAAGTTTGAARATTATTTTAACATTTTGATGGCATTAATCTATCGCAAATCTGTTCGCAATMTTACAAATATAAAGTTGCAATCAATTCAATATTAAACCATAGGGAAGAACATTTCAAGAAACTTTGCTCTTTTAATTAGAGTTTTCATAGYTCCAAGGCCAGTTTTTTTTTGATGATTTTGATTTTGTTTTCATATTTGATACATCAATTATTTTAACATTTCATCAAGAATTCCGTCAGGTTCGGKYGMTCKKATTATTATTTAATGAAGAGCAGCGCAGCTTTTTCTATAGGATTTTCATATTCTAATAATTATATTKCTCATTAAAGGGAATAAAAGAAAATATTGTTCTAMAAAAATATTTAACAAAAACCTGGTAAAAAAAGTTACTGGTACACTTAGTGCTTATGTTSAACTTTCTTGATATCACCAATTTGAAGCAAACACATTTGTGGTGATTAATTCTTTTACTTTTGCATTATATTTTAGAAGATCAACGAGAAATATTCACCTATTTGATATTTTTACGGTAGTTAAAGTATGCCCGCTTCTATAGTTGTATTAGTTATTTATTTCTTTCGCCATTACTCTTGTGTGTTTTCTATCTTGGTTTGTGTATAACATAATATCGCTTCTCTTTTAATAAAGGTTTTCATTTATTTAATTTCTTCTCTCACTTCTATTTAATTAATTATAGAAATCAGTAGAAAACTAGAAGAGTTTCTTAGTGCTTTTTTTTAAATATTCACTGTGTTTTCCATAAATAATTAAATATAGTAAAATCTGGTTTTAGAGTGAATTTTAATTCTTTAGAGCCTCTCACTCCAGATCATAATAATATTACAGCTTTTTAAGGTAGTTAATACATGTATTGCTTTCGCAAACATTCGACTTAATTTTGCAACCTTTTCTAATTGGTATTCACTGTTTAAAATTGCACGATTTACCCTTAGTTTACTTTCACCGAACGATCCAAGGCACCTATCTAATGGTACAATACACATAATACCTACCTTCATAAACCCAATCCGGTATTCCATTAAAAATAAATTCGGTTGAACTGGTATTTGTAAGAGCTGTAGTTACTGTAGATTCTGGTGATTCTTTATGGTAAATGTTGTTCCTGTAAACATAAGCAAAAGCACTACCTAGAAAAAAAAATTATCAGATCATCATCAATCCTTACACAATTGCGGCAAAGCATGTAATGCAAAACACAATACAATAGGTGGGTATTTTTATTGATAATTGCTTATTGTATACGGCCTAATCGAGGTTAAAGAGAATCGCTTAAACATATATTTGCGGGGATCTGAGACAAAGCATCAATAATATTAATCCTACAATGTGAGCTTAAAAATAAAGTTATAAAATGAATGCTCAACTATATTTTTTTTTAATTAAAAACTCAAGCAGACTTAAAAATAAACTTTTTCTTAAATAAAGTAAGCTTGGAGCACCACAGGCAGTAGATAAAAGTGAAAAAATTGCATTTAAACGTTAATTAGTGAGAATAAGAAATGTAAGCTTTATTCGAAAGTTAAATGTAATATTTAGTTCACAAAATATATGTACTAATTTGTTCTTTTTTTTGGCATTTTTCGAAAACGCCCTCGAAAGTTGAAGATTGAACAAATTGGCAATTTCCATATTTAAAAGCAGATTAAAAGTATTGCATTGTTAGATGCCGTAATAATTTCAATCAAATAATACAATCCGTTTTCTTCTATTGTCTTCTCGCAAAACGAGTTATGACTTTCTCCACCTCAACCGATTTGGCTTTGTAAACGTGGTGAAGTACCAGTTCAGTTAAGCGCTCTTATGCCATTGAAGCTCTAAAAAATTCGCCAAGAAGCTGATCCAAGAACTCATGGTAAAATAAAGCGACTAATTCCACCGCTCTTAATGAGGCATACAGATTGAATGTGGATCACTTTTGCACGACACATCCAGCTGTATCATAAAAATTGATTTTATGACTAAGTTTCATAAAAGTTGAACATAAGGCTAAATTGAGAGCTCGTGTGAAAAACAAGTTTCCTATTCCGTCGCAGCATTAAATGTGAATCTAACTATGGCTATATAACATATCCAGCTGAAAAGACTCAAAGTTTCATAAAAATCGAACAGGAGTCCAAGAGCATTTAATATAGTGTGAAAAAGCCTATTTCGCCCCATGATTGGAGATATTCATATTTGGATGGAAAACCTGTTTTGTTCACGGCGATCATCCAAATTAGTTCATCAAACAAAAACAAAACAATTATATCATCTCGTTAATTCTGTAGTTAGCTGCCTTCGGAAAGTGGTAAACACCTCAATATCGCTTGAGTTTTTTTGGAAAAGGTGACTAAATATTGGTACGGTATCAGTTGTTACGGAAAATGAACAAAATACGTCGTCAGTGTTTTGTTCATAGACGGCATATACCGAACGGTTTGATGCCAATAAGGAAAGTGCGCTAGATTGTCGGTTATCTGCTAACCGAAATAATAACTTTTTGAATTACAAGGGTAGAGAATGGAGGATGGGGCGCCAGCTTGAACAAGGCTGGTAAGAATGAATTATAATCTACAAATCCTTTAGTTTAAACTGACTAGTTTTTCGAGAAGCAACTGAATTTTATGGCAATTTTTATTTCGCTTTAATGCCTCTGTAGATTTCAAATTATTATTAAACTTTTGACTAAGTTTATGTAATACTAAATAATGTTTTTTTTCTTTCCAGGTGGCTCGATGCAGCTTTCGGTAAGTTTGGCATTATTACCCCCTGATTGCCATTTAGTTGTASAACTTTTAGTACCATATTATTGACGTATTTTATCATATTGCCSCATGCCTTATTTATTCRACAAGGAAGGTGGGACGTTCTRGATTCCAGATTGRATTTTGAAMTTTTTGGTTTTTTTTTTCTGTAAAATTTRTTTAAATTCAGTTGTTATACTGTAACGAATGAGGTTCTCTGYAGAAGAATCTTTGGATATGTGAAGACTATTAACTTTCTATCGTGAACTATACTTTTTATTCTCTTCGCAATTTTCAAAAATTGACTTGATTGACAGATTTTCTAAAGTGGCCGTCTATTATCTAAACCTTTTAATTTAAAACACTCTAAATGTAAAATTAAAGTCGTTCTKCTGTGAAATACACTTTATATTGTCRTCTTAAGTAATTATTTATATAAATTATAGTTAGTGTTTTCTTSGTAGTTATCATGTTTTGGCCGTTCTCGATTGAGATACTAAAGAGTTACGATAATAATAGTTAGTGGAGGTTTTTTTGCGAAAATGCTTTCTACTGCTAAGATAGCGTTCTAAGCGGCTGCAAGTGATCCTGGACTACTTATTTAGATATAAATACACTCTAAATAAATTATTGTTGAATTTTAGCGGCCAGGATCCGTCCGATATTTCTCAGATTTTTTGCCATCCAACGCCCTTCAGGCTGCAAGTGATCGAGATCAAGGTTTTAAGCGGACTAACAGCCACTAAATGARTTCTTGAGAAAAAACCGMGGTTTTAGAKAATTTTCGGCGGTCTGAATCCGGACAGAATTTCATTTTTATGTAATATTAATTTCTCAAACKCTGAGTTTGAACTCGTTTACTCYCTTGCGGTTCCCGCTATCCAATTRGAGGCTGGAATAATTTTTAGAGCTACTTTTTTGGGATTTTTGGAGGTYTTAGGACTTAGTRAAATTAGTGAAATATTAAAAAAAAAACCTTTAACGAAGTCAAACRGTTGCCAACATTCGGGGTTCGTTATCTCCCAAACGSTTGCCAATGCCGATTTTGTTYRAGACAGCTAAACTCGAGCGAATGCCAGTGGCAACCCAGAGCATTTTTTCTTTTTGAAATATTTTTWACAGTGGCGAACTTATGAGCAAATAAGTATGCAAACAATGTGSGTGGTAGTTTAAATATATCTAACTTCAAATTGCATTTTCTCCGAAACTATGCACRAAAACCATGCTACTAAAAAGCGGCATTTTAATCTAAATTCGACCCTCAAGTGAAAATGTTGTACATTTGCGAATTTTAAACAATTCGACGCGTTCCGAAATCTTTTTCGGTAAAATTTTGTATTTAGTTACTCCTAAAATACTTGGTGCCCAGTCAAACTTGTAGCAAAAGAGCGTGTTTCCAGGAACAATCAGAGCTTTAAGTCTTTCAAAATTTAAACTCTCTTTGCGCTGAAACTTTCACCAAAATGAACGTTGGCCCTGAAACTACTTTTGAATACCAATTTATGGGATTTTTAAGACTTTTGGATTAATGAAGTATGTGCAAGTTTGAGAGTTTTTCGCTTCCCAATATTCATAGCCTATTTTCTTCCAAACTGTTGCAAATACAAATGTTCTTATAGACAGTGAATGGGCCGAGAAATACACTTTGCAAACGATCTCAGTTCGTATTTTGAAAATATAGATATAATATAGTAGATAAGTTCTATATCTTTGAGGCGGATTCATTTTTTTATAAACTTCGTGTTGGGTATTTCGCCTCAAAAATGTTTGCCTTTAAAAAAGACAGTGTGGAAGTTTTGTATTAAAACAAAAAGCGAGGAAATTCTGTCTTTTTATAGACAAAAATGTTTGAGGCAAAATATCCAACAAGAAGTTTGTAAGAAAATTTCTACATACAAAAAGCTGTTTTTCCAAACAAATTGCGACCTTGAATCCACAAAGAAAATATTGATAGCATTTGCCTTGAAAAATCGTCTTTTCGACCTTCAAACGCTTATGACTTTTAAGTGTCTCAACCGATTTCAACTTTGCAAAATACTATTTTTAGACAAAATCACTTGCTATTGAACGAATTTTTAATGATCCAAATAGGGCCCGTATTAAGAGAGTTACACCAAAAATGTTCACAACCAAAAACATAAATTCGGCATTAAATATCAATATAAATTTCTGTTGCTTCTGAAAAAAGCAGTCGAAAAAGAACTGTGTCGACCTTTTCCCTATTTTTTCGTAGAACACTCATTGCATCATTAATTGCGTCTGTCGCCCTTTTTAAATCAATTGACCTGGTTTTCATTACATTAATTTAAATTAAAATTAAATATTGAATTTTTTAATTTTTTGATTAAAATTTAAACAAACATTCCATCGTACGTTTCCTCATTTTTCTAAAATTGTTTTTAAAAAAAGAGGGATTGCCAAAAGCGCTGGCCACCGAGATAAACGGATCTAGATTTCCTATATTTCTGTTTTTGGTGAATCGATGGTTTATGTTACGAAAGTGGACACGAGATTGGCATTCTTAATGCTGTTAAGTTAATTAGAGCATGATCAGTTTATAAATGCCTAAATAAGTCTTTAGAATTGTACTATATATTTTTCTGGTTTTGCATTATTTATATAACTTGATTTGCTTATTTTCACTTCTCACACATATTATTACAGTATTTTTATTTCCTCCTAATCACCCTGTATTTGTAAACCCATTGCTGTTTCAAACGTATCTGCATAATACCGTTTTTTCAATGTTCATTCGAAGAATTCGATATTACAATTTACTGTGATATTTATGAATCACCCTTGACAAAGGGAGGCCGAAGAGGATTTTAATTCATAGCATGTTTAAAAATGTCACCAGATCAATAAAAACGTTTAAAAAGTGTAACTAATCAACGATGTTTCTCCCAAACCAAATTATTCAGTGTTATTTTGTATTACATGCTGGACCACAAACGTGCCAGAGGAGGAATAATAATTAAAGTTGAAACTTCATACCTACTGGAGACCATTGAACCAAAAAGAAATCAATGCCTGAGTCTTCAGTCTCCAAAGCAATCCTCGTATTGGTAGATAAATTGACTATAATATATTTAGCTCTGTAGCTATGTCTGTAAAGCTGCAAATAAAATACAATAAAAATTAATATTAACCCGAAGAAAAACAGAAATAACTTGCATTATTACCTTTTGATAATCGTATGCTACGAGCAAATACTCTCCATTGGCTGACATACTAAAATCGAAAGCAGTCAAGATAATCTGAAAAAAAGTATTTCAATTATTCCTTGCAATGATTTGCTGATTGGTATTCAAACCAGTCCACCAACAGGCTACTTACACTGTCATTAAAAGTTAAAAGGGTACTGGTTCCGCTTGTTTCTAGGTTGTATAAAAGTAAATTACCATCGGAATCTGTGTAGAGGAATTTATTTCCTGAAACAAAAGGTTTTGTTAAATTTTTATTATCGGTTTTGACTATGGAGGTGTACTAAATCAGTACACATCATTATGAGGACATTTTAGAACATATTGAGTCAAAACTTTGTACACGTTTTAACTTCAAATCATAATAGGACCCACCTCTCCGCACAAACCACATCAAAACAATCAATGCTAAGATGTACAGAGTAAAGTTCAATCATAAGTAAGTTCATTCTTTCCAGTAATCACAAATTTATGTCTTGATTAGAAAACTGTTTTCTCAAACAATAATCGAATTGATCTACTTTGCTATTCTATTACAATTAACATTTTGGATTCACCCAGAACTAGAGTCGTAGTCGAAGAAAATAGCTCCTGAAGATGTAATTTCAACTACGTGCTTAAGCAATATTTTATTCCAATTGAATAGTAATGTGATGTGGCATACTATTAATCTAGTCTCCCACATTTGAGTTTTATGCCAAATAGAACAATGCAAAACGTGCTTAAACGTACAAATATTTCCTATTTGAAAAAATCACGTTTCTATAAATGTTTGATGAGTAAGCAGAGTGGCATTGAAGCATCCAAGTAGACATTTTTCCGCAAACATGACAATCTCCTTAAAGTTACATTTGTAATTAATTTTTACATAGTACTCTTCAAAACCAAAAATGTATAACACTGTCGATAGGGCTGACTAAGAATTAAATTAAAAATGTAGGTATTTGTGCATTTTTGTTATGTATTCCTATTCTGGAAATTTAAAAGATAATTTAGATGATTTGTTTTGAAATAAAATGTTCTTTATTTTATAAAAATTAAAAACGAAAATCTCAACTTTTTAGTACGTGTAGTACTTCCATTTTGGCAACGACTCAAAATATCTGATTTCATGTCTTTGTAACTTGAGAAATAATAAATAATTTTCGAGCTATAGAAGTAAAAATCATCAATCGTAAGCACTAAAATAAGTTTTATCTCGGAAACGGTCTAAAATAATTAAAGAGTGATAAGAGACTTCCATAAGTACTCTAAAGTTGAATATATTATAAAAAAATGATAATTTATTTCGCAAAGATATACATACGTTCCTGAATATGTAATGTCAACTTTTGAGCTTACCTATTAAACATTATGTTAAAGCAAAATCGTTTTTCGCAGTATTTTGTTTGTCATTGTACGTTCAACGAGGAAAACATTTCAAAAAACAATCGCCCAACAAATACAATTCTGCCTGTTAACGCAGCTACTTAAAATGCACCCAGCTGCCTGAGAAACCCCTTAAAAGAATCGACTCAAATTTTGAACAGCACCATATAGTAGATTAGTAGTACTAGAAGTATTTGTTACATTCATTTTAAATGCACTGCATTATGTACATTTGTACTTCGAAACTAGCTTCTGTTTTTGCGCTATGTTACAAATAATCCTGCACTTCCTGCTGAAAGCGATTGGTTTAATGATTAAGCCATTTTGGCAGCAGGAGCCATAACTCATAATCACACGGTCATTTATAAATAGACTTCGAAGAATACCTGTATTTGTTATAACGATTTGATCTAAGCGAATAAAATTACAGTCGGTATTCTGAATATTTTAAGTATGCATTTCTATCTGCTCAATAGCACGCGAGCTGTCTAGCGATATGTTAGCTTCTTTACAAATGTGTTCCAATCTATCACGCTACAATGTGAAAATAGCTGATGTATTATGGATAGATAGCATCAATACGGCGCCTTTGTACGAAAATTCTTATTATTGATTGATAGAAGTAAAGAAAAAATGAAATATTTTTATAAATTTGGTTTATTTGATTTGATGAAGTTCCATATTTGTATATTGCGACAAATTCTTAGGCGTGGTACTGTACATTAAATCCAAATTTGAAATTTGTTGAACTTTTTAAGTTAAGATTAATTTGTAAAATGTCAACATTTGCTCATACGCTTTATTGCCTGGAACGAGATTAATAAAAACAGTCTGCTTGCCATATAATAATAATTTTTTTTATTAATCAATGTGTTTATCTAAAAAACGACGAATGATCTCTAGTGAAAGAAAAGTTGCAAAACACTACTGAGTATATTTTCTTTATCCCATTACGCACTTCGAAAGCTTTATTAAATTTAGCTGAAGTTCCTTCTACATAGTGATAAACGAAAATAATTTTGGTTTAAATTATAAATCAAATCGATTCAAGATATTTTATAGATTTGTTTAAAAACGAAACGCAATTGGTTTAAGTTTCAATTTTTTTCAACAATCCTTCTACGTACGAACTTATTAGCATAACAATAACGTCGATTTGTAAAACTTTATTACTTACATTGAATGGCGTATTTGACTGGTAAAATTTCGGTTTAATAAACACGAGCGAAATATAATTATGGAATCCTGTTAAACTATTTTTTATTATTGTTTAAACTTGTTTAAAATTGTTAAAATTTTTATTACTTAAAATCAAGCCCTGATTAAGTGGCGATTGATTTCGCTGTCTCAGACGTCAGCTAACTGCATTCTTGAGTACTAATCTAGTATCGATTGTTTATAGGGATGCCGAATTTTTATGCGACTTTCTAGTTTACCGTGCGGCATGTTCATCATAAAAACAATAATAGTATACTGTGTGTAAGAGATTTGGATTTTGTGTTATGGTGATCAGCTCAAAATTACTATCTTTGTACTATGAAAGTCGTCTTTAAAATTACGAGATTTTTTCATTAAGCATACCAAGAAAAGTGTGGACTAAAAAGAGAAGGAATTATATTACCAGATAATATCATGGAAAATTGATATTGCACGAGTAGAAGAAATATGAATTCATGTGAATTTAGGAGGCAAAAAAATCCTTAATACTATTTTTCCTGTGTGAGTTTTATAACGCATTATTAAGCAATATTTTATAACAATTTATTTTATTGAAACAACAAACCACTGAATTCTTCTCAACTGATTAGTGTGGCTAGTTTTTAGTTTCGTCAGATAAATAATCTCTTGTTTTCTATTCACGATTTAGTTTCGTCGGTTACTTTGGTGGATTTACGAATAAATCGACTGCTATTTACGTAATCTAATGTGAAAGACGTGATTTGCAGGTGAGAATCAAATAAATTGTTTTCAAATTGGCGAATATTTCGATTTTCAGTGCATAATTTTTACTGCTTAACGTCAATTTCGTCAAATTTTAAACACAACACAAAATTCAAACAATGTGCTCCCTAGTCGCTAGATTAACTCATAAACCCAAAAAGTTCTGCATCATGCAAAGTGATTCCTCTAACTAAACTGTTATACACATTTTTTGTTCGGTTGAGTCCGTTTTCTAGTCTAGACTTTTCTATGCGGGAAAAATACTCTTATCTACATATGTAGAACCCAAAATGCACTTTTTTCATTAAGTATGGCTTATAAAATAGCTGTATGTAATAATTTAATTTAAAACTTGGACAGCAACATTAATTATTATTTTTTACTTAGTGGTATTAAGTACTAATCTAGTACCGGTCCTAAGCGAAGTATTTGCGCAAGTTGAATATACATATATTCTTATAAATACATTAAATATATTATACCATTTATATGTTAAATATTTGCTAAATAATTAAAATTTAAAAAAATGTTGGCAAAAAAATATGAAATGAATATGATATAAATCCAAGAAATTTAGATCATATTTTGTTCTAAAAAAATGTAGGCAGTTTTCTTCTATCGTAGTATCAAATTTTGACAAGCTCAAAATGTATCGTTTGGGTTAGTTTGAAGTTGGTCGATTTTTCAAATATTTGGAGAAATTTGCTGTCGATACTCCAATGAAAATTTTCCATTGTTTTGTGACCCATGTTTGTAACTTTTTTTCACACTTTTGTTTGTAGGTTTCGCTGTTAAAGTTTGAATATTAAATGAGATTACTTCAAAAAGAAGAAAGACTTGTTCTTCACGCTAGAAGATGAAGATCTAGATGTATATAGATGTTGTTGAAACAACCAACATTTTCAAATAACTTTTGTGAAAAAAAGATGGAATGGAAAGTTGCATCCATTTTTCCCATAGTAAATCTACTGTTACGTTTTGAAGAATTGAAGTTTTCCGTGTGTTTGCTTGCTACTTAAATGTAAATGAAACTGTAAATTGGAGGAAATTGCAAGAATTTAGGTCTGGCGTTCTTGGTGGCCAAGCAACTGGCACATTTGGATAAATCGACTTATTGAGAACTCCATTGTTCAAAAACTTCACCTTCTGTATTCTAAAATAAGAATTCCAAATCTTTTTGGAAAAATGTAGATTTCGTCCGTCAAACGGTTTGGTAAAATATGCGGCCCCACAAGTAATCCGTTCTTATCAAATTCTGCCACATATTTATAGAAAAGATTGGTTCTCCGAACTGCATGGGAATTACCAACACACCAAACTTGCCTATGTCTGAAATTGTTACATTTCGAGTAAAAGTTACTTCAACCGTAGTTGAAAATGGTTCATCTTGTTAGTGTTGTAAAAACCAGCCTGGGAAGTTTTCAGGTTGTAGTGTTGGGACACGTTGAACGAACAATACAATATAGAAATAATACAACTGATTTATTTCCAATGTTGTCGATACTATTTTTGACCAACTTCGAGTTTATTTGCAATCCTTCGAGTACTTGCTGAATTTCCAACATTTAACTTTTGCCTTGCATTTTAGAGCCTTTTCGATGTTTTCGCAGCATTTCTTTAGCACCCTGAGCAGCATTTGCTATAAAAGTTCAAGTTGTTGGATGTGCTTGCATGGGAAAACGTTTTGCGTAAATCCAAAATGCCGCAATTCGATAAAACTCTCCGTAAAAGAGCATATCGGTCCGCTTGTTCTACTTCTAAATGTTCAATTTTTTGAAGGTAAACTTATTCACTGAACTGCAAGATTCAAACGCTAGCAATTCAATAAAACTGTGACAATCACAACACACAAGAAATAAAAACGTGCAAAAGATAAGATATTCATGTGGCAGCCTGTATGTAAAAATGCCTCTGTAGAATATTGCTTGATTAGGAAAATATAGGGCGATAAAGTTCCTTCTAATTCGCAATTTCAAATGTATAACATACTTTCTACATTTTAAATTGAAAGATCGCGAAAAAGTACAAAAGTGAGTTTTTAAGGGTGGGAAATTCGAATCTAACCCTGTTGGTTATCGTTTATCCAAACTTTTTCATGGAAAACTATGTCGGAAATATAAGTAGCCCATTTACTAGACTGATTGAAAGGTAAAAAGTTCTACGTGTTTGTGGTCGGTAAAACAACCTGTTTTCGAAATATTTCGAAATTTACTTAAGGACAAATTAAGAAACTGCACAAATATCCGCGTGCGTTTTGTCCTCATAAAACAAATATTTTAAGTGCGAAGGTAAAAATTTAAGGGATTGATATCAGGGCTACGAGCTGGCCAAGAAAAGTCACTGCAAAACATCCACCTATCTGGAAATCGTTCATTCATTACATTAGCAACTATTCGAAAATAGGCTGATTTCTCAATGACAAACATGTTTTTTTTTGCGTTATTCAAAATATCTGCAAATCTTTCCATTAGAAGTTTTCGTAAAGAATAACCAAACAGCAAAGCGTACACAACGTTTCTTAGGAAATACCTTCAAACTAAGTTTACATTCGAATTTCCCATGTCTAAAAACTTATTATCCCAACTTTTTGGTGAAATTTCAATTAAAATTGTAGAATTTTTAAATTAATTTGAAATTGAAATTGACCTTTAACTCACTGCATTTCCGTAATAAAGCAATATTTTATTAAGAGCCTATTTGTCTAAATCGAATAATTTTGACATCTAGAATCGATTATTTCACTATGTCGTAGGCATTCATTACGGATCACCCTGTCTATATTGCAAAAGCAAAGCTCTTTTTAATTTTTTTTCTATGTTCTACTGAACTGAATCTAACATGGGCTTTCGTTACTTCCGCTTTGAAACGCCCTGTATAATACTGCATAACATAACTGAAATAAAATTAAAATATCTTACTAAATATATCCTTTAATCAGTAAACTGCAGGTATATAACTGCATAATGTGCTGCTGCTGCATAACATAACTCACTCAACGAAAATCCAATCATATTGAAATATTGTTTTTAGCATTACAATGCAGATTGCAGTATTCATAAAAAAAACAACCAGATAAGCTTAAAATACGATACACGTAAGAGTAATATTTTATGTTCGTTATTTTTGCGTTAAGCAGGTGGGATTCTTCCTCTAAATATTTATGTTCCAGTTTATTTCAGAAGTAAAATATGTCGAAAACAAACCCTTCTAATCGGCATATCTATCAAGTAAATTAATGTTAGCGAAACGCTAATAAGTGGAATAATTTAGAATTAATTACCAACAAATTGGACGTTGGTGCTTAGAATATGTATGAACATATCCTGGTCTAAATGGTTTATGTAAATTTTTAACAGCCGTATGGAAATTAGATTGCMATTTCTTTGGAAGTGGGTGAAATATCATTGAGTTATGATAGTAATTTAGGAATAAAAATAGAGGTAAAACTTAATAGGTTAAATTTAGCCATGGAWTCATACCTCATTTCTTCGTGATTATCTAACATCTAAATGGACTATTTAAGAACCAAAAAMTAATYTKAATACTKACCTACAATTTATTGTTTCCGATTATTATTCCGTAGTACATAACTCACTGTTCAACAAGCTTTTTAGCGACTTCARGTATTCAAACAGTTTTAATTTTTKATTATATTTATAAGTTTACAWWYGCAWYTSAACTAAGGACTAWGMWAYGTTTAAGTTWTSTWAGSMAAGCATTTTTAYTMCAAATMYAGACTATATTATAYACAAAKATAGACTCAGTTGAAAATGTGCCAGAAACTCSAAATGAACCTAATATAACTGTTACCTWTCASTATCTACTGAAATGACTAAAATGTTCAGCTGACTTAGTATATATAAATGAAGACTGAAGTATTTAGGGTTTCGAAAAAATAAACTTTATTAATATTCGGCAGTGTTATAAATTTTAAGCATTTGACTGGTAACGCTATGACTACAGAATAATCTCTAAGAAATGTATTAGTGTGTTTATTATTTGTGTTAATCAAATTATTARGGTGGAAAGTTTTTGTTYTCGARCACAACCTTKTCAWAGCGAACAACCAAAAATAAAGTTTTTAACCRTATTTTATGSTGCAAGTTCAAATGTATGAATATTTTTGTTATAGTCTTCCTTCTTYTTAAAACATTCGTTTTTTTTTAAACAAGCAACGACCMGTTGAATACTTCGCAAACTCGTTGGAAATGCAATTTTAAATTACATATCGTGTAGGTACTTAATAAATAACAATATTTTTTTTTTGATCGATTTTATAAAATTGTCGAAGCAGTTTCCGTTCGCGAGTTRATTGCGCTTRCTCAASAATTGAGAAAATTATGATTTTTCTACAAAATCRTACCTGTTCTAAAGGCGAATTCATAATTAAATTGAYATTTTAACGAACGATTGGTGACTCGCGTGGTTTTTAACCTTTTACTTCGGATTAATCAGTGTAAAGGCGATACGAAAAATTACTTCAAACATTTATTAAATGCGAATCATAAAAAAACATTTTTTTTAAGTTGACTTGTAGATTTGGCGGTTACAATTGTATTTTCAAATCGTTTACGATGGAAGAAATTCTATGAACAGTTATCTCATCAGAAATCTGGCAAGATAATCTCTATGAAGACTTCAACTAAAATACTTTTCTCAAGGTCCCGAAGACAATTTTTACTAATAAGTGCATCGGCACTATAAGAAATATAGGCCCTCATAAAAAAGATATATTGCTACAGAACCTGTGAAGCTAAAAAAGGATTATATTTTTTTGCCTCAAAGGAACCTGGCGATACAAAATTTTGCAACCACTCCAATTATTCCTGCTGAGAGAATCTGAAATCGAAATCAAAATCAAACAGATTGCGGCAATGGTTTTCCAAAACCTAATCCTAAAATCCTTCCTCACAAACTAGAAAGGAGTGAAAGTTCTAATGAACTAACTCGAGGAAAAATCATTCACCGTCAAGTTATCTTGAAGGCTACTGTTTAGGCAGCCTCTTCAGATCTTCAACTTTACTGTCATATATTTTTACTTCAAAATACAATAACATCTAAAAGAAAACCCAATCAAGATAGATGTTTGCACTCACCTGACACCCAAGTTCCATTAAAACTTTTCGGATTATATTTGTAATTTAAAAAGTCTTCTAAGTTCAGTGTAATCGCCTCCTCTTCTACTTTCTTCGCTTTGACTAGAATAACAATTGCAGTAATCACCAGAGCAATTGCTACAGCACCAGTTATTGAGCCTATAATCCACATTCGCTTTTTCCGCTTAGTGTTAGACAATATCAAGTCCTGAAACCAGAAGAAAACACTTAATTAATAATTGTTAATAATAATATTTATTCTCGAGTAGAACCCAAGTAGGTGTTTTTAAGGGTGGTTTTTTAATCTCCCTGCATTACTTTGGTTAAAGTAATGAAATAGAAACAATTATCAGATTCATTTTGAACTTAAAATTAAAGAAACATTTGTAAAAGGAAACTCACATGTCATAAGAAAGTCTGGACGTATGTTCAGAAAACAGGTGAATATTTTTGAAACAATTCTTATAGTAATTGAGCAAGATAAAATACTTTTTGTTTCTCATACTACTCAGCTTATTAGAGAATTTAAAATTACAGAGATTGAAATAATATTAGTTTCAATAAGTAGATACACAAAAACACAGAAATGTTGTGAAACAAGTTAATTTGATCAATCCAAAATTGATGGTTTTTGACTTTCGTTCCAAAATATCGGTAATTAAAGTTAAAATAAAAAAATTAAATTCGATAAAAATTCGGAATCTGAACGAAATTTCGTAGAGCGCGGCCTCTTTAGAGCAAGAAATTAGAATTAATTTTTATTGCACAGTTTCTGCGACATTTGATGATAGCGAAATACGTTTTCAATTGTACAGTGTATGTATAGAAGTTTTGCACATACATATGTGCTCTCAATACTCAATGGAACTCAATGTCTAAAAAGTTGAGATTAGGAGTTGCTCTAATAGATCTGGAGACATATAAACTTCATAAAACATTTTAGAAAATATTTAAAAACACTGTGTATTTTATTTAAACTTTTTAAGAACTTTTCAAGTCAGTAATATTGCAATCAAAAATACAAAAAAATTACGAGCGTAAAAAGTTTGATTTCAATGAATGAACTTTCATTTGAAGCACAACATCGGTTTTCAGATCGCATTCAAATTTCGGCACAAAGCAAGTAGCCTCAGTGCAACTTATTATATGATATGTTCCTTGCCTTGATACACATTAAGTTAGCGTGTTGGCAATATATTCTTACGTATTTTTTAATGTTTTATACCAATCTACTTTTTATTTTCAACAAAAAATAATCTCATAAAATATTGGTTTTCAAACACCCTGTATACATATCAATTAAACATGCGATTAATATTAAATGAAGTACAGATAAGTTTACCAGTTAAATAATTACTGCTTGAAAAATATCTCAAATAATTTAATTATGAAGTTCAAGATCAAATGCCTCAATCTACTGCACTTCTACTAATTGCTATATGATTATTGGTGGAGACTATAAGTTTTAATTTAATAATAACAATAATTGCTCTACCATGAAATCCATTATGGAAATCTACGTTGCACATTAGGTCATACACGTAATACTTAAGCAAATTTGTCAGACGTTACTCTACAATTAGATATTGATGTGCGTGTTTAGTCCAACTTTGCATGTTTTACTTGCAACGCCGTTGGAAGTTTCAACACCTTCACGGCTCCATTCAGATAAATATTTTTCAACAATTATACTATGCAAATTCTTAGTCCACTTTGAATATTTCTAGTATCGAGTGCTGCCAACAATTGAGTAGATCAAGCTTTACAGAAAACACACACATTAAATATGTTCTCTCTTATCATGTGTGGTTCATTTTATAATTCGCATAGTGCAACAACGACGAGCAAAACATATTTGTTTTGAATTTTGAAAAAAACACTCGTACAAGTCAATAAACATTTATAAGATTTCCTTGCGATAGAGCTGTTCAAAATTCGTTCGGCTAGATGTTACACATATTATCTATAGCAGTATCATATAATGAAGTCCTGATGATAACCTGAAAGGAAAAAGTCAATGGGCGTAAAATCGGGAGATTTGGGAGCCCGATCTATAAAACCCTACCCGTTCTATCCGCTTTTCTGGAAATATTTCGCTTATAAATCGTCATAGAGTCCCTATAATAGAAGTGTAAATCTTCAAAACGCACTGGATTTCTTAAAAGATGATCTAACTATTGAGTTAGGGAGCCATGAAATATAGACCGACTGAGTGGTCTCCTATTATGCCTGCCCATATATTATTATGTGCAGGGTTATTGATTGAAATTTGCCACCCCATTTTTCCATCCACTTGAGTATTTCGGAAAAAATATCTCTATTTTATTCTAAGATAATACTAGTTGACATTGTTGAATGTGTCGTGGTTCAGGCTCGGCTTGTGAGGTCTGGACGCAGAATTACATCTACAACTTTTACTCTCAATATTTTTCGCTAATTTTAAAATTAGTTATTGAAAAGTGGTGGTCAGTTCATTCGCTTTTTCCACTTGAATTTCAGCCACTTTTCTTCAAATAATGTAATCTTAAATTAAGCTAGACGTTAATATCTATAACTTTTGTTTTTACATTTTTTTCTATTGATTCCAAATGAGAAAAAAACGGGGTTGCAAATGTTCAATCAAAAACGTGTACATTCCATGTATTTAGTTCCACATGTGAAAAGCCATTTATTTCATGATTCTATTACACATATTTAGTCGAGCTACAGAATCTTCATGACTTAAACCCGGAACGTTTTAGCGCCGATGCGGATACAGGAGTTTTTACTTCAAAATTTCTATTTTGACTTCTATGAATAATAGTAAATATACGAGTTTTTAGCATCCTTCTTGGCGGAAATACTTCACCATGTAAATGTCTTGATGCAGATGCAATTCCATCAGCCACACCACAAAAATAATGAACATCACAAAGTTCAAATTTGAATTAATTAAAAATTTTATAGAAATTATTTAATTTTTTTATTGAATTCGATGCGGCTCTGTTTATTTTTCAGATTTTGCACGGCTATTTAGATTTGAAACATTAATTTTTCATGTTCACCCCATTAATTTTTTGGCGCATCATTTCCGGTCAGTGTGTACATTAGTTAACAATATTGTGATTACCAGTATATGAACTACATTGGATAGAGCATATGCCAGTTGCTTTTTGTTTATTTTTTCAATGTTTTATAAGATTATTAAAATGAAATAATATACGATGGCCCAAAGATCATTTAAATCACTTGCCTAATTTAAAATTTTTAAAATTTTTTATATTTTTAACATAAGCACCTTTTCAGGTAGAATTAGAAGATAAAATCGAATTATCGAAAAAATACTAATTGCTGAGTTGAGCTTCAGAAAACAGCTCAAAAAAAGCGCACTTTTGTTTTTGCACCAGTCGTCATTGTAACACAAACCTTTTAAAGGTTTTCAAGTCTAGACGACAAGCGCTCACTTTGAATAAGAAGGCTTTCGAGGACGCGACTATAAAATGAAGTGCAAATGTTTAATGAGAGCGGCAAATTTTCGAATGGTAATTTTCATTCATCATTTATCCCATAGTATGTTTTATTCAAATCGAGAAGAGTGCAGAGGCGGCAGGCAGTCTCTATTACTAGAGTATACAAATAGGAGACAGTATTTTAGAGATTTATTGCCGGTAGGTTGCGACGCATCTAAATAAATTGGGGCCCATCTTTCAAATATGCAAATGTGGTTAAAATGAGATTTTTTCAAAACAAACCAAAAAACTTAATTCAGCAGAGTGGCGCGAAGGAATTTGCCTTAAGTGAGTTTTTCATAAATATTGGTGCAAGATTTCTGTCGATGGGTTTGGGTTAATTGGTCAATAGATAGCGGCAGAAAAAAAACACTATTTTTTGGGCCAACATTTCGGCTTTATTTAAGCCATCGTCCACGCTCCATAAGAGGAACAGGTTAGCTTCAGTGTTAAATATAGTAAAAGTTACTTGTCATTGATATAAAATATAAGAAAAACCGATACAAAGCAAAATCAAGTGTAAGAGACAAAAGACAAAAACAATATTGTTTAACGGTAGTTTATACAAACCAAAGCCTATATAATAATCTTTGATATTCGCATTTGCAAAATTTGTTCGGACAAATTTAGTTTCTAAAATAGAAATTAGTAATTTTAAAAACTTAAATACACTACGCAGCAGATTTAAGGCATAGTTTAAATATTGCCTCGACGTTTGACTGTGAATATTTAATATTAATATATATTAATATGAAGTCGGTGATCCGATGTGAACAATTTTTGATCGAATCACAGTACAGTAAAAATTTAAGTTATAAGAAATTCAAAAAATAATTGTTTTTAATCTTTCTGCGGGCAATATGAGGTAGCCCAGAGAAATTAAGAGTTTACGATGTTTTAGCCTCATCTTTTCTGAGTGTATTGGATCCTTAATCGTCTGTTTATCTGATATAATAGGTTTATGTTAAGCCATTCGAGAGTTATAATTTTTTTATGACAAGGTACATTTTCCTCTCGAAATTTACTTAAACTTTCTATTAATGRTCGAAGAATATTAAATGCAATGTGATCTGTCAATTAAGTTAAAGTTTGTGTTTTACTAAGAATAGGGTTTTGTTTTCACACCTTAGGATATATTTTGTGATTGTTTCTTTAAGGAATTACATAAGTAACAAAATAAACAAAGGTTGACAGCTATAAACATGTAATAAAATTTGTTTTCGCAATTGTCTTCAGAATTAAAAAAGAAAGTTTCAATACATTTTAGGCGAAAAATGTGACCGGTCAAAAAAAGAATTTCTCTCCATTGGCTCATAATAATAATAGATCAGGAATAAACAGACAATTGGGGCTGTTTTTCCCTGAGATACCCAGTATTGCCCACATACATAAAACTAGTTTTTTTTATTTTATTAAACACTGACAATTTTGTTGCTAATAAAATGATTTATTTTACGAAAATGTTTCAACAAACAGACAGATAAGGATCAAGCAACATTTACATTTAGTAAGTTTTCGGTTTTTAGTCGAAAACTTTCTTCACTTGGGACCGTTTAGATGTTAGAAATTGGAACAAAATAAATTGATGGAGAGTTTGAGTGTCATTTATCATACAACACTTTATAGGTGCAATTGTTGTATTTTTATTCATATTTAATAAGATTCGGATTTAAATTAAATTATCATACAACAAATAATCGTTCTTATTTTAAAGGCGAAAATCAAATTAAGTGACAACTAAATATATTAAGTTATTCATCGAAATATCCAGTTATGTACTCGAGTAGAGTATACCTAAGTAGTTGAAATAAGAATTATTTGTTTTAAATAGATTCATGCGTTTGTAACAAAGCCTATATAGGATCACCCGGTATATGCCCTGCAGATTAAATCGAATTGTTTGTACTTAGAAACAGAAATTATTGTAACTAAACTCGCGCTTATCATTTATTTTTCAGAATTGCAGTGCAATTGCGCTTGGTTTATTTTTAGGTACAATTAGTAAGTGGATTCAGGTGAGCATTCTTGCATATTATGCGTTTTCTGCGTTGGCAAGACCATATTAATTTTCAATTTACAACCTGCTCTGAATATTTCACTCACATGACACAGCCATTTTATGCAAATAAGACACGGTTGAACAAAACCGATAAAACATCGGTAGAAAGTGAGTTTTACAAGTAATAAATGCATTTATGAAAATGGAAAGTTGGTCAGCAGCAACGAAAGTTGGTCGGATATCCATTGCGAATGCCAAATACGATTTGATGGCAGGATGTTGGAGTTGCGTGAAAAGTGAAAAGCATTACAAAAAGTTAATTATACACGAACATCAAATGAAAATTTAAGTTTATCTGCATTATTGTTCCTGTATTGATTAAAGTTTACTTATTTCAAGAAATCAGAAACCGTTGATTTTCGTTCAAAATCATGTCCAAACAGTTAATTTCAGTGCTGATTTTGGGTGGAATTTGCTGCTTTTTGGACAGGCTTCTTTACTTAAGTAGTGAGGAAAGTCACGTATTCAAATCACAAAAAATATGGTTTGATAAACTTTACGATGCTGCAATTAGAATTGATAAAATACTTACAACTGATGTTTAACAAAATGTAAGTAATACATAAAGTTTTTTGCTTCGTTAACAGTATACTTATACAGAATAAACGACATTTAGGGATAACTTTATACTTAACGACCTTATTTTTATTGCGAATATAGTGCGAATTATTTAAATTTAAATTTAAATTTTCGTTTCGCAGTTTCGTCAACGCTTCCAAAATGTGCATTAACAAACCAGCAATGGAACTGTCGGTTCTTAGTCGCTGTATCAATCTTCTTGTACATAAATATAAATGAAAATATACTAAAATTTATCAAATCTCCGGTGTGATTCTTTTGACGTTAGGTATTTTATTTTCACCCTAAAAAAAGATAACCTGCGAAATATTTTGTACCAATTAGATATTTTCGTCTGTTTCCGCAGAATAGCAGTTTAAACTTTCATGTTTTCCTACTTTTTTAAAGATTTTACAAATTCCTGAGAAAAATATTGCTTCAAATATGGTCATTTTATGAGCGTTGATACAACAAAAAGTTAAACAGATAAGTTGTTTTGAATCACATACCATCTCACACTCGAAATTTCCATTTTTTGTGTGTATTCTCCAAAAAGAAAGCTGAGATTGAACCGATCCAAAACATGAAAATTTAAATTTAAAACCACCGCGAGATAATAAATTACCCTTTAACAAAGAGTATTTTGTCATATTATTTATTTTTTGGAAACCTAACACCGCCTAATTAAACAGATGAACATTGTATACCTATAGCAGATTGTTTGAATATACAGGTTGTATGCACTTTTAAATAATTTTAACATTGTATTTGTCATGCACGAATATTTTTACTATAACATTTTTAAAGCAAATTAAACTGTTTTTTTTTAGAGTAAAAAAGGCAAGAAAATATTCTTTGGAAAACCATTTAACTATGGAAATTTCAAAAATTTCTGATTCTATCACAGCTTTGTAATACTAAAATTATAGTAAACGTATTTACGTTTTGTTAATTAAATATTTTGATTTTTATTTCCTAAATTAAATTAAAATAGTTCTTAATTTACTGCTGTATCATATTTTGAAATCGTATCTCGATGTTCTTTGATAATTGCTTTCCTTAAATATTAGAGCCGTATTATCAAAATCAAAGTTGTGGAACATATTGTGTGCGTGCTTTGGTGGCTTTGTGCAATTATTATCATTTCTGAGGCTGTATTTGTATTCATAATTTTTTGCATATTATTTAATTTGTTGTCTCGTCCCTAAAAACTACCTTTTTATATATCTTTTTATAAAACCCACAGCGGCAAACCCGTTGCACAAAAAAACGTTTTTTCAGCTAATCGTTGATTGAAACCCCGAACATTCTCGTACTAGATGCATTAATTAGAGACCAAACGCCAAAAAATCGTTTCACAATGTTTGAAATCAGACGGCAATTAAGAGAGAAAAAGACTATATATATTTGATTTTGGAGAATATACACTCAGAATCGAAATTGAACATTCAAACAACGGTGTTCCACTGCTAAAGAACTTGAAATGAACCGAATACTGCTACACCCTGTAGCAGAAGTAAATACATATTATTTCAATTTGTCAAATAATTCAAAATTTGCAAACGAAAATTTACAGATTGCATTTATTATAAATAAAAAATTGGAGAGATGCTTGTGTTTTAGAAAAATATACCATATTGAAAACGCCTAATACATAAATGTTCAAAAAGGAATAACCCGTAAATATCCGTATACCCCTAATGGCCTTCCATCGCGACACACCTTATAAGTTCTCTTGATAGGAGAATAAATATTCCAATTAGCTTACAATTTCCTTAGACGATCTATTTAAAGTACCTACATTGTGTTATTTTGGGTCGTCAAATTATCATCACAATAGCGACAGTTTATCATCGTAACATACGGACCTAAAGTCAACATACTATTTAGATACTGATTCATTCATTGAGCTTTTATTTTACTAAAACGGTGTGCAAAAGATTTTACAAGTCTATACACAAAGTAGATTATTTAAATAATTACAATTGGTTCAGCCAAAGAGTGAATTCAATTTTCAATTTTTCTTAAAATGCAAAAGAATTAAGACGCTGGTACACATTACAACACATTTAACATTTTCAAGTTCTAACATGAAGAAGTTTCGATTTTTTTGGGGACATTTTATTTTATTTAATAGAAAAGGTAGATGGGTATCGGAAAATCAACACGAATTTAATAAAAACAACGGAGTTTGAATTTCAAAATTTTGAAATGAAGAAAAACTCTGACTTTCTTTGAAAAGCATTCGTTTCTTCAGTGTCCAGATAGATATATTTATGTGTATAAGAAAGATCTATTTTTAAAATTACCAGTAAAATCGGCATTTTACTTGTATTCTCTTACAGTAAGTACAAGCTCCACCTTAAACACCTATTCAATTCCAATAATTAAACAAAATACAAAAAAAACTTGATTTACATAAAAAGGGGGAAATCACCTACAGAGTGAAACATACTTTCAACTTGGATAAAATTAACTATTCAATAAAGCAGTTTTTTTGCTTTAATAGTCGATCCAGGATTTAGAGGAGAAAATGTTAATGAACAATAAATCTGTTAATTTATAGATATTACATTTTTAATTTATATTTTAATTAACTGTTTTAATAATTGGGGAAAGTGACCGCTGTTATTCGCTTGGCAATAGTATAATCTGTCATAAAAATCCTCACGAGCCAACGGACTTCACACCAAGGAAAATATATTTGCATTCTTGGAATATTCGATTTTTCAGTACTGGCATAGTATTAGGTGGGGTTTGTTTTTAAATGGCCCCAGAGGAAAAAATCTGGGAGAGTTAGGTCTAGAGACCTTGCTGGCCATTCTATTGCACCAAATCCTTTTTTAGGATGAGGTGGACTTTCGTTGCTCCCGAAAGCAGCAAAACTCTATTTGTATTTAGAATTATCACAATTTCTAGAGGATGAAGACGGCAATCCAGTTAAATTTATTTCTTCTTCTTTCTCAAAATATGGGATTTATAATTTTTTTTCCAAGAATTTCTCCCCAAACAATAACTAGCTGATAATTTAACTGAATATCCGAAAGTTGAACTTTTATAAAATGTGATAGAGCCACTCATCATATATTTGTAATCAAGCCAAATCCAGGAAGAGTGCAATAGAATGGCCAGCAATATCTACAGATCTGATTGCACCGGACTTTTTCTTACGGGTTGATTTGACTACATTTGTTTACAGATTCCCACCTAATATTGTGCAAGAACTATATGATCGCATATCAAAAGAATACAGGCACATTTTTCCGTGAAGTTTGATCATATTCGTGAATAATTTCTTGGCAGAGACTTTTCCAAATTTCAACAGTTCCAAAATGCAGTAAAACCGTCAAGTTTTCAAATTTCCAGATAATTTCGTTAGTTAACACTTCTGTCTGAACATGAGACGTTTTCTCAATCCTGAATCGACCATCCGAATTTTATTTTTCTTACATCAACGGATATATAATTTTATTCAACTTGCTGAATCACTCGGTGGGGAGAGCCATTTAAATTTTTAGGCGATATTTTTTGAGCGCAGGACTGACTGTTTCCATTAAATTGAACATGCCAGAAAAGTTTTCCTTCGTTATCTAAGTAGACATATTTTTTGTATTTTGTTTAGTAATTCAAATTTAATAGATATTAAAAATAGTTTGTGTTGAAATGAAAGCCCTGTTTGAATGACTAAATTTGAAACAATATACAGGAGTAGGCAAATACAAAATCTTTATCGACACATAGGTGGAACATTACAATTCAAAAAATTAAAGAACCCTTGTGGATGGTCTCGACATCCACTAAATAGTTGCTATTTATACAAGCCCACCAATAATTAAACACTTTGCACACAAACCACCATAAGGGGCAATCGCAAGACATGCACAGATCATCTCAAGCATAACTACGTTATTCCCGCTCAGTAATAACACAATGGCTCGTAAAAAATGACTTCTTTAACAAAAATGGAATTTTATTCCTTTTCTGTTCTATTAAAGCATACATTTTCCAATCACACAAAACTCGAGTTTCAAAAAGTCAGGGTCAAAGGTAATAGCTCTTTGAGATGCCATTTCAACCACAGTGAAATAGGTTTATTCCAAATAAAACATTGGAAAACGCGCCTAAACTTACAAAGTTTTCCTATAAAAAATTAGTTGTTTACAAATGTTTGATGAAGAAGCAGACCAGCATCTAATCAACCAAGCAGACACTTTTTATGCCTAATTTTGCCAAGGTTACATTTGTAATTAGTTCTTCAAAGTTTTCTTCAAAACTTAAGAGTTCTAACACTGTTTATATAGACCAAATCTATATGACAAGAGTTTATATGAACGAGAGTGTTAATTATTACAAACAAGTTGAATCTGTTTGCAAATTAACTGCCAGAGTAATTAAGGTACGCATAAACAATTATTAAGATAATTTGGAGTTAGTGACATAGAATGGAGCCTGTGAGAAACCATTTAGAAGGTTCGTGCCATGAGTAAGTAAGTAATAGTTCAGGAAAGGCTAGATCCTTAAAGTTAGATAAAATCTGTACAGTTTTGTCAAAAAAAAATTCTTTTAACATCAAACCGTGCCGTCAGAGTCAAATAATGAAAATTTGAAATTTAAGTAAGCTGGTCTTATGTTCGGAATTCATTATAAAAACGTAAACTCAACAAGTAGGTTGAAGTAAACTAATCTGTTGGTTGATCAGCTATTTTGAAATAATCTTTCATTCAAAAAATTAAAAAAATTGAGCCTATCTGCAACTATTGGTATCGTTGATACGCTCTCATAAGTATCATTTTGTAGAAGTTTTACTTATTTGTCTTTCCCTGAGAGGAGTGATGCCGGATGGACATAATCAAATAAACATACCGAACGAGTCTAAACACTGCGTGTGTAAAGTTTACATTAGACATTCCGATATTTGAAATAATATTTTCCGCAGGCTACCTAAATTTGTTGCGTAATTAATAGTAATCGTTTCCAGATTTTGTTATTATACCTACTTTCTCTCTGCCAACAGTTAAATCAAGCAAGGAGTCGCAACCTAAACAATTTACTTGATTCAATAATTATAAAACGTTTATTTTACTGAACGATTTAACAGGCGATTTTACCATTTTTTATTTAAACCAGTATTTCAGTAAATTACCTTGACCAGTAAACATATTATTTCTTATTTTAGAACCTGCATTGCATTTTGCCTTTTTGTTTTCAATAACATTCTATAAACAATTTATGTTTAAACAAAATGTTTATGTTAAAAAAAAATAATACGGATGTTATGAGCAAGCAATAGCAAAAGCAAAATATGTGCATATTTCTGCTCTTTAATATTTATAATGTGTAGTGCTAATTAAACACTGTCCTTTTGATAAATAAGACTTTGGAGTAGACTCCAATATTTATTTGAATGTTTCAATGCCACATTAGTTATTTTCCTAACAAGTGTGGAAAGATATACTTGGTGCGGAAAGGTATACTTTTCTGCACGCGATTGCTTTAGCGCGAAAGACACGAGCTGAAAAGACATACTTTTTCACGTCGCCTGTTAGGAACAACTTTTTTAGAACAAACATTAATTATTTAATTGTTATACGTAATTTATTACGGTTCGATGATTGCAAATCCTAATAAGTGTAAATATAATTTTTGGTATTTTTGGTTGGGTAAAATATATTGAAATGTTTAGGTGCATTTGAATAGTTTGAAAAGCAAATTTGTCACAGTTGTTACCCGCCGGCTGAAATTCTTTACTTGAGCTTGCAATATTAGTTTTTTTTATTATTGGCCTACTATATTTCGGAAACAATTGGGCGTCGAAACTCGGGCAGAAATGCTCCTCTACTAAAGTGATCGTGATAAAATCAGTATTAACTTGGTTCATTACAATATACCTTTGGTAACATCATTAGAAAGCTTGTATAATTCTAGGTCGTTTTAGTCTCAAGCGCATTGACGTGCCGGCCTTGATAAAAGTGGGAGAAACTACTGAAAGTGCTATTATTTAATT
>NW_026018508.1:7005583-7012462 GCF_020466585.1 Dendroctonus ponderosae
TTGGTTGTCGTTTTCAGGTAGATTTTCAAAGTATGACTATAAAATTTTACTTACAAAAAATTACACAAATTGTGCTGTTTGTCAATAAATAATTGCTTGGTAGTTCATTTATTTTACCCAATTGATATAAACGTTACTGCTCGCAATTACTCTTCAAAAGTGTTTGGCAATTTTATTTACTGTTCTCAACTTTACATGTAAGCAAATTGTTCCAGCGCGAACATTTTGCCATTTTGATATGTATGATTGAATGTGTGTATGTATATAAACTAAATTAGTTACTCTTTCAACCATTACATAGAATACATTATGTAGTTTACTAAATTCTAGTTTCGTTAAAACAGAAACCCTCGTAGTAGAAACAAATGGGTATAAATATTGCGGCTCAAGGAGCGTCCAATGAATAAAAATCTCACGGTGGTAATTTATAGCAGTCTAACGTGACAAAAAGTATTTTGTATCGCCTTATGCTTTTATAGTGAAAAACGATTCGAAACACCGATGAATAGATAATACAGCACTTTGCTTCTTAAAGCGCTTCTGCTTTATCGAGCGAAGTCAAGAAAGAAGCAATTATTTAAAAGTTTTATATTTTGTTAACAGTCAATGATAATATATTTTTAACTTTTAGTTAGTAAAGCCGGAGACACTAAGCTAATAAATTAAGAAATAGCTGTTTTTTGTTGGAAATTGGTATATTTTTCAGCCAAACACGTTAGGAAAATGGTACACGGTCGCTGTTAAAGTGCTCTCTTAAAAACATTTATTTATCATTTTTCAGCGGCCCCGTTTAGTAATTTTCACCAAACACAATAAACCACCCAACTTGCAGCACGTTTCTGAGTGTAAAAGTGGCATTTTGAAATATTTCATGTATTTAATTTCGCATTTAGCCTTCAAAATATATTTTTAACAATCGCATTAAAAATTCAACTTTTAACACCCCAATGAACGCTTTGAACACGTAAGTACGGTTGTAAGTCACTTTTATCTCTAATGTTAAAAGTAAGTACCATTTCAATTTGAACAAAAGAACATGCTAGTTTTTATCATTCTTTATTATCATTATTAGTATTGATCGAATTACTGGAACAATTAATAACATTAAATTATTTCAGCCCTTTGCTCACATCTGTGCCATCGTTACAAATACTATCAATATATATTTGCAACAGTGGCATTACCGCTTGTGGAAGCTATTAATACAATCGAGAGATATTTATTTTTGCGCAAAATTTACTTATTTTTTTTTTATTTACGAAGAAAATTTGTCACTCCCTGTTCTCTATCAATTAAGAATATGGTAATTAAGAATAAGGTATTCTTGTTTTCACGCGCAAGAATATAGTTTTTTGTTGTGTTTCTTTATGGAGTTACATATGTAACGATATAAGGAGCAAAGTTATTAAGAATTTAAAAGAAAAGTTTAAATAAATTTCGTGTGGAACATGTGACGGGTGAATAAAAAATTAAAATCTCTTAAATGGCTCGCGATAAACAGACGATAAATTACTAAAAAGAAAAGAAAAAGACCCAAATTACTCAGAAGACATTAGGCTATAACACCGTAGCTATAATTAATCAATTATGCTAGATATTGGGTATTTACCTAATCCAAGGTATTTTTAATGTTTGACACTGATGAATTCATTTATTGTATGGACTTAGACTAGATCTCGTTATCCAGATTAAAACAAAATCCGATTTTTCCATTCAATCCAACAAAGTAATAATGTGTACTAATCCAGCAACTTTCAACTAAGAGAATATAGTATGATTTCATTTGTTGGCATATTCAGAAATTAGTGAGTATAAACGCACCAAACATTTAAAATATTCCGTCCCTTTACAAACCTGAATTGTCGGGAAAAGTTTTGCTTTGCGTCTCCACACAGTCTTCACAGATAACGGTAGAAATTCAAATAATAAACATTCTTAAACACACAATGAACTAAGTTCTTATAATCATACTCTAGAATTGCTTCTTCAAAAAACTCATGTTGGGAAAACTTTAGACATGTTCTAGATTAATTACTRAAATAAATTAAAAYAGCATCGACCGAAAGRCGGGGGTCGAYAGCTCTTTGTATAACAATGGAAAAGTTTTAATACKACTAAAGTTGACMCAAAAATATKGAAATTGTTGAAACAAGKTTTGCCAGTCCATCCTCCAAAATAGCTGTTTTTTTATGTTTTGTATTAGTGTTTCTCTTCGTGTGTTTCAATCTGGAAAAGCATGCTAGCATTACATCAAATCAACGAAAGAAATACATAAATAAAATCAATATAAAGTATAWAATAGATTTCTAATGAAAATAAATACCAACCATTCCAAATTCTCTCGAGCTACAACATAACTTAGRAGGTTCTTTCTTTAAAAAGTTCTAATGGTTGCACCTTTTTCCTTTGGAATAAAGATGAAAAAGTTAGCACAAAGTTCTGATTCCAAAATTATCTCGCATTTCACGTGTTAAATTTTAACAAGACCAATATAGCCGTTTTATGTAAATTTYGTATGAATGTTTTCCTGTTGCYATCTCTTCTCGTGCTTCGAACTGGAAAGATTTGCTAGGCAAATATCAAATGTAGAAAAAAGTACTTAAAAAATTAAAACCAATAACAACCAAAAATATTAAATGTCACTAATTTAACTACAAATTATTGAAAATGTCTCAAAGTTCACCAGGAAACAGCTCAGGAAAAGCTCTTACATGAAAAAGTATTATTGGGTAAAGAGTTTCCTTTTGAGTCAGAGATGAAAAAGTTCAAATTCCAAAATTCACGTTCAAAACGAGCATCTTACGGAATGAATTGATCACATTTCTGACAAACTGAGAAAATTTCGGTTTTCAACAAAGGGTGTAACCTAATAACGTCGCCTTTAGTTCGTTTTTTTCCAACACCGGAAAGGTCTGTATTAAAATTCCAAAATATTTGGATTTTTTTTAACTATTTTATTATCGAACAATTTAAACCAAAATTTTAATTGATTCGTCGTAAAATCGTCTATACTTAACTATAATCAAGCATGTTTTGGCAATGCAAGCAAATAAAATTTGTGGACAATAACATTTAATTACAGGATTGTACACGTACACGCACTTCAATTACAATGTATATATATAATAAGAACAGTAAGTTAATCTGTATCGAATTTAAATTTCACATCTATCATGTTTTTGCTTTGGATATTTCGGTCAGTGTCAGCCGCTATTGCCATTGTTTGTTACATGTGCTGAGTTTGTAAATATTTCGAATGGCTTATTTTACAAAGTGGAAATGTAACTGGAAATGGGATAATTATATTCAATATCCACGTTCTTTTTGTAGAATAGTGTATTTCCTATTTGCTTTCTTTCACCGTGCTTACAACTTTTGTTGTACAACACAAAGTTGTCTCGGGTTTTTAGGAAATATAAAAAATATCAGATAGTTTGCCACATAATTTTCTATTTATACGTCTAAGCAACGTTATTTTATATTATTAACGGCACCTCCTACCTTATGGGTAAAACAACAAAGGAAACAAGTGAAAAATCAAAATAATTATTTTTTTGCTGATAGATCATAAATTCGTAATTTCTTTAAAGTACAAAAAATGATCTTTTCTTTGAATTGAGCTCCCAAACTCATTATCTGAATACATGTATTTCTACTAATTACATTGACTTCGACCACAGTTTACTCATAATTAATGTTTGAATATGCACACCGCATATTTTGTTGCTAAAAGGGAACGTTTCAAAATGTGCAAAGTTGATAGAATAGTCAGTTAAAAGTTATAAAATATGAGAAATCTGCGCGATACCTTTAAATTAATTTCCATATCTATGTTCGTCTTTGAAGAATCAAAGAGATAAATATCAATCTTAAAACGGGGTTTATAGCTTTTTCTGAGTAGCGCTTTCGGAATGAACGTAGTAATAAACAGTTTAGGTACAACCACTTTCGGTTTTTTTCAACAATTTGGGCTTTCTCGAATGTAAATTTGCTTGCTTAAGAGATGGCTGAACTATTCTCCGTTATTGTAGATTTTCAGTTTTGAGGAGAAAAATATAAATACTAACTACAAAAACTGCCGTTGTGCATTTTCATAAGAAATAAATAGAAGCGCAGTGTTTTCAAATAGAAAATTGGCGTACATTTAATAGAGTTATGCCATATGTTTTTTGCAATCTTTAGCTATACCTATTATTGAACTACAAAAGGACACTTGAATTAGTTATATTAAATATTTAAAAAAATATATATTGAAATATTGCTTGATATTAAAATTGAAACCGTATTTTCAAGCGCTGATATCTTGGAAATCCATATCCCAAGAAAATTAAGTTGGAAAATACAAGGCTAAGGCTTAAAATATGAGGAAGAAGAAGAAGATATGTTGGAGAAGTAAACTCTGCTTATTGGGTACTCTTTAAATAACGTGTCTAAAAAACCTCAATTTTGAATCACCCCGTGTGTGTACTAATCTATCTACAATATATTTCCGAGGAGTTAGACAGTATGATTGAGGTGATATAAAAAGTGAGAAGATGTAAACACACATAAATATGTAACACTGATGTGGTGCTGTGTAAATATTTGTTATTTAACACGTACAGATCCACTATTCCAATTTAGGAAGGAAAGCATATACCCATGATAAACACACATTCTATTAAAAAAAAATCTCCTTTGATTGGATATTCCAATTTAGATCAAATACTTGTAAAAGTTAGCTTTAAACCCGAATAGAAAATCTCGGAAAATCTGAGTGAAATCGTGAACATGTTTTGTTTTTGAGAGGCAATGCTTGTTTGTTTCTATCAAACTCAAAAAAGTCCTAATCGATGTTTATGGCTACTGCTTGCAGGGTCACTTCAGCAATCACCAGTTCAATTGTGGCTCTTTCTCTGTCCTAGAATTCTCAATTTGCTTGGAATAAATAGCTGTGCTATGTTGAAGATATACTCCTTTTTAGAGTGTTTCCAAAGAAGGGAAAGATTTTAAATTTTGAGGAGTACAATTTAAAACATAACCCCAAATATGACGTGAATATGTAAACGACGTAAATAGTTGGTCTCGAACGGCAATCGTAATTTCTTCAAATATACAATTTGGGTAACTTTAAGCAAGTTTCGGACTGATTTCGCTGTTATGTTTGCCTTGCATTCTACTAGTCGGCCAAATCACGGTTAAACCATTTAAAACTACTGCTTAGTAGCAAGTCTAAATTAAATACTAAGATCAACAATTTAAATTATCTGTTTTCATCTTCACGTTATACATAGCTAATCTACAGTAAGCATACAAGCGAAGCGATCTTTGATTCAGAAAATTAACTTCGGACGACATAACGATTTGGATCCTACATAATTAATCATGTCGCCCTCATGCAAATTGCTTGACATTGCGGCACAGAGTGAATCAATATTATGTAGTTAAACTGACAAGAAAAGCATAATTATTAATCCATTACATCGCACGAAAAAAATATGCATTTATATCACGAGCAGGAAACGACCTGGAATTTTCAACGTGAGAAATCATGAGGTTTCCACCCAAACACGTGGAGCTTTTGGATTTGAATAAAAAAATAATCTTTGCGGTAAATCCATTAAGCCCCCGCTAATTAATACCCTTATAGTTATTGTGGTAAAATGCAAATTTTATATTTCACTTTATCAATTATTATCGCTCGACTTTGCTTTCAAGTAAATTGAAGAAACGTATATTTAGGTTATCGGAATTTGAAGCAAACTGAACCGCGGCTAGTATTCTGCTGGAAAGTTTAGCAGTACCCAAATTATTTAGATCGGAATTTTTATAATTTTAAACAAAATTGCAATGTCCAAATTTGGATCGCCAACTGTTAGTATCTTCAACTAACCAATGAGTATACATTTTCTGTTATTTTTCTGGCATTTTCCAGCTTAACGCTCTGGTATTGAATAAACAGATAAGCATAAAAATACATGTTCACTGATATTTATTAATAATAGTAGAGTTTTACACTACAAACTCATACTGAACAGAAAGAAGAACATTAGAAATAATGAAATATATTCACAGGCTAACAGTAACATAAAAATATTAATAATGTGCTTTCAAAATTATAACGTCTTTGGGTGGTGTGGAATGGCAAGCAAACAGGAATTTGTGGAAGCATTCTACAAATTCCAGAGACCTAAAATATTTTTTTAGTTTAGTTCAAACGAGAAAAATTTCGGAGATTTAAAAGTGTCGACAAAAGTTCTACATATTTGTTTTTACTCGTCCTTAAATATTTTCTATAAAAACTAGTGTATTGATACAATATTCCTCTAGGGTTTATTTGAGATTAAAAAAATCAATCTGCATATCCGACAGTCATGACCGGAAATTTTTGAAACACAAGAACTTTTTGGGTCAAATTTTATATTAATTTTAAATATACTCTCTTATGCTCCAGCGCTTTTTAGGGAAGAAAGTTTACCTGGTGAAAGTTGATTTGAGATATATGGATTCCAAAAGATCATTATATTCCAAAATATCATAAAGATTATAGCACACAATGTTTATCAAATATTCAAAATGACCACTATTTTCGTGCGCTCGAACACTCAAGATTGAATTCGTTTGGGTTAATTTTTGCTACTTTGCGTCAATTTGTTTTAATTAACTAAATTAATGTTAATGTTCCAAGAAATAAATTGTTTAAACCCAAATAAACTCTTATCAGGTACACATTTTTGAGATAAAAAACGTTGAAGGCATATTAATGTCGACCCAAAAACGCAATTTTGATATAAATATGTGCTAAGTACATCGCATGCCATCCGCCACACTTCCGTCCAAAAAATCCTAGTCAAATATACAGAATAATTAAAGAAAGTAGGTAGGTAAGCAAAAGTAAAA
>NW_026018508.1:7013461-7071198 GCF_020466585.1 Dendroctonus ponderosae
AAATCTCGTTTGATTGGAGTTTTTTCCAGTGTGTACACACCCGCTTCCTACCTTTGACTGAGCAAAATGACTTTAAAATCAGCCGCTTAAGTATCATGCGCCTTGTATAAGCACGTAAGTTTTTCACCCAGAATCTGATAATTCATATACTTCACAAATGCTTCGTATAAATAATTGTACATAGCATTTTGTCGCACAATCTCCTAAATGTTTGAGAAATTGTCCAAGTTTCTCTCAAAAATGCGATGTATAGATCATCAATGATCAAGATCAAGGTAAATCAGGATGTTAATCTTCAAGTAAAATTAAGGCCAATATGTTTGCCTGTTTTAAAAAGGCACAAGTTAATGTCATAAAAATGAAAATTTGTGAAAAATCCAGCCGGTCTATTTGAATTGTTCTACGCGTAATATAAGCAAATACATTTAAACAATAATTTGCACATTTAAATATCGTTACACCTATAGACTATGAGACGCATGCACTCACTAATCATCGAAAAAACCTGCCCTGTATATCAACCGTTAACAATGCGAAAAATTGGCAAAAATGTATTGCAACTACGTGAAATCTTTGATTTATTTACCTGGTTGCTTTGACCAATTTCCAAAGTGGAACTTCCATTGTCGACCACAGTTGTACCGTTGTTTGCAGCCATGATTCCTCAAAAACTCAAAGTACAACTAAAATTCACAAAATATGAAAATACTACACCAAAGCAATCATCGCGAAAAGCGCGTTTTGGCGTCGGACATTGAACGGACAATTTGAACGAGAAACAAACCGCACAGCTCGAACAATACTGCAAACCGGACTGATAGAAGCAGGAGAAGCAGGCCAGCAGAAACAAACACCTGTTTGGACGTCTTTAGTTTAAGTGGGCAGGCTACGGAGGTACGAGAAACAATTCTGCAATGTTAATGTTAGGTGACAGAATCTACTTTCTAAACTGCTTACGATGTTGATGCTGGAACTGTGTGATGCGATGCTATACTGATTTAGATAACAATCTTGTCTGGTTACGATTATTAAATTATACCAGAGATTGATAATTAACGCATGGCAATAAAATTATTAAACAATAAATTATTGTGGAAGCAATTACCTGAGATATTTCAATCATATTGGCTTGCGGTTACAGCAAACAAATGATTACGGAGAAATATCGAATTCAATTCGATTCACTATATGTTTTCTAAAATGTTTTATGTTATGCGTCATTGAATTTGTTAAGTACAAACATATTTATATTTACAATTTGTCTTATTTAAATATACAGGGTGGCCGTTTGAAAACGAAACAGACCCAGTTTTGAATTTATGAGAAAGCCCTCGGACACATAGACTTAATTTTCGAGTGGCAGGCAGTTCAAAACAAGAAATAAATTAAACAACTAAAGAAATTTCTTTTTGGTCTTAAAGAAATTTAAGTTTTATATTTTTTATTTATTTACTAATGCGAAGGAATTACTTTCGTCGTGTTCAGTTTCAGATTTTTGCGTGGTTTTAGTTGAACTGTTTATCAATAGTTGGTATCATTTATAATAACAATAATAATGACGGTCTTTATTTAGCTGATAAGCTACATACCAAATACACTATACAGAGTGTCCCGAAATTAGGTGGCCAAACTAAAACAGTGAAATCTGTTCTCAAAAATAATAATAATTTTTCAAATAAACATGTATCGAAAAATGCTCCCTAACGGAGCTACGCTTCCTTGAAAAGGGGCCTAGTAGTAGGGTTTTTTGCAAAACGTAAATTTTAGGAACTCTAGTAATTTTAATATGTTCAATCTAGATCTGAAATTAAAACTGCGATTATATCACTGCTATCCATCCACATTTTATATTTTAAGTAAATATTATTATCGACACTAATTTCCTGAAGTAAATGTTTAAACAAATTTTCATTTTCTTGAATGCACACTTTGGGCCTTTTCCTAATATATTGGGTGACACGGAGAATTTCAAAAGGGGTTTGTTTTATTTGATTTCGGGCCGCACAAATCTGCCTTAGAAGCTCTTCTGGGCAATCTACTTATGTGGCATCAATAATATTGGACATATTACCCCATAGATAATAATCAAAGGGTTTAGATCAGGCGATCGAGCTGGCCAGTTTACTGCGCCACCTCGACCTATCCACCAGCTTGGAAAATGTTGGTTTAGCCAATTTCTCACAGGTTGGCCAAAGTGGGCTGGCGCCCCATCATCAGCTGGAAGAACATTTTTAACCGAGTGCTTATAGGAATATCCTCTAGCAATTCTTGCAGATCATGTTGTAGAAAATTTAAATAATGATTTACGGGTATTTAACCTATTTGGTAAAATAATCGGTCCTATCAAGATATCCCCTATGACGCCTGCCTACGCATTGAAAGAGAGATAACCTATGTAGGAAGTTTGCCTTTAGAACAACTGTCGGATTTTCGAGGCTCCAAAAATGAGTATTATGACTGTTGAATACTTTACCTCTTGAAAGGTGTGCCTCATTCGACCATCAAATGCTTTATAACTCATGTTAGTGACTTAGAATCCGACGGCAAAATTCTGTACGTGCTGGAAAGTCGTTGGCTCTTAAGTCTTGTACTCTTTTCTAATGGAAGGGATGCAATCCTTGCTAAAGATTGATTGATAGTCTCTAGAGCTTTTTTCTACTTATACCCCCACCCCAAATTATTTTTAATACATAATTAATTACATTAATACATTTTTAATTTCATATCTAGATTCAGCATATCTCAGTTACTAAAGTTCTTAAAATTTACTTTTTGAAGTTAAACCGTTTAGAAATAATTTGCAAAAAACCCTACTACTGGGCCCGTCTTCAAGAAGGCGTAGCTCCGTTAGGGAGCATTTTTCGATATCTATTCTTTTGAAAAATCAATATTATTTGTGAGAGAATACTTCACTGTTTCCGTTTGACCACCTAATTTCGGGCCACCCTGTATAAATAAAACAAAAGCAAATTGTCAACATACTCAACACATACATACATAACACGAATAATATGCTTGTGGAACAACATTTTCACTTTCACTTTCTTATTTTTTGCGGAAACTTATTGAATCTTATGCCGCGTTTAGAGGTACGAGACGCCTCACGTTCTCAGGACTTAAGTCTATTAGACTTATTTTAATGGGGCTACTTAAAAATTAAAATATGCGTCACTGAACCAGCATCTTTGACCAAATAACTCCACAGATGACGGCCACTTTGTCACATAGAGTAAGTCAGTTTATAGTAGTAGGACGCTAATGGTCAGTTCTTAGAGACAACTCCTATAGTAGTTCTCAACTACTTCCTAACTTCCTAACTAGGTTAGCTCTAAGTTAAGTCGGTAAATTAGCGGAAAAGTGCACATTAAATTCGATGGCCATACTCCGATGGACCAGTTGTCCATGCCTCCATACCTAATGAGCTAATTAATGCTCATGCTGCAATACCTAAATGACAAAGTGAATTTTTCCAAGAAACACATGGTTACATCATCAAATTATTTTATAAGTGTATGTTTTTGGTCTATATGATGTTTCCAAAAACATACGATAACTTTTGTATCGTATTCGATCAACTCTCTGCAAGGTGTTAAAAACAAATTATCTCTATGATTCATTGAGCGTAGTTCTTATATCTGCACTGCAGCAATTTGAGCGAATTGCTTCTCAAAAACTGTAAATATTTTTTTAGTTTTACTATGAAAGACACGGCAATAAGGCAAATCTTTTAGCCCAAAAAGTATTTGCTGCAGCTAAGAAGTTTCAATTTCGAGTTCCTAATTAATTGGCTTAATTAATTATTTTGATTTATTTTCCTGACTGCGTGCAATTGTTATTATATTCTTATCGTTTCTGGGCCTCAATCAAAGTGTGAAGTAAAAATTTTGACTATCGTTTATTTCATTACGCGTTTAAACATTCATTAGTTCTTGAGGGAAGAAAACCTTCCTTTTGGGATAGGAAACATTTGAAAAACTTACCTACTATAAATGTAGAAAATAATTCAAACACATTTAAGTTTCAAGACAGCAAAGACCTAAAAGAACGTAATGTTTACCAATTATGAGGTAAGTTTTACAAACGTTTTGCTCTCGCAAAAGAAAGGATTTATTCCCTCAAGAACTAATGAATGTTTTAACGCTTTACAAATTAAAGTTTTTGTACAACATATTTTAATTGTCAATTTATGTGTTTTTAAGTAGTTTCTGTAAATTTTAAATCTGATGATGGAGCTGTTCTCTCGCCGAAACGTAATGAAATAAACGATATTCAAAATTTTTCCTTCACACTTTGACTGAGACCCAGGAGGGATAAGAATATAATTAATTAATTGTTTCTCAGAAATAACTAATAACTTTACTTTGCCATACGATTATTATTTAGAGCTGTTTAAAAGCTAGACAGACGGTGGATGTTTAACTAAGAAACTACCAGATTTGTTTATTTTAATCAAACTAAATTGATATGAACGCTGCTAAATGTTGGGCTATAAAATATGTTTATTTTAAGATTCGATATTTTTATAGAAAAGCCTCCAATCGAAAATCAATAGATAGTCAAAACTCACCAGTAGAACTACAGACACACACAAAAAATTACAAAATATCAGTTTACACACACGTTTACGAATCACTCCGTACATAAGCTTTTTTATATACCCTATGATTAGTTATTGGGGCCCGCCCTTTTAAGGGATTACTGGGGCTTACTTGGAAAATACGAAAAAAATTATTTCTCTATCATTTCAAGATGGAATTTCAACGTTCTATTTCTCTTTTTTGTCAACCATTATCCTTCCATTCCTGGATGTAGATCTCTTCTATTTGATTCCATCTTTCCTTATCCTTCGCAAACCCCATCCACTATTTGCCGCCACTTTTCTTACGTCGTTCAACCGTCTTTTTTCCGGTCTTCCCTTGCTCCTTTTTACCTCTCTTGGTCTCCATTCCAGTATTCTGCGCGTCCAATTTCAATTTAGGTACTATAAAAAATATTTTTAAGGATTCAATAATCATTCGGCAAACAAATAAACAAATGCAAATTTTTCTTAAATTTAGACAATATTTATGTGTTGTTGTCAGTTTTCTTGGCTATGCCATTTAAAACGTAATATATTGGAGTATAACAACCTCAAACATACATAAAATTTGACTTGACTGAAACCGTTACATAGATAGGCGCGCGAAATCTGCGATTTTAATAATTATTTTTACATTATATTTATTACAATAAAACTGATTCTTCTGAGAAAGTACGTTGCCTTCTTCCTTGCTGAATGTGAAAGTGGCTGCCACTGAACCGTTCATTGATGAGGTCATACTGAACGCACTTCTCATCAAATTGATAAAAAAACAAGCTCAGTCATAGAAAACCACCAAATTACTTTGCTTATACCTTTCTGGATGTCGATCTTTTGAAGGAAATCCGTATCAAGAAGGGCTTCATCTCAACCGTTCGAAACCCACTTTTTCTGTATGGAACAACTTTTCTTTAACACCAAGCACAATATGAGATCTAAACATTCTTGTAAGCAATGAAAACTGATGTTGGGAAGTGAACTTGAGCTTTCAATTGTTCCTCTTTCAATTCTCAATTGTTAATTGTTAATTATTGTATTGTAAAGTTGTTCATCTCCCAATTCAAGATCAACCTGAAAATTGTATTAATTTTTTCAATTTTAAACTAATCAATAATTGAAATTTTGCAGTTTGGTAAGAAATTTAAACTAATATTTACTTTATTAACTTTATTAACTTACCTTAATTAACTTTACCTGCAAACAATGATGAGGCTTAAAGACTTGTAGGTCGTGCTGCAACTGCTGGTCAATTGTACTAATCGACATCGAACGGTTATCAAATTTAACATTTAAGCAATTTGCATCTGTTTCCAAGAACGTAACTTTTATTTATAGTAATTAATATGGTTGAAAAAATATGGCTCATAAATAATCTGCTATTATTGTTGGGCAAAATCAATTAATCAAAAATGTAAATATAAGATATACAAATATTTAATACTTAAAATTAAAAAATATTAAGTGAGCTACAAACACTCTCTGAATCACAGGTAGGAATATATGTTACATGAAACTTATTCAAAATTGAACATACCCTTTCGGGAACTAAACCTGTTCAAAATCACTATAATTTTCTCTTAAGGAGACCTAAATGCGCTTTTTTTAAATTTAAAATCCAGTCTGTTCAATAATTGTGTAGTTTTTAATAATCAGTAAAATACAGGCGTATTTAGGTCTGTGGGTTTTTCGGTCAATAGATGGTGGCAAAAATAAAACACGATTTTTTCATGCGCCGACGTTTCGAGTATATTTAAGTCATCCTCAGTCAATGAGTTTAGTTGTATCAACTTCACTAAGCTCAAGGTTGAAATCCCTCTGTTTTCCGTTTTAGAGCCATGAGGGTGACTTACATATAGTCGAAACGATGGCCCATGAAAAAATAGTGTTTTATTTTTGTCACCATCTACCTATTGGCCGAAAAACCCACAGACCTAAATAGGCGTCTTTCACTGATTATGATCACGGTCACTAATTAACCACAACATCGTTTTTAATAATGTTGTTTCCAATCTCAATTTTTTTCGCCATCAAAGTATATCTTTAAGTATCCCAGAAGAAAAAGTCACATTTACTTAAATCTGGGGGTCGTGGTGAATAACTGTTTGGATATTTACTTCTTAGACCAATCCATCAATTTAAAAATTATAAATTTGAAAATGCACAAACATTCAAACGTTTCATTTTTTTAGAATAGAGCATTTTCTAAGATATCGACCAAAGGGTTTCAACGCTCAATCGGGTTGGTGAAATAATTAGTGCGACCAAATACCTTCCCATATAACAAATTTTAATTTTTTTGAGCTTGGCTCACCAACCACAATTCATTGTGATAGTATGTGCTTTTCTTCTGAATGGCGGTTGTGCAGATTTATAGTATTTTCCTGTGTAAAAAAACTGTTTTTTTTTGTCAAATTTACGATTCCGAAATTATATTCTGACGAGTAACATGCAGAATATTAAATTGCCGGAACATTCTTAGGGCGCTAATTGCTTCACTGCTGCTGCGTTGAACCTGGCAGAACCGCAACATCCTGTATTGTCTGGTGTGTTTCTGTCTGCTATTATTTCCACTAAAAGTGTAAATTTGAGACAGCAAGTTCGTATTAGTAAAACTTCTTCTTCCCTTCATTCTTGTCTAGACCACCCATATACAGATTGGGCATTTTCTTTCCCATGAAAGACTATATTTCTGCCTTCAAACACTTCTGATAGAATACAGTCAAGTCCAAATGTTCTTCCGTTCTTTCATCTTTTATAAGTGCTTGTATTGTTCCCGTGGATGTTTTTATATAGCTGTTCGCTTTAATGAACCTAACCAAGGCTAATGAGCACTTTATTAATTTTTTTCCTATGTTTATACTTTTATCTCTTAACTTTTTTATAGGAGCTATTTGTTATGGCAGCAATATCTCTTGCCCCCTGGCTATTTTGGTCAATATTTTTGCTTGTTGCTCAATGTTCATTTATGTTCTGTTGCTTCTGTAGTTGTTTTCCTGCATTCCATGTTACATATAGGTACAGTTCTTCAGTATAACTCAAGCAGCAGATACTCAAGTTATTATTCAGTACAGAACTGTGTTAATCCAAGTATTTTTTTGCCTCTTTACGAGTACTTGTTCTGAAATTTGCTCTAAGTGCATCTGTATCGCCTGCAAATTCCGACTCCATCCCCTAAATCCCGAAGCAATGTTAAGCCTCATAAAGAATATTTGCTGCTTTACGGTAATATCAGTTACATATTCTTACCATATACATGTAATCTGTGACCTGAATCGCAAATCTGTAATTTGAATTTATAATATTCCATTCCATTAAAACCACATTCTAATTTAATCAGAGGAAATTGCAATTGGCAATAACTCTGAAAAAACTGAATTTTTAAACTCACTACCAATAAATTTGGTTTGTTTTGTTGTCCACAAAGAATCTTATCTATTTGTGATTTCTAATCGCTGTAATAAAATGATCGCATATGTTTTATATAATAACCAGTCATCTTAAAGGGGATTTATTAATTTGAAAAAAACGATCCACAATTTATCGCAGAATTAAGGCTAATCCTGATACTTTGCTTACGGATGATGTGCAACAAAAGTTTATGAAATGTTAATACTGCGACATTATATCGCGCACATAATTAAGATGGATTACAGATAATAAATTCATCATCGCAAAACCACAGGTTGTTAAGAAGGTTGAGTGAAACTTACGCGTGGACGTGAATGTTTTTTTCAACAACGCCATGAACATTTTTTAAATGGATCCTGGAAAATTGCAAATGTAATTATCTTACTTAAAGAAACAAAATAACCCAATAAATTATTATAAACATCGCAATTTGCGACGACACTACGTAACTCATGATGAAACTACTGCAAGAACAGTAGAATAACTTCAAACATTAACAGAAATCAAATGGCATGGTTTTTTAAGTGGAAACTAACTGTAAATGCGATTATAATCAAATGTTACTATCTACCAATAATTTAATTTTGTAATAGCAATTTGTTCACAAAGATTGATTAAGGTATGTAATAATGTAATTTTCCTACATTCCATTTCTTAAGATGATAATCGCAGAATTTTCATTTCCAAATACAATTTTTACTGAAAAAAAAACACTTTTCCAAATTTGACGCATAAAAAACGTTTATAAAAAAGTTATATCGAAAATATGCATTTCTGACTTTCATATGCCTTTTTGAAAAACATATTTGTGCACCGGATTTTGTTAAACCCTTATTCCATTCAGAATCTAGAAGATGACAATGTTAATTTTTCCACTTTTTTCTTTTGCTTTAATAGTCGTCATTGTATGCAAACATTTAGTAGCTTTTTAAAATACTGTTTTCGGCTTTCAATAAAAATTAAAATTAAAAATCAAAATTATGCAATTGAGATTATAGTAGATAGAATTTACTAAATATTTATTATTAAATACCGTTGTAGAAATGGAAATGTAAACAATTTTAATTAGAAACGGGATTTCCAAAAATGCATCCGTAAAATAAAGAAGTGATCAAAGAAAATAAAAAGACCAAAATATGGAGACCGTCGATAAAAGTGATTGAAAAGTTGTCTTTTAGTCGCTTCCTGTGAAATGTGCGATTCCTGTCTGTGATTATAAAGCCTAATGCATTTAGGTTGTAGTTTTCTGCTGAAGAAATAATTCATCGAACACATATTTTGTTGCAGTAACTTGTTCAACTTTATTGTTCAACAGAATCTACTATCGTTGTCAATAAAAAATTACAAACAATTTGAATAACCTTTACAAAATTAGTGCAGGTATAAAGCGAAATCGATTAAAATTAAAATTCCACGTAGTTATAATTTTTGAAAATTTATTTTCTCTTGAGTTCTGATTCGTTTTTAAGTATACGGATAAGTGGCGTAAATTGAACATTTTATTTATTTCATTGTACATCGAAATTAATTAAAATGAATCCTTCGCGGTTCAATTTTTCCATGAGTCGTCGCTCCATTCCATTCCATAAGTAAATTAAATTAATAATGTGTTAAACACTAATTTTAAAAACAAGCTTTAATTTTAAGTTATTTGATTATGTTACATAAAAATTATTTAATAATGATAAAAATGTTATTAAATTTGAAGTTACAAACGTTTTCTAATAGTCATTTAATAGTTAGTCACGATACAGATAACAGTTTTTTGAGAGAACACCGTGAAATAATCTAAGAAAAATTTAATGCCAGTAACTACTTGAAAAATGATTAGCAAACGGGACTCTTTGAATATTCAAATGCTTCATATAATAAATTTTAGATGCAAAATTTTAGTGCAAAATTCAGGTCCAAAGCCAACCTTTTTTTAACATAAACATTTTTAGAGCAAAGAAACATTTTAAAATTTAATTAAAAAGGTACTAATTTACGCCATTTTGTGGGTTTTGATAAGAAAGATAGTATAAGAAGTCAATAAACCAAGAGAATATTTTTCACTGTGTTAGCCTGTTGTGCTAATTTTTTTTTGAGATTTGAACGTTTTTCTTCTCGTTTGGTCCGCAAACTATTGTTGTTTTACGTTTGTGGACAATGGCATAGGAAGAACGTCTACAGATCTGGATGTAATCTAAAGTAATTAATTTTATCGCAATTTTATTCGACATTTTCGTTTCACTATTTAGCGAATTATCTGTATGTATCTCTCAGCAACAGTAGATTTTTACGTAAAGATCAATCTTTACGCGAATTCAGTTAAATCAGCTCCTAAAATCGAATATCAAAAAGTAATAATTAAGTTAAGACTGATAATTTATGGTAATTTTGGAAAAGTTACTACATAGTAGTTACACTGTAGATTAATTTTTAGAAAATCGCACCATTTTATTATGTTTTGGAGATTTTCTCAAGTTAAATTGTTAGCTCTTTCTTAAAATCGTTTTCTGGTCTCACATACACAGACTGTCTTTGTATTTAGATATATTTGTACGCTTATAATATATAAAAGTGATACACTTACAAAATTAATCTTTGATCTGATTAAACTGGAAAATTAATGAGGGAATGAGTTTTTTAATCGGGTTGAACTACTAAACTTGATGGGATGGTAGTGATATAGACTTTGATACTTTGATTTTTTAGCAATTATTCTTGAAATCTTAAAAAGACGAATTCTACTTTTTTCTTCAGCTTCTTCATGTAAGTTAAGAACTCAACATTTTCTTTCGCATCTCCAATCTGGTTTAAAATAATCAATAAAGTGGTTACTTCTCATAAAAAAAATCCTGTATGTCAAATCTGTTTCAATTAATGCAATTGAATAAACGTTAAATGGTAACAGTCCATATAGACATATAGACTTCTGGATAATTCTGTTCAGTCTCCAAAGTTTCGACAAAGTTTTACAACGGTAAGAGTAGTAGGTACCACATTTAAAAAAATGAGTTGGGTTTCTAAAACTATTATTCATATAAAATTATATGAAAAGAAATCTATTGGACGTCTCTATGACCCTTTAATCATTATTAATAATAATAATTCTGGATCAAGGTTTAGTAACATATACATCTATGCAGCTATAAAAGTGCAAAGTTTTTTGAAAAATTATTAAATGGTTCATAGGTGAGCGCGTGCCAAAAGTTACTTAAACAAGTAGCTCGTAATGAAGCTTTTATAAATTATACCTCACACAAAATATTAAGCTCAAAGGGCTCAAAAATTCATGAAAAATTTATAAAACAACTGATTCGACAGCTATGATTTAATAGAGTTGAAAACAATAGAATGCGCCCTACCATCAGATTTGTTTATGTTTGGCTGAGAAAGTTGTTTTGTTTACGACAATCATCCAAACGAGTTTGAAGCTGAAACGGTTGTTGAAAATAGTACCCTGCGAACCGGCACTTTCAACAAAATCCTTAACAATGCGAAAACTCAAGCAATGAATCATACATAGGGCGTTGAAGTAAACGATTAAGCAATCATGAAGGTTCTGTGAATAGTGAGATTTTTTGCGAAAAGATGTCGATATTCAGTTTATTGGAGGCAATGGACGAAATACGTCGGGAAGTGGTCCTTTCTGTAGTGTGAATCGCGACCTTAAATGGAAAATATGGTATCTTTGTGATTCTTAAGAACAGCTTATAATTCGAAATGCATTTTCATCGTGTGATCAGGTGTAGTGTGTGCTTCTTGAGGATTAAGAGGCAGGAAATAAAGGGTTGGGGCGCCAGCTTTACAGAAAGCTGGTAAGGGTTTTTTCTAGTCTATAAAATCTGTAGTTTGAACTGAGTTGAATTTTTCGAAAAGCGACTGAACTTTCATATATTCTTTACATTTCTTATTCTTAATAGTGTAGGACAGATTTTCTGCAGTACTAAATACATTTTTTTTTCTTTTCTAGGTGGCACGATGAAGCATTCACGGCAGCATTCGGTAAGTTTGGCATTACTTTGCCCCTGCTTGCCATATAGTTATTGAACTTTTATTCCCATATTATTGACATGTATTTTATCATGTTGTTGCACGCCATATTTATTCGACAATATTTTATTTATATATATATTTATTTATTCGAACGATGAGGGAGTTTCTGGATTGAGTTTTATTTTTTTTATTTGATTTCAGTGAAACTAAATTAAAGTCACATTTTATACACCAACTAGAAGTTTTCAATGGTGAACGGTTTTCATATAGAATGTTTCACTCTAAATTTAAAATCAGTGCAGTTCTGCCGTGAACTACACCTTCTATCGTCGTCTAAGGTAGTGTTTACTTATTGCTGTTTTGCTGCTTTGAACTACAGTCTAAATTAAACGCATCTTGAATTCTTACTAGGGATTGCCAGAATTTACAATTTTTAACATTGTTGCTCAGTTTTTCACATTTAAATGGTCAGCTTTTCCATAGTAGACTGCTTTCATTTTCGCTCAGTTTTTAGTTTTTTCTTTTCAAGTTTTCCTGTTTCGAAATTTAATAATACCACAGAATCCAGACTGAAGTGCCTAAAGGTAAGTGAATATTTTTTATTACTTTGTGATGGTCTAGCGAATAATGCCTTAAGAAGCCAAATGTGGTCCAGATCAAGATCATTATACAAGAAATTTCAGCGATCTGGATCCGTCCAGTATTTTATTTAGTTGAAGTAGATGGCAACCAGGGTTGTAGTTTTTTCTTTGCGGATTTTATATTGCGATTTTTTTAAATGACAATTTGCCCACAATTTTCCACCCAATTCTAAAATGCCCACTTAATTCCGTTTCCTGTTTAGGAGTTCATTTTTTAAACACATTTTTGCAGCTTTAAATTATTAAGATGTTATTATATCATGTATGTACTTATTTCGCTACCATATAATTTTTTTCTGGTAAAACAGGTAACTTTTTTAAAAGCTTCTTTTACTAATAACAGTTTATTTTGTAGCTTTGAACCGCTCATGTTTCAGAATATTTATTGTTTCTTTCACTAATGTTGTCTTTTTTAGGTATCTTATGAATAAGTCAAGGTCTATTTCTTAATTATCTTTATTTTTTAATTAAGCTGTTTGCGTCTACCTTGAACTATTCATCTGGTGTTAAAATTATTACATATTTATTTAACATGCTCTTTTTCAGGTGCACCTGAATACATGATATTTTTCAAGTCACTTTTCTCAAATGTCTCTTCTTACTAATTACAGTTTTTCTTACAGCTTTCCAACCAGTCGCGCGTGTTTTCTGTGTCGTGTGAATCGCGTTCTCACATAAAAAATATAGTGTAAATAGTATAAATACAAGTGCGGTAGTATATTCTGTCTGCATACTGCAGAATTAAAGTTTTATAAGTGCCGTGTGCATAACTTTTATAGGTATAATGGGCGGAAAATGGAGGATGGGGCGCCAGCTTCACAGAAAGCTGGTAAGATTTTTTTCTTGCTTTTAGATTCTTTAGTTTCAATTGAGTGTAATTCTTCGAAAAGCAAATGAAGTTTTATGCATTCTTTACATTTCTTATGCTTAATGGTTGGGAACAGATTTCCTGCAGTACTAAAGACATTTTCTTCTTTTTTTTTCAGGTGGCACAATGCAGCGTTCGGTAAGTTTGCCATTACTTTGTTCCTGGTTGCCATATAGATGTAGAACTTTTGGTCCCACATTGTTGACTAGTATTTTATGATTTTGTTAGATATTTTTATTCGGCGAGGAAGATTCTGGCTAGGAGTTTTTCATTTCCAAATTTTCAGTAAGATTTTGTACGTTAACGAATGCGGTTTTCCCTCCATACTTTTCTGTTTTTATAGGAACTCTTACAATTTTTTGTCGCATTAGGCAATTTTTGTTATTTTTCTCTGGCTTTCATCTGTGATTTACACTGTAATTTTAACGGTTTTTGAATTATCAATAATTCGACTTGATTTTTGAAATTGAAAATTATTTTCACTCAGTTTTCCAACATTAACTTGCCAATTTTCCTAATGTGGGAGATTTTTATAGGAACGTTTAAATTATAAATAAATAAAAGTGAAAAAATAAATAAAATAACGCGGGTGTGTTCTGCTGTTTTTTATTGTCGTGTAAGAAAGTTTGAGTTATTAAAGACTTGTTTCTTTTAATTAAACCCTAATTTAAACGGTTTTGTATTTTCAATAGGTTCTCTACTGGGAAAGTTTTTATATAAACCTTTAAAATATAAGTATAAAGCGGATGTGTTCTACTGTGAACTTCAATTTATTATCGTGTTAGACAATTTGTGTCATTTATTGGTGTTTTCCTTGCAAATGAGTTAGTTTAAACCCTTTTAAATTTTGATGAAAACAAATTTGACTTTTACTGTCTGTAAAAAATAGAATATTTGATTTAAAAAAACGCCATTTTTGATGCTATGCTATTAGTGAGGAGTCGCATCACATTGGATCATGTACAATTTATACAAATGATGGAAGACATTTTATTGAAATTAACAATGTGCACGCGCAAACTTTAGCTCATTAAAGAAGATTCAATCAATAATAAAGTATGAAACCACAGGAATAATTAATTATAATAATAAAAATAATCAATTGTCAAATTATACAAAAGTTTGTTGATGTCCCTATAATTTTCCGTGGTCGATGCAACACTCACCAATCTGATGATTTAACTATATTTTGGTATAAAAAAACGGCTTTGCTAAAGATCTGGATAAAGGATTGAAATGTCGCCAAATTAAAGAAAATAAAAGGAGTTTTTATCCTGTCGCAAACCCGCTATCAAAACAGATAATATATTTTTTGGCGTACAGTGGAACGTAATTAAAAAATGTTTGAATTCTAAATATTCGTGCAAGCGTTCAATTTTTAGTCTTTAGCTAATAACATAAATATTTTACAATAACTGACTACTTACCGGTTGCCATATACTGTGTTTGCCACATTTTTCATATCGCGGAATATTATTAAAGATCTCGGGAACTTTCGAATATTTATAGTTGTAATCGCGATATTTGACCATTTTACTTACAGCAAATGCACCACTTCCTTTTACTTTTCCCGTCGCAAACTAACAATCTTCGTTTTCCATCCAACATAAAGCCGCCTGCATTATGTTGTAACTTTCTCAAACAAGCAGCATTTACTATTATTACCATAGTTCGCATCGAGCTTGATTATTTTATATTTGCTGTGAAATTGTTGTTGAAAGCCTAACTGACGTGATTCGATACTTCGGGTGCATAATAGTATAAAGGTCAGAGATTAACTAAGGAACAGAAAGGGCAAATTGAAAAAAATACCGCTAGTTTTAAAAGTAAGCTGGTTCAAATTAAATATCCGCCAGTGACAACATTGTTATTTTACAAAACAAAAATACAAAATAATTTAATGATAAATGATTTTAAATAATAATATAATTCAAACTGACTAATGCACATTCATATAGCAAACAAGCAATAATTTCCACGTCAATTAAAACAAAGCAAAGCAGAAGCCTGGAAGTGGTACATTCTAGATTTGACAAAGAATGCATTTTTTAAATTAAATTTTATCCCAAAATTAAAATCAAATCCTGGGTTCTTCAGTCATTTATTGTTCATTTAATATATGAACAATGAATAAATAAATGAACAATAAATGACTGAAGAACCCAGGATTTGATTTTAATTTTGGAATTGAAACACAGTCAGGAAAGTACGTACGATTAAATTTTATGTAAGTAATAACGCATAACCATATAAGAGGGGAAGACGATGCCGAAGAAAGTAGAGAGAATGGAAGAGAACTGAAAACAATATAACACAGAGCGTAAAAGAGGCCACTAGACTAAGAACAGTAGACGTCAATGGCAAAAGAAACAGAAAACCGTGGTTCACAAACGAAGTAAAAGAACTTACGAGAGAAAAGAAAGCTCACTTAAAATACATTAACAAAACACACCAACGAGAGATGCGTAAGAGGCGTATAAAATTATTAGACATCGAACAAACGATGTAAGACAACGAAAAAAACCAAATTGGGGGAGATTCTCAGCTGAAATGAATGGAGGTCTATACAGCGGTAAAAAGTGTGAAACTTGCTACGAAACAGAAAAAAAACATTTTAATGAAGAGGTGAAAGTGTGAACGAGATTAAATTGAAAATATGGATGACACAAAATATGGAACACATCAAGAGCAGAGACCCTACAAATGATGATTTTGAGATTTTTCCAAAATTGAACCTGAAATAACAGCAGAGGAAGTTGAAGCTACAATACAGATTCGATAACATCAATAATGAACTTATATCATGAAACAAGTACCAATGTCCGAAAAACAGAAAGGATTTAGGTCCAGTACAGGTACCAAATAATTATAAAAGAACTGAGCAAAAGTAGAACAATTATAAAAACGAACGGTGAATTGTCTGAGGAAGTACAATTCAATACAGGTTAAAATACATTAAAAAAATTAATAAAAATTACAATAAACCTAGCAAAATTTCAGCTAAATGCTAAATTGAGTGGCTCACTTTCTTCAAATGATCAATAAATGCAGGTGGACGCAAATCGTAAAATCACCCAAACCGCAGGTCTTCAAGAATCCCAAACAAAACCACATCAACAAGCTTCATAATTAAAAAAAAAAAACATCAACTAAACCTCTCAGACACTATACCTGCTGCTACAAACTGAATGCAAAATTCATGCAGAGGCCCATAAAATTGCGACCATAACAGCCTAAAATCTGATTATTATTCAATTACAACTATACTGGAAAACTTCCTAGACCTCCATGGTTCACCATCCGTGTAGCTAGAAACTCACTAAAATCTTACACAAATCTAAGAACTGCCACGAAAATATAAGATTCCAAACGGAGTAGCTCGAGGAAGACAATTAATTATTGTCTGGGCAAAACCTATCAGAACAATGCATCTTTTTCACCTTTAATTAGTTGATGGAACGTTAAAAAATTCATTTTTAGGGATTTTATTTTTATTCAAGTATGCTTCCATTATCTATCAAAGTTTGTTTATCTATTAATCCCAACGCCACGCAGCAAGCCAATGCCGCACCCTGCTCTGCAAATCTTTTGTTCTTCTCCCTAAAACAGCTCTAATGATAATTGCAATTTATTTAATGCGGCACAATTACCAATAAGTAGAACTGTAACATTTGCCATCCAAAGTTGCTACCGCTCGGAACAGTTTATGTTCATTGATTATCCTATATGAAGGTGCCTTCAACTGGTTTCGTCCACAGTGAGCTATTATTTTACTCTTTGGTAAATCGGGATCAGTTTGAAAATTAACCCTTATAAATGCACATTTTATTTTGTATATGTTTGGCTGTTCGTCATAATCGATCTTCATTCTTTTATTGGGCGTACCGAACATATCTGGGCAGACTTCCCGTCTGCCCAGCATCCCATTAGCTTGGAACTCCAGTTGTTTCATTCTGCAATATTCGCCCAAATTCCATATAGAGCTGAAATGTCAATTTATTGAATCACATTCCGGTTGCTCTTCTTAACAGTTGACAATTGTCACCACCATACCATATTTGCTCCAATGTTTGGCACTCCAAAAACTTTTTTCCTCTGGGCGTTTCTTGTAATTCCTTTAGCATGTTTTGGACACAATACTTCGTGTTGCTTGGTGAATTATCATAGTCTATTGCCAATTTTAGGTATTCCGTTATTACACATTCTAAGTCTTTCATGCCTGTCTTGCAAAAAATCGAACAGTTTCCTTCTGCTGTCCGAGCAACCATTACACTGCTCGCTCCACAATCCTCCCTAAACTTTAAAATATCTTTGTATTTGTCTATCTCCCGAGAACCACCACTGCAATAATATAAGTATGAAATCATAGTGACAATGATTGTAAAGAAAAGATGTGACTTACTTAGCTATTACAGGAATGTCCAAGTGTTTTGCTATGGCGGCTATTGTACTGTTTCTATTTAAATGTTGCGGTCTCTCTGCTTTCGTCCTTCCATGCACTGCAATGGCAGCAATACCGGTTGATGCCAAATCTTTCACTAGTTGTATTGTATCTTCCAAGTTTTCAAATACTCTAATTTTACAGGTCACCGGGATTGTTAAATTTTTCACTAAAGTTGACAGAATCGCCTTAGCATTTTCTCTTTGTGTTAACAAGGCTGCACCCATGCCACCCTTCAAGCTAAATTCCTTTGGACATCCCATGTTTATGTCTATCCCTGCCACATCATTTTCACTAAGCAATAAACAAATGTTGCCATTAGAATGTCTGTTTGATTAGCATCATTTTATGAAAACTTACATAATTTTTGCAACTTTCAGAGCTCTTTGAGAATCACAAGTGCCTAGTTGTACGACGACTCTATCCTTTTCCAATGAGCAAGTTCGAAAAACTACAGTCCCATCTGATTGGTCTATATAGTCAATTGTTCCCAGGGCCTCTATCAGATTTTGTAAAATTACTATCGTACAAAGTGGGCATTTTGGATGGTTAGACACGCACGAGATTTATTTATATGTGACAAGTTTACATCGCTACGTTTGTGTTCGTCCTAACTATATCAGATTAGAAAATTTAATTCCAAGCAAAATAATAAAATTACACAACTATTAGAGTAGTTTTTCATTTTATAAACATTTCGAAAAATGATACGACAATTTAGGCATGAACGGAAATTTTACCAGCTTCGATGTTCCTTAGTAATAGACTTTGCAAGGGCAAACAATAAAAATATTCCTGCTTCTTGAAAAATCGAATGTCGGGACTGAAAAACTGCGGGGTTCAAAGGAAACTACGGGTTTGTATCTTGTACAAAATAGAAGGGATCAAATCAATTCTAACAAAAAATAATTGCCTTGAGGTTTTTAATAGCTTTTGAATAGCTATACATGAGCTGTAAGTCAGTCAAGAGATTTTACCTTAGAACTTGAAAATGTTTTAAAAATTAAGTCTTAAAAAATCCAGATCAAGGTACAAGCTTCTCCTCTACTTATAGTCAGGTATACCAGTATGTATAACATAAATATACAAACATTCACGTACCATTCGTTCTCCTAGTCGACTTAATAAGTTTCCAGTCAATGAGTTCTTCTGTATACACAATATCAGCACCATAGTGAAGTGCAAGAAGCCTCATGGGTAGAGTACCCACTCTGACCATTGGGGCCAAAATGATTTTATTATCATATTTTAAACACCCGGTACGTTTGGTCATATCGTAAAAATAAATTTGTTGCAACCTTAACCAGCACAAGAATCAACCTCAATTTTTAGTTTATTTACAATTAGAGTCGATGATTTTTGGCCTTTTTCATTAGGATGTATTTTTGCGAGTTTAAGAGAGAAACTATAAATAGTTTTGTTCACCTGAATTTTACTTTATCTCTTATTTTTCAGAAAAGGTACTCAAATTTGTCTTCAGTCGGTTCTAACCTTAAATTTTAGAACTCTTCTCTTATCTATGTTTTAGAATTACGTGATGAGGACTGCGTTCCTAAATAAATTCTAACGAAAGTTGTGCGTCCATTGCCATTTCTTTCAAGAACGCGGAACGATTTTTTTAATAAATTACAAATTTTAAGGCCAACTTTAATTATATGAATTAAGCAAATTTAATATACATATAAATATAAATATTTGGAATTGTTTATAAATAAAAATTTCATGGCAACTTTTCTTAATTTTTGTCATCAACTAATTTTTGGATAGATGAAAAAATGGACATAGACAATCTACTTTCGAAAAAAACGGCAGAAATAAAAAATGCTAAACATCTCTAAAACATCAATAACCTTATTGATGATTTCAGACCTATTTCATAAACAGACCACTCTGTAAGGTTGCCAAGACATAGTATGTTTATTATAGCATTATCTGAGGGAGAAGAAGATACTAGCTCTAAACCTCTACACTTTGTTTATGGTTTGTTTGACTCGTTTCAGTCAGTTTGAGTCAAGTCGAGTCCGTTTGAGTCAAGTGTTAAGTGGAAAAGGCAAACGTTTACTAAATTTCTTGACTAAAACATATTCTATAAAGACAACAAAGTTAAATATGACACAGACATATCCAACTGATTGGGATGCTGATGACTACAAAGATGAAACCGAACCTGAAGAACATTGGGAATTGCGAAAGGCATTTATGGAGACCCATAAGGGTAGCTTTTCGGAAGATTATTTAGTGGCTTTAGCTAGAACTTTTACTAACATCGAATTCATGGGATGCAGGTAACGTGTATAAAGTATATAGAAAATATTAAGTGAGCGTGATTACCAAATTCCCTTCGAGGCACTTTTTTATTAGAAAATTTGTTGATCAGATCAGATTGTTATATTCGGATACTTAACGCAACCAAAATGCTGAGCAAAGCAAAAACCACTCACATATGTAAGTCAATTTCTGGCCTTAAAAAAAACAGAATTTCCTCAGTTTTTTACTTCAGATTCATGAGAGATTCATTCATTTTTTTTTAGTTTACGAGGAGCATTCACAGCTTAAGCTGTTAGAGAAAATTCCATATAGTAATAAAATAGTATAAAAATAAAAAAATAATAATAAAAAAGTAGAAAATAATTTAGAAAATGACCTTCATGTTTCGAAAAACCGAAATTAAAACATTTGATAAATTATATGTTGGTGCAAGCCACTCATGCAACTTTGAGGATTCGAGTTACACGTGCTTGCGAATCGTAAAGGAGAAATTATTTTCCACGACGGCCAAAAAGCACAAAAAGCTCACCAGTTTCAAGCAATGATCGGAAAAGCTTCTTGATAAATGATGCTCTCTTCAATATTAGACTTCTATTGGGCAACTTTTCACATAATACGAAATCCAGACTTATACCGCGTTTAATCGTTAATACTGAAGTTGTTTCTATAATTTTCATTACTGCGTTTTTCTACCAATTTGCATTTTGTCAAATTCCTTCTCAACATGTACCTGCTGTTTTTAGTTTTTTTTCGTTTTGGGTGCTTGCCGCAAAAGTCAAGATTTTGTACGATCTATCTATAAGAACGCTACTGCACTAAAAATGTCTTCTTCGATGTTTTCTACTTATCTTTATTTGAAGGTTCCATGCAATAAATTAATTTAAGATTAAGCCAGAATCTTGGCTCTGTGCTTGAAGCTGAGATAGTTTGCTTTAAAGCATAGCTTCTAATTTGCCATTATCAAATGCAGATATGGATCTTCGGTGGACTTTTTTAGGTCAGCTTTTCTTTCTAGTTGATGGTTGGTTTTTTTATTAAGAATTTGTCAGAAAGTCAACATCAAGTGGAGCAACTGAAGTGGTTGGAATTTGTTTATTTTTTAGTATGGCATCCACTCTAGTAGAATGGATCTTGATTTATTGAACTGAACAATCAGTGAGTCCTACTGAACTGAACTACTTATAAGAGTCTTCACAACGACACTCATCAACATTCTTTATGTTTTCTACTATTTTGATCAGTAACTTCATCAGCAATTATCTTTCTTTATCGGCAATTTTTTATTTACTATTTGCTTCTTCAAACCAAAACCATTTCGTCCCAACTCCACAGTTCAGGCGAAGATTTTTGCTTTCATCTCTAAAAATTCTCACTTTAAAGGAAAGGAAGCTACTCACAGCATTAATTCCGAAATATCTTCGAATATAACTCTCCTATCTGCTTATTCTTCTCAAGAAGTGTTAAGAATACTAACTATTTCTGCCGAAATGGTAACTGATTATATCTAAAGATAGTTGGACATAGAAAGCTGAAATTTCTAGCTTAAAGTTCTTAAAAAGCGAATTTTACCAAGTTTATATTCACATATCCTTGTTTGAAAATTCATAAATAGACTATTTTTAGGTGCTGTGAACACGTCAACGTTTTCAAAATTAATTTCATTACTAATTTACGGGAATTAATATTGATACTAACATTACTAGAATTGTTCACTTAGAGCTTGAGCGTCGTAGGATACCGTCTAGCTGATCGTTCTCGACTACTTTTTGATAAAGAAATGGTTCTTTATTGTGAAATAAAATCACTCTTTATCATATCAATTTGTAACAAAAGCATGAGGAAATTATGTCTTTCTTAAGACAATTTTGAGGCAAAATTCCCCGCAAAAAGGTTTTGACAAGAATTGCTATGATTGCGCTTTTTATATTTGAAACCACCCCCTTATTAATTTTCAGTTAATATCAATTATTTCAGTACTTATAAAAATATATAATTATTCTGAATTTTTGTACATTCAACGTGAACAAAAATAAATACTTATGCTGGCAGGAGATGGATTTTTAGCTTAGCAGTAATAAGCTTATTGGGTCTATTTTGTTGTATTCTGCCGACATGATCCATTTGCATTGTTATACATTTTAAGTGTTGAGGAGCACAATTTTAGAACTAACCACAAATACTCAGTCACGTTTGTTAACAGATATCTTGCTCGAATGCTTAGTTACCTGCCAAATGGCCCTTGACCTACTTTAAATGGTGTTTAATGCCAAACCTCAAAGTGCAACATTTTTTTATATTTTTGCGTGATCTCCAAATGAGTCAGACTAATTCTTTGTAATCTCCAATGGATCCTAATTAATGAAATACAGTTCTCGATATAGGCAATCAAAATGGTCCTAACGAGGAATATTGATCGGAAATTTCAAACCGTTTATAATGTTGTTCATCTTTATCCACTTGTCACTTTTAGCTACCCAACTCCAGTAATGATAAGAATCGCAGAACTCTCTAAAGATATTGCAAAAAATTATAGAGAATTGCAGAAAAATAAGCTAAAAAGGACCTTTGTGTCAGCCTCTAATGCAGCAGAGAATAAAATAAGTAAGTTTATTATCTTAATAATTTATGTATTAAAAGAGCAAAATAAAGAAAATTGGTTTTTTCGTTTTCAGAAAAACGAACAAGTACTCCAGGTTCTTACGTGTCGAATAACAGCACAAAGTAACTTTGGTTCATGTACCTGAATTTAATTATGAAAGTTCCAAACTTACAACAGTTTATAAAATATCAGTGAGGAGTAAGTATGACCATATATTGAAAAAATAGACACATGTTTTACAACTGAATGTATATTATTTTCTGCTTATCACCATCCAACTTGATAGTTTTAATAATCACTTATCCCAACTTAAAAATACAATGTTTTATTTATTAGAATTACTATGTAGCGCTTCAATAGACACACTAAGCTGTTCAAGTCTTTGAATTAATTGACTCATGGTATTTTGCGACTTTTTCAAACTCTCATCTGTTAAAGAGGGCACGGTTGCAGCTCCCCCTAAATCAAAATGAAGCTTTGCTAGTCTCTCTTGTTGTTCTCGAATATTAGTCATTTGTTCCATTGTACAGCCTCCTCCAAATGCCCTCAATTTTCCAGAATGAAAATCGGCCAGTAATCCCAATAAGGCTCTTTCCATGTGGCGCACATCGGGAACTTGCGATAGAAAAGAATGGTGGTGGATATCTGTTTTAGGCGGTTCTACACATGCATAAAAAACAGAAAAAAAACAACAAAATATAACATAAAACTACAGGTGTATACTAATTGCGTTCCATAACAAAAAACAAACAAATAATAACAAAATAAATTTGTTTAAAGGTGGTGGGGAGTGTTGGGGTTGAACTGTTTCGGGATTCTAATGTAGAGCAAGGATCACTATCTATCACTATCTATCTAGATCACATTCTACCACAGCGTTTCGACTGATAATATATATATTTTCAAGCGAATATTAAAGTATTTACAGAAAAGGTGTTTCATAAATATTTCCAGCCAAAACGTTCTGATAAAAAAAAACACGTTTATAGCACAATGGAAACCGGAATAAACCATTCCATCAATTAACGGTAGAAAATGATATTGTATTAATGTCATGCAAAGTAATTATAATTCGTTATATACATTCTTGCATCACACAAATAATAAGTGCATCGTAAAAAATTATAGACGATCGAAAACTGTTTGCAGTCGGACAGTACGCTCATTTAAACAAAATATACAGCAAAATTATTTTGAGGTGAACTTGAGAGTAAATTGGTAATTTCTAAGGGCAATTAATTTAGCGTGCGGTTTTAAACTTATATAAAAACTAGGTGTAGAAGCAACTCGATGATGATAATGAGACCATCAATATAAAACAGAGCGTAATTTGCAATGCGAAATTATTGGATAAGAGTCAGATTTGCTCTTCTCTTGCTGTGAATTTGTTCTTATGTAAAACTCATTTTGAAGAAGCAACCGAGTACATTTGGACAAGTGTTTAATTATTGAGTGTTTTGGTGCAAAACTACCTCAAAAAAGTTGATGCGCTAATCTTTTTTTTGATATTTTTCAGCTGTTCGTAAAATCTTGCAGCACGCATAGTTTTTGCATAAAAAATATATTTTTGTGTCCTTTCTATTTAACAACTTCATTTAATTATAGCCCGAGGTAGGAACAAATCCACAGCCAATTTCCTGAAAATCCATTAAGCATTCTCCCGATATTACAATAAACCTAATTAAGATTTTGTTAAAGTACAAAATTAATTGTGTCTAAAATTATTAATTGGTAAGAAATTGGAGAAAAATGTTTTATTCTGCAAAAACTATGAATGCTACATTTTACAAAGAGCACAAAAATAAAAGAGGATTAGTCCATAAACTGAAAAAAAAATTAGTTGATTCCAACTAACAGATAAAAGTTCTGGTAGTTTTGTAACCAAGAAACCTAATAATTCAGCACCTGCCCAAATGGAATTAGCTCGGTTGCTTCATCAAAATGAGTTTTATATAAGAACAAATTCACAGCAAGTTTGATTAAAATCCATAGTTTCCTTGCCCTGATAGTCCAAATACATATATGAGCAGTACAATGTGTAATTATTAGGATGTAATGAATTAAAGGCTGTTTAGCTATACGTTAAACCCTGAGCTAATATAAGTAATTATCAAATAGTACTTAACAACATACATGTTTTGTATCTTAGTTTTCGGCATTGTTATTTTTAAAATAAAGTTGCAGCAATTTTAAACTGCCCTTTCCGTTTAATTAAACTTACCTTTGTGAGGATTTCTAGGTCTTCCGGCTGTAGGTTTTACAGGTTCCCTGGATGATTTTTTTTCATTGATGAAAGCTATTTTGGAACTGCCAAAAGCAGGAGCTGTATGGCCCCCCTTGCCATGGGATCTTGTTATTGAACTATGGCTAGTATTTCCAGACGAGGAAAACTAGAAATATCGTCGAAAATTAGATAATTTGCCAACCAGAGACCCTGCAGTTATTTACTACTTTGGCACTTCTAATGGGCGATATGACTTTGCACTCTGTTGTATCTGTGGGATCTTCTTGAATTGTGCTGTCATCGTTTTCCACATCACTTGAAACCAACTGCTGCAGTTCAGAAGTCTCTCCTCGTGATTCCATTTTATTAATTTAGTTTTGAGACTGTTCAGGCATAGAGCTCTAAGACACTGCTAGCAATTCGATCGCCCAGCTGATCAGTCTAACCTATTTTTCTAGTAAATAAACAATAAAGCAACTGCGGTTGTCAAACTTTTTATGTTTTGTTGTCTGCAGATATCGAGCGCAGGACAATCCTGTATAACTGGTTGCACAAATACGCTTGACGTAACTTTGAATTATTTTAAATTAGAAATCATATTGAATTATTTGTCGCTTCAATTATATTCATTAGTAATCGCCTGCATTGTGCTAATAAATGGGAAATTATGTATTTTTGCTGAATGAAATAATCGATTTTAACTGTTGCGCAGTGACAACAGCGATTTTATCTGAAAAACGGGATAGAAAAAATACAGGAATATCGCTCTTCTCACTTATCACACAGTCTGGTGAAAATGGCGATGCCGAGGGTGTTGTGTCGCGCTCGATTTTGGTTAAACAACGATCTTTCGGCAATTTCCAAATATTCTTTTTTATTAAACAGTGTTTCAATAAACAAAGTAAGTAGAACATTTGTGAAGTAAATGCTTCGTTTGCTCGTTTGACAACATTTAACTGTCTACATTCGAAAGGTTTTTAATTCTTTCTGATTAAAAAAATGTAACTGAAAAGTACTGTTGATATTTGCAGATTTAGTTTATAAATAGTGGCCTACTACGTAAATATATATTTCTGAGTGGATAATTTTATACTATTCGTTATTAAGTAGTACTTTTAGAATTTAACATCCACAAGAGTTGCACCGAAATTGAGGTTATCTGACAATTATTATTGTCTGAAACAAGTGTCTTTACCAGAAGAGCTGCTTTAAAGATTAATCCGGATAAACACAGGCACCGGAGCTTAATAGATGCGCCCAAAAATACGCTGGACATTTTTGGCAGCCTTGTTTTTTTGTCAACACTTGCAACTATCTTTTAAGCATTTAGTCCATGTATACCTAGTTTGTTTTACAAATATTTACGTATGGGCTGGATCTGCTACTTTAACAACGATGAACGGATTAAGATTATCAGCAATCCCGGCAAGGTTGTGTGATTAAGTGAGCCAAAAGTCGAAATAATAGATAAATAGACAGGCACTTGAAGAAAAGAAGCTTAAAGTACCCAGCAAGAAGTAGAAAACCAAGACGCGATGGAAGATTACAATTACTGATAACTGTAGTGTAATTTTGAAAAGTTGTTTTCAGTTGGTTAATTTGTGAAAATTATTTTCGATTTACAGGGTGTTTTCAAAAATTCGTGACAGGTCAAACTTATATTTTTTTAAATGAACACCCTGTATCAACGTTGTCTTTCAAATAGGAATATTTTTAATATAAGGTCTAGTTTTTCATGAAGATTACTAACTTACTGAATTCTATTTAACTGGAATACCTCATATGTTATTTGCTATCTGAAAGGGCTTTCAACAAGGTTGATAAAATGCTAAATTGTCAATAGGTACTTTCCTACCTTGAATCACACGTTTCTGGTGAATAATTGCATCGCTGCTACTTAATCCAGCGTTCACTTGAACCATTAATTGTATAAACCTTTAAAATAAAAAGTAAGGTTTATAATTTAAGGTTTTGGAAAAAAAGTTTTGAAAAATATAGCAAGTACAGTAAAGTCCGCTTATAATGAACCCGGTTATATTGAACTTCCGGTTAGAACGAACTTTTTTCCTTTAATTGAAACGTCGTCCATAAAGACCAACGTATTTTTTTACTGGTGTTAACGAACCCGTTTATAACGAACTTCCGGATATAACGATCACTTTTTAGGTTAGTTGTATATTCACTTTCCGTTTATAACGAACTTAGACTAAGATTACAAATAAACCATGTTTAAGGTTTTTTGCTTTTATTTTATGATTTTCTATCAGCGTAAGTAAAATGAGCAATGGCCGGGTTTTCCTACTAATAGAAAAGGCGGCCTCGAGAGGACCCGCGGAATAGAGAGCGATGCGAAGCAGGGGCTCAATCAAGAACCCCAGAAAGTTTTTTGCTATTCAATCAATGCATAATAATTAATATTCTCGAGTTGAAATCAGCTCCAGCCAGTCAAGTTCTCGTACATTGCCCAAAAAGACAGGAGGCCAACAAGGATATATAGAGGGTTCGAAAAAATCAGCTTGATTCTTGAGACCCTATGATATCTAGTGTTTAGCAGTTCAATCTAGGTCAGCGCTAAATTGAAATAAACATCATAACATTACAAGTTACGTTGGACCACATAAAAATCTGATAGGAAAATCTAACGAATTCATCTAGCTGTCCTCGTAGCCATTCCTCTGGGGCTGTATAGGGAAGGTCGGCAACAATGTTTTTCAAGGTAATCTGCAGTATTAACGTTGCGTAAATACCTGTTGTTTCTTATAAATATCAAAAGCTCAAGTGAAAATGAGATAGGTTAAAGTAACCGGTAAATTCAACATATTTCAACAAGACTTCCTATAAAAAGTTATGGCTCAATGGCCTATTTACAATTAAACCCACGGCAAGTGAAGAAAAAGAAAGTCAGGAACGCACAAATAAGAAAAACATGTTGGTGAGTGGTGGTAAAACGAAATTTTTAGATATGAAATTGTGGGTTTGAAAGAACCGTTTGAAATGTGGACAACTCACAAGAGGTGTTCGAAGTGCTGCTCCTTTAACTCCAAACATGTTTGTGCCCATGTAATCACGTTATTGTGCACTCTTCGCAGCATCACTGGGCTTACATTTTGAGCAGCATCTCGTATTCCGCTAATTAACTCCTGCTCAATTTGTACCGGTGTTTGGTAGATCAGAGATTTAATGTGTCCTCTGCATCTTACATACATGGTATAGATGTTGTCGTTCCTCGGGTCCGGTGCATAGTTGCCTGGGAATGTTGCGCAATGATCCGAGTACTCCTGGAAGGCTCTGCTCCAAATATGTACTGTTCAAGTGCTAAGAATCTTCCTGTATCCCCATAAGGAACAATTACAAGTTCTCCCTCCGCAAGTACGTGACACGAGGCATTCTGATAGTTGACTTTCAACCGATACAATTGAATGGTCACCTAGATCACCTGATATGGTACCAATTGACTTTTTCCTATGGGGTCACGTTAACACTGAAGTTTATAAATAGGAGCCAACATTAACTCAAGACATGGAAGCAAGAATAATTTTCGAAATAATTCAGTAAACACTTGAGAAAAAGGAAACAACGAACTCTACGCACATAGCTGAAATGTGTATGCATAATTAGGGCGGACTCTTCGAACACCTATAAAAGTAGGGAGGAGGCAATACAATGGCGAAAAGTGTCGTTTTTCGAACGACGACGGCGTTTGACAAAAAACAACAAATTGATAGAAACATTAAAATTATCAAATGTATAATGATCAGTTGATTTCCTTCCTGATTTTTCGACCAACTATGCGGTAAATGTTATCAATATCGATGATGAGGTAATGGTTGAAGTTGTTTTCCGTGTCCCTTTCCGATGAGTGCTTGTTGAACGGTGCTACTGCTGTATTTATAGAATCATGTGCCTGAGGAATGAAGATGGGAGTAGAGTGGGGCAAGAGGGACGCACGGTATTTAAGCATCGCTAATGCGCAGCGCAATGCCCGTCTCCAGTTTTGGTTAAACGCTAATTGTTTCTTTCTGTTCCATTTACTTGCGTTTTTGATGAAAACTCAATTCCAATGCTTCCTTCCAAAAGAAATTGGTTGCCTGGCATAAGTGCGTGCGTCCAATGTTTCAGTTTATCCTTGTTAAAAGTACTTCTCAAAATTAATGCCAGACAAACTAACTCTTTGAGAATCTTTTATGTTTTGACCCCGCCCATAAATTGTGGGAGTTTCCGAAATTGGACGGTTGAACAAAGGAATTTGCAGTATAAAAAGGCCATTGGCCTCCAGAATTAGCAGATCAAAACAATTGAAATCTTGTTTCCCTAGAACCCTTGACCCGTTCTCGGTTTAAAATTCAATTTTAACAAATTAATAATAACTTGTCCGTTTAGTGTTAGAAACAGTCCTCTTCATTGTTTATTGGAATTTAATTTTTAAGAAAATCTGCAGGTCCTAACTTTTATGAAACAACAAAAATGTAAGACACTTTAAGTTTTCTTTAAGCAATGTAAATCATGATAAAACTCCGTAACAATATTCAGGAAATATCAGTTAAAAAATTGCAAAAGTGGGTTAAATCTAGTAATAGCTACACCCGATGCAGGGTCAGCAAACCAACTAGTCCAGCGGCAATCTTTGGTGTCGTCTAGCCTGAATTACTTTGTATACTTATCATACAATTAGTTTCTAAAAGAAAAAAATACGATAGAAAAAAAACTTTCCTGTCACATTCACTAAAACAAAGTCTCATTGTATACCTCGTCAACCTAGGAAAAAAGACTGATTCAGTTGAAAATGTTTCTATTAGTACAAGTGGCAGCGCTGGGGGTGGTTTAAGTCCAGTTATTATATCATGTATTCTTGGATTAAGTACAGCATTCTCAAAGATCCTGTATTCCGTTTTCCCTTGTAGATTTGTCTTCAAACAAAGTGGAACCAGCAGTTTAGGTTTTGTTAATGAAAGCTACAAGAACTGAAAAAGCTACAGAAACAAAAGCTGGATTTAAAAACATGATTTAGTACATTTAATCCATTTTTTAAACTTAGAACTTTTATTTATGTAGCTAACCATTACCAATGTGATATAGTTTCAATTGGAAACGATACAAAGTCATTGCCAGATACCACTATGAGGTATGAAATCACAAAGACTCTAAAAATAAACTCTCTCACACTTCTTTTGCAAGATTTTAGTTTAGTCTTCCATGAAATGAATAAACTATCTAATATGGCATTAACAGTACCATCTTCCAGTGCAAGTTTTGAAAAACCTTTCAGCACTTTAAAGAGAAATGAAAAATATTTAAGAGCATCTATGAGTCAGGATAGGCTTAGTGACTTGAGCATTTTGTTTGTTGAAAATTATATCGCAAAAATAGATTTAGAGTTAGTTGTAGGTTCGTTTGCTGGTAAGCATAATAATAGAAGAATGCCTCTTCTAATGTTCTGCATGAATAACTATTTCATTATTGAATCATTTCACTACCTTATTAAAGTTTTCTTCAATGTTTATAATGTTATTTGTTAATTTAAAGATTTAAAATCTTCTTTCGTTTAGTAAAAGGAATTCAATTCAAAAAATAGATTTGTTTATAATAGTTTTTATTACAATACTAGTGTTGCAGCGAATTTCATTCAGCATTTGTGTCCAACATAATAACGTTTAAAAAATGTTTACAGTTGTGAAATATATTTTTGAAACATTTATTTCGTTGTTCTACGAAAGTAGATAAAGTCTCGTAAAATATTTGTATTGTAAATTCATATTGGGACACCCAAGGTATTTTCAAACTCTGTTAGCAACTTGTTTGACAAAAACATGTCGTTATCAGTGCTTACTAAAATTAATCTTTACAACGCTTGTATGTCAAATCAAAATAACTAAAAAAATATTTTATATTTTATTCGGCCAAAGAAGGAAACAAAATATTTTATAAAACAGATATATTATATCCAACTCTTACAATTAAAAAATCCGATAATAAATATCTCCTGCCCATCTTCAATCATCTATCATCAAAAATTTTCCGCCGGCTTTCGCCCAAGCGGAAAATAAAGCTGGCGCCGCCACTGATTAGTACAACGGAAAATAAGTAATAACTTACTTCACAGGGTGGATGTAAAAAATGATTATATTATAATTACGCGAAGCAAGTAAACGAATGAAACTAACACTTAGGTTTGCGGGTTTTCGGTGTTATGAGTTACATTTCTGTTTTTAAGTACACCAATTTCTTGTTTAGTTGTACATTATTCGTAGTCTTCTTGCCTTCACTTTGTGTCCTCCTACATTTAACTGCGATCGCAACATTCGAGGCGCAATAAAGCTTAGATAATTCTGCTTGAGGAAAATTTTAAGTAGGGGCAGATACGTTTACCTCCGTACTTTTAGCTGTATATTCCTTAATCGCTCTTTGTTTATCATCGATTTGTTCATGTTTTCATGTAGAGTGGTTTAAAGAACGACAAGTTACGTAGGCTGAGGTATTGAAAAAAATATTCCATTATACCATTGAAATTAATTGTGGATAGTGTAAATAAGGCAAGTTTCAGATTATTGGCAGCAACATATGAAAGTGGTGGGGCTGATTTGAGTATACTCGAATACATTCGCTTGCTACTGGAATTAAATCATACGATTTCTCTAAGCGAGGTCTCTTCTAGTTTATGCTATACCTACTTTATTTGCAATGATTTTCTTATGGTCCGATTCAAATCACAAAAACAAATTACCTGGTTTAACGGGAATTAAATTAACGGTCAGAATGGAATTAACTCGTATAAACAGCGGATAATAAATTAGCAAATACCTCACTTGTGCCAGTGTACAGCAAATTTACAAACAATGCGAGATGATGATATGATAATATTGACGGACATGAACAGAATCTTGCAGGGGACAAAGGAATAAACCAGCTGATCCGAGGCACATAGTGAACGGAAACTGCCTCTTCAGCTGGGCAATAAGCACTCCGTGTTCTGGAAAAGTAAAATACTCATACTATCAGAAAATCAGAAGTACGTATTAAGTTTTATTTGTGTAGCAGAAAGTCCTTTGGGTCGATAGCCTTTCTCTATAGGAAATACATTTTTTTTATTTGTGTAGTTTTCTAATTATTCTAATATTTACACTCGCGCCCCACAGTCCCCCATTATCTCAAAATAAATACGCTATCTGCAATCTGCAGAGTCGAAGCGGTCTGGATTCGTTCAAAGCTCGTCTGATATACGTATTGGTCGGAGAGATTTGGAAATATCTCTATTATTCGGTAAGGGTTATATCTTGCGAATCTCATTCCATTTAGATCGGCAAAGAAAATTAATAGGTTCGCATGAGATTTGATATTGAATAAAAGTTTCGCAAATAAATTCAGTCTTATCGGAAATTCACACCCGATTCACTTAGGTGCAGTAACGTTGAAAATAAGACAAATGGATATGTGTCGTGTTGTCGGGAGTCTCGCTGTTTTATTCCTCATGCTTGTTATTTTAAAACGTATGCATGGATAAACGTTAGAGCGGCAAAGCCGCAACAGTTTTAGCCCATTTACGGACAAGACTTAAAAACTGGGACTTATCATTTGCAACCTGCAGTGCGGAACTCGGGCTTTGTGGCTAAATGTTATATTACGTAAGAATAAAGCTCTATTTATCGTAAGGAAATTTCGAGATACACGGGGTGGTCCGTTCAGTGGATTGTAAAATAAATGCAGATTTTGGAAATTAAATAATAAGCTTTGGTCAAACATACCCCCAAGTTACTGTTTCTATTACAATTTGAAATGTATTCAAGTCCGTGAAATTGGGCCATTATCAAATGACCATAACAGTGAAAAATATATCTAGTGAAATTTTCATATCTAATACCAAATAATTCGATAATAATTTCTATTACACATGGTGTTAAGATAATGCTGTTGCTGTTGAACATGATATTTCGACTTTGCTATAAAACAATATTTTTGAGTTATTAAAAAGTCATTTGGCAAATTACTGGTATAGAAAAATATTTCAAATAAAACATAATTGTGATAACAGTTTTTTTTTTATTTGCTGATGCACCTAATCTTAGATTAACAAGCATCGTAAATATAACCCAAATTACTAGAGTTAGCTAACTGTGATATTCCTAGCGGTCCATCAAAGGTTTTTGCACGTTTTCGCGCACTAACCGGTTATGGTTAAACCGCACTGTACTCTGCTTTTTCACGGTTCATTCCATATTAATGTCCACAAGCTCAAACCGTTTAGTCCTTTTGAGCCTCCTCACTAGGTTCTGAATATGTCTAGCACTTCAACACTCGGATGGTTGTGAAGTCTCTATTCATGACTCTTGGTTGCTTTCGCTATTTCTTTTTTGACTGTCCGCATCTGTAGCTCACGATCCTCATTCCGAACATACCAGGGTTCCTTAACAAACAAATAAACTTTATTACCCGGTTCTGGAACACTTGTAGGCAATTGAAATTGCTTTGTTTGGTACAACCTCACAACGGAATGCCATTGTCCACACTGGCTTAAGGACTTGTTGGTAAACCAGTAGTTTGTTTTTCATCGAAAGCTGCGAACCTCTTCCCAGCAGCCACTACATGCTTTTATATTTGAGTTTTAATGGTTCAGTCTTCATTTTAACGTGAACTTTCCATCTAAGCTTGGCATTAAAGCATCTAAGCTCGGCTTAAGTCCTAAATATTTACTAGTTTCTTCGCGAGGAATTATTTTGTTATTTAATTCCAACGCAACATGATTTATATTTCTATTTGCAAAATAGATGTTATCAGATTTATTTTCATTTAATTTAGTTCATTGCATTCAGGGCAGAATTTCATACTGCTAGAAATGCATCATCAGCAAATGTTGCTACTTTTATGTTATTTGTTATGGGTATATCGCAAGTATACTGGGTGTCAATTTGAAAACTTTCCACCCTTAATATCTTTCTTGCAGTTGAAAATATGAAAAATCGGAAAGACCCGCAATTTTATTTCTAAGGGGGACACTTTGACTGAATATTTCTAGCCTCCTTGTTTCAACCCCGCTAGGACGGGTAGATGTCACCCTTATAATCTTAAATGGGAAGAGGGGTCAAGTGGGACATCGTTTTAAAGAGCCTTCAATTCTCTTTACATTAGTTACGACTTTGTTGATTTTTGTTCACAGGTTTTCGAATAATCGCGTTTCAAAGTTGTAGAAACAATTAAACTTGTGTGCATTCAGATATTGGTTTTCAGGTTAGTGTTAAATCGTTAAAGGTTAAAATCGTTGAATAACAGGAAGAAAATCTAGTTTAAACATTGATTTCTTATTTTTGATTTTGATCTTATTTCTTATTTATTGATTATTTTACATCGACAAAAATAACTTTTTATTTGCCGAAGAGAAATTTCTACAATTAAACCTATCTCATCTACTTACGCATTATCTTATTAAATTGTTCAAAATGTTGTCCATTTTGCTGTAAACAATAATAAAGTCTGTTTCCAAACTCCTCTCTAATTTTTCGGAACACTTTACCGGGAATTGACCGGCATTCTGCTGCAATTCGCCTTTAAAGATCATCAATATCAGCAGGTTCTGTTTTATAAGCCATGGGCTTAAGATATCCCCAAAGAAAAAAGTCAAAGAGTGTTCAATCCGGTGTTCTTGGAGGCCATTCAGTTGAAACCCTTCTGCCAATCGATCTTTCCGGAAATATCTTATCAATGTTAGGGAGGCTTCAAAAGTAGACTTTAATATTGTTTACAGGAAAATAGACAACATTTTGAACAACTTATAAGATAGTGCGTAAGTAGATCCCATGGGTTTTATTGTAGACATTTTTCTTCATGCATGCAAGTTTAATTGCTTCTACAACTTTGAAACGCGATTATTCGAAAATATCTGAACAAAAAGCAACAAACTAGTGTAAAGAGAATTGAACGCCCGGTGCTCAAGTAATGTATGTCTGGCGGATTTTCGGATTCTTTACAATTTTGCCTTAAAGTACACTTAAAATGAAGCAGATTTAACGAAAAAAATGCGGATAGTCCATAGAATCATGCTAGAAAACATTTACAAACTTTGATAAGTTCTCTTCTATTACTTCTGTTATTCTATGTACTTGATCGACTGTAGAGTGTTTCTTGCGAAAGCCAAACTGATGATACCAGTGACGAAACAATATTGGTTACAATTAAGCAAATTTCATATTAGGAAAAATTACGTCGCTATTAGATTCTCATGAAGGAAGCACATCGGCATCCTTGAATTACCTCATATATTTATGGACTGGAGAAGGTAGCGTTAAAGCGTAAGTGTGGTTAGTTTTTTAATTGTAGTCTTCAAAATTAGAAATGTATAAAAGTGTTCAAAAGGCATGTGCTTAACCTTCCATTGGTCACTGTAAATTGGCAAACTCTTCGGCATAACAGATTCGCAAAAAGACCATTACAAAAAAGTTTTCTCTGAAAAGTGAAATTGATCTGACAGCGCCCGAAGTGCTGATTGCTGAAGTCCTACTGAAGGTAGTACTCATGAGCAACTATTAAAACTATATTGTACTTAATGGAATCAAGCACTAACCCGTCATGGAACATAGTTTAAAGGGTCCGCACACATACTTTTAAATCTCGAACGTTTAAAGAAATTTGGTATTAGGTTGTAGTTGAAGAAGGACTACATCTCTACCCACCAAATGTTCGCATTTTACCAGAAATAGAGAAGAACTGTAATAAATTGTGCCGTTTAATTATTAAATGGTTATAAAAAGTGCACGTATTTAGTCTCAATCTATTTGTATAGATGCTTTGGGAAAATATTCTGGCCAAGTTTCAGGACGAGTGCAAGTACAGCACTCACACATAATTAGGAACTATCGTAAAATCCGGTAGACAGTAGTTCAAGTAGAGACGCTTTTCTTCAGGGCACGTCCGCCACGTCAGCGCAGCTCTATTAGAAACAACGAACCAAATATTCTTTTAACGCAATTTAAGTTGCACTTTCTAGTAAGGTAAGGATAAAGTATTTCTAGAAAGGTCATCTAAAGCAGACTGAAAATTTTGCTGTTCTTGATTCAATAAACTGATTATACGTTTTACGATTAGATGCGTAATGTTTCGTTTTGTTTGATACTAAATTTTGAAAACCACTAGGGATGAAAAGTTAAGAAAGCTTTTGATGGAAACAATAGAAGATTAGTGATTAGTATAATAGAAGATTAGACTACTAATTAATTATGGGGCGTTTGATAATATAAACTCAAATTTTTCATATCTTATGCCTTTAATCATTTGCCCTTTTTTTGAATGACGTCGCTCAAGACGTGCTGATGGTAAGTGATCGCATCAACAGGAATACTATATCTAGGCATAAAGTGTTCTTTACTAAGAAATATAAATTTTAAGTGAAATTGAACTTAGAAAATATATTTTTTTATAAATTTAGATTTAATAAAGTCTGAAAATAGTACAAATTATGTAACTTAATTTCTCAATAAAAGGCTTGATTAAAATGACCATGTGTCAGCAAACCACTAAATATATCGAAATGTGAGTTTTAGCATGGAATTTGTCTTAAGACAGTCCAGACTCACACCATATTTATCTTCCTAAGGTAAAGCCACTAGTGCTTGGGTAACATAAAACAAAATTCCACGACGGCATAGAAACCCGAAAAACTCACCACCTTTTAGCAATTACTACAAACGATTAACTCTTTTAAAACCTTTGGCGTTTCAGAAATTTGTGATAACTCCTGTTGATCACATTAAACAACGTCTTTTTTAGGCCACATAATTGCATCAGATTATCGAGTTATTCAATAAACTTATGTTATCAAATACATATATTTAATTTTACTAACAAATGATAAAGTATAAACCAAAATATAGGCATTTTTATGATGATCAAAACACAACGATTTATGAATATTATGCTAATTGTAATATAATTGTCTTTGTTTCAGTGTGCGCGTGTTAAAGTGGTTAGGCCGTTTAGGACTAACTTTTCAGTAAATTTAGTAACAAAGCAGAAGAATGAAAAAGACAAAACCTCAAGTTCCTCCTCAGACACTGAAACTGACTCTGATTCGGAAGAAGGTGAGTTTCACTATTTTTTTCAATATTGTTTTTGATAACCAGCTGGATTTAAACAGAAGTAACGGTTGGCAATATTTTATTATAAGAAAAATAATGTCTGAAGTAGATTGTAAAAACAATTCCGCTTTCGCAGCACATATTAAAAACTTAACTTCTAGCTAAAAAGCATTAGAGTCATAAGTCACATAAGTCGAAAACATGGGAGACACGAACAGAGCTAAAGTCGTTGCTAAAGTTATTTGAAACAGGATAAATGACATCGCATCTTGTGCGAAGGAAGTTTTAAAGTGAAGCAATGTGCATTTGCGTTCGAAACTAATCATGTTATTCGAAAATGCTTTTGATCCATGTCGGGAAGAATCAGATAGAAAATAACCGAGACGGTATATTTCAAACTTACATACTTTTTATGTATATTAATTTCGGGACGTCATTTCGACCTTAAATTTACGTTAAATTATCGGTATACTGATAACGATTTCTGAGGTTACTGGGGCACGTCGATTGAACGTTGTAAGGACGTTATTGTTTTTCTATACTTTTGCAGCGCATTTAACTTCAATCATCAGGAAATTATTTTGTCGTATTCGTGGATTATTGGTTCATCTAAATAGAGTTGTTTGTTGATACAGTGTTTATTATAATTACTTGTAGATATAAAATGATAACATTTTCTAAAAAATCAATAGACAAAAGTTCACAAACAAACAAACATATCAGAAAGACCATGAAAGAAACATTGTCCAATTTGAAAAATCACATGAAAGTAGGGATTTGGATCACCTCATAGAGAAACATCTGATCAATGTCGTTTTGCCTTTTCAGCAACGTTTAGCAGTTTGTTAGCCAATGCAGAACATTTATTGTGTCTTGTGTCTTGTTGTTTGTGTTGTCTTGTAACTTTAAACAATTGTTATCTTAAATTAACTTGCAAACAGCTGTATGGTTGGTAGAAGCATTTGTAGCATTTCCAAGTGAGTTTTAATCGATTTATATTAATATATTTGTTGGTTAGTACATTTTAACAACAATTTAAAAAAATGCACGGCATAATGGAAATTTGCTTTCTATTAGCGGATGGGCAATTATTAAAGTATACTAATATTTAAGGTATATAAAAAATCAGACTGCATGTTGAAAGTGACCTATATATTCGTTTCGCTAACGGGACTGTAATTTGTTCTAATTTGTTGTTAAATAAACGACAACCTCCATTTGTCGGTGAACATTGTCCCCAGAGCCGATTATCCTTTGTTGTTATTCAAACGATGCCCGATTATTAACTTGTACGCAAGAGAAATTTGAAGTTGAATCATGAATCATTTCGCAATTGAACAAAAAGAAACACATCTGTCAGATAAGATAAAATTCGCAAACTGCTTTGTTCCAGAGCTGGCGCGATAATATTGTCTTTTAGTGAAAAATGGAGTTTGTTTTAAAAAGCGCCAAACGTTTGCTCTGCTAAAAGGAGGAAACATATCAATTCTTTCCCATCAATAGAACTCCAAATAGTTCATGAGCGGAAAAACAATATGGCAAGTCATTAAATGAAGCGTTTTCAATGGCAAGTGAATACTAAGTTATTCTCACAATCAATATTTGCCGACAATCGCGAATAATAGACATTTGTTGTATTGGGAAAAAAGCTTGAGTTTGATATTGCACGTTTTCCAATTACACCGATATTTTGCATTAGTAAGTTCTTCCAATTAACGATTGTGCTCAGAATGAGGTAAGTATTTCACCTTATTTTTTAATAAGTGTCAATCTTTTTCAGATCTCTCAGTTTTTTTTAAATTTATTTTTGTTTATTTTGTTTACTGGATCTCCTACTGTTTGCTGGATTTTTATAATTTCCATGTCTTCTTCGTTTGATGTTGCCATCATGCATTAATCCCATTAAGCACGTCGAGTACTTTAAATAATTTTTTCAAAGTGTTTTCTCATGTCACGCGACTTGCTTGTTACTACTGCCTCATTGAATCACGTATGCTTTACTACTGTTCTTCGCTTTCTTTTTTCAGCATCTTATCCTTTCTTTCACTTCATTTTGTCGCAAAATTCACTAAAACTCATTCAGTCCCTTTGACCCAATACCAGATGAAGGTCTATCGTATCTAAATAACTTGTTTACACTCTTCAAGTATGAATAAAGATGGGCAAAACTCTGGGATGGGCAGGCTTTGGAAAATCAATTGTAAACAAATAACATTTGACTTGTTTTCATCTAATTATTCTTCCAAATAGTTTTACGTCTGTTGATTTACGCCTAAGGCAACAAATATTTACCATGTTGAGAAAAAAGTTGTGTTTTTCAGACGCATCGCATACTTTGTTCTTATTCAGCCTTTTACAAAAATTGCAAATTTTGGTGATAATTATTTGTCTTTCTATTTTTCACAACTCTTCAAATACCCCCCAGACCACACTTACAAAGGCATGACGCCAGTTTTCAATCGCGCAGCATTCCGGCGAATTTAAAATAGTGAAAAAATAGCCTTAAATTAAATTTACAAATAAACAAAACACTGTCTTATTTGAATGAAAATGTTTGTAAGATTAGATAAGAGACTATTTCATAAGTGTACAGAAGAATTTTTAATCTTGAATGAAAGTTGTATCTTCGAAAAATAAATAAGAGGACCGATTTGTAGAAATATTGTTTTGTAGCTTGTGTGTGGTAACACATATTTTTAGACTTTCGCACATCGTTCTATCCAAGTAAAAATAGTCGCGATGGTATTTTGAGGTCTGTGTGTTTTCCCAATTTAATGTCCGCTTTCACATCCAAGGTGCTTTAACCCACTGACATTAAATTTAATTTTAATGTTAATTGATTCTAAGGCTTTTATAGCTCATGCTATCAAAGCATTAGAATCAATTATTCTTCTTTGGTTATTAAACTTCGGTTAATCATAAATTTTACTTATTGCTTCTGTAAGTCCATAATTCAAGTCAATGAAAATGGTTACACAAGCAAAATTTTGGATTTTCAGAAAGTTTGAATTCTTTCATATAATTGTAGATTTATTAATATCCTGCAAAATGCCCCAGCTTGCATCGCGAAAATGACAAAATTTTGTTAAATTCATAATAAAAAAAACTATGGAGAAGATGGAAAAAGTCTCGGCAATCGAACAGCAACGCTAAACAAGGTTTTTCGAATAAATTGTTAATGCCAATATCCGGGCAGGTAAATATTGCAGCCTTGAAAGAAAATTTAGACAAGTGGGGCACGTAGAAGACCTTCCCAGATCTGATCGATTCTCGATTTGCGAGAATAAGAAATTAAACGTTCTTTTGTCTATTGAGAGAGATTCATAAACTAAACTGCTCAACAAAATATACGTTACACGGAAAAATGTCGACTATTTTTGGAAATGGATAAATTCTGATTCTGAGAGCGATTTGATTTCTGTTTGAAGCGTTATTTAGTGCAATACATTTTCGGTTAGTGCGTGTTTTTGCAAAAAAATAGTGGTTTATATTAAGTTTCTACTGGGTGGCAAATGAAACAATGCAAAATTGGAGAAAGTTCCATATGCTCTCAGTTGACAAAAAAAGTTCTTTTGCATTTCAACACCACAGGCGCAAAGAAGTTGAAATTCCATTTTCAACTGTTAATATCTTCTAGGAAATTTTCAAAACATTTTTTAATTATTTTTTCGTTCTCTCTAAGTGAACCCCTTTAACATCTTAAGAGTAATGACGCCAATTTTGAATTACCCTGTATAATACCATTTTTTGAGACAGAAATTACGTATACAAAACCGCATACATTTTACAATACGCGACGATACAGCACTTACAGTATACTAAAAAACTGCCCTTAAAGCAGTAGAATCGCTCCAAACTCTGACTAACACTACTTACGTCTGAAGTATTGCATGCAAATAGAACGCAATGAATTGTGTGCAATTCATACATAATACATACTTTTTTATTACGAATTATAAACTATATACAAAACAACAGCTCAAAAGCAATTACCCCATTTTTCTCACTCTGTATATAAATGTAATGTAAATATGTCACTGCACAGATTGTTAAGATGTGAAGTTCTCCCTTCGTTCTCCAGTTTCTGTGACGTTTCTCTTTAAATGATGTTCTGCTCTTTTCTACAGGGACAAGGGATTATTTCTTGTCTCTGCTTTTCTATTTGATGTAGGAAATGTTTTATTTGCAGGAGTTTTTGGTTCCTGTCCCCATTATTTGAAAGAAATAAAAATAAATAATTGTGTAATTTCCTAAAATAAATTTTAAAATATACTATAAAAAAATAAACTATAAAAATTTGCCAGTCTTACATCTTTTATTGTGAAGACCATTCTTTTTTTGAATTTCGACTTGGCAAAAAATGGGCGAGCCGACCCGATTATCATAATGATGTCTTGTTGCAAAGCAAAAATCTTTAAGAATTACTCAATTATCATTCAAAGTATTTTATATAAAGCTAAAGCTCATATGAAAAGCTTAAAGTAAGCTTTTCATATGAGTTTTTTTCTTTGATCCCATGGTTCAAGTGACTCCTGAAATCTACTTAATTTTTTTTTATTTACTGTACGTACATATCGACGCCCCAATGTTTATAGGACGAAACCCACAAAAAAAATGTTTTTGCGTTAGAGACGAAAAATCGTGCATTACTATTTGCTGTTAATAATAATTATGAGAAAGAATGAAGTACAGAAATAAATAACCGATGAACATTGAGAAAATTAAACATTACACGAGCAAGCAATTATTAGAAGGTTTTAGTGACCCATGTACCAATTGATTAAATTAGCTTACAACCTATCAGCATTAGGATATCGATATGTGGATTAAAGCAACTTCTTTTATGATGTTTTGTTTAAATAAAACTCGCACTATGATCTAGATCTATTTATATTTCAAAAATCTATGCCTATGTCGTAAAATAAACGATAAGCATTCCATACATCTTTCATTGTCGCCGAATTTATTACACTTGTTCATACCATTAATCTATTAACCGTTAATCTATTAATGCTACACTTCCCAAACCTTATCTATAATAGGAAATTACTATTTGTTATTTAATATTTGCTTAATCATTGCTGAAATAGTTTATTCATATAGAAAGGCCCTACCTATCTACTAAATAAAGTTGCTTATATGAGTTTAAAAAATACTACAATTAATTTAACACAAAACACATATGTTCTCATATGTATATTTTGTTTAGAATGATCTTTTAGTTAATATTTTACAGTTGGTATTCGTTGCAATTATTTACACAAAAGACGTAACATTATAAATCATAAGATAATAACAGTAATAATAATAAAAATAATAATGTTTACCTAAATATATCCGATAGCAGTGAAAACTGGTTATCAACATTTAACTGGTTTCAGATATTTAATTATTTAATTTTATTTTGAAGCTACCTCATATGGTTCAAACTCCATATCGCATGGACGTCTGTTTGATTTAATTTTTTCGTGATAGTCATAGTTTTTAATTTTCTCATCACCCTTTCCATTTAATTGGAATTCAGTGTTGGGTTGCTCGTTGTTTATCTCGCTCAATTTTCCATATATTTTGTCTGGTATCTTTCGTTCTTCACCGATAATCCTTGGCTGGCTCGCTAACTTTATGTTTTCGTTGATTGCATTTTTATCAATGTTTAGACATTTCATATCGTTTGAATCATTGTTATTATTAAATTCTTTCAAATAATTGTTTTCTTTGTCGCTCCTTTTATTAACGTCTAACTTGTTGCTGCTATCTTTGGTTAATTCTTTATTCTTGGCTGCTCCTACCAATTCTAGTCTGCTGTTGCAACTATTGGATTTGATCAGTTTGAACTTAATACCTTGATATTCCTTGTTTACTTCGTTTAAAGTTTTGTCTACGCTTCTCCTTCTACAGCTATTGCATTCCATGCATCGTTTTTCGTTATTCTTTATCTCTTCCATAATGACTTTCGTCAATATTGGTTGGCCATTGTGCTGGTTCACCACCCTACCTCCATAGTAGGTGACTGTCGTTCCGTACTCTCTAATTTTTTCTAATATATCTTCACTAACATATTCGGTAGTACAGCAGTACTCTTGGTCAAGAGAATCATACATTGGCTCTTCTTCAGCATCAGACAGCGTTGAAGCTGCGGAGCTCGAAGTACTACATTTATCTTTATCCGGATCTGCACCAATATTTTTATACTGCTCTTTCTCAAATCCGTTCTCTCGATCGCTTTGTATTTTCAGTACTTCCTTTTCAAAAAACTGCCTGGCTTGTCGGACAACATCTGGATTTGGAAGTTCGTCATCGTTGACTTCTTTGTTAACGCGGATTGGGTGGTAAAAAAAGTGCTTCCTTATTCCTTGTTTAACATCGTCAAAGTCCACATCTTTATTGTCATCAGGGACTTGGTTGGCACTATTGTTGTTTTTCTTATCATTTTTAGATACATTTTTCTGATTTTGATGTGGCACTTTAGTTCGAATCGGCTCTATTATCACAATATTATTGTCTAACAGAAGTTCTTGGAAGCTGTAATCTTGCAGATATTGCATTAGTCCATCGAATTGAGCCTGATTTTCACAATTTGCAATAATTTTTTTGTTGAACAGTTCTGGCTTGATAACTTTATACCTCACATGATCGAACTCTGGAACATTAATACTGTTGGCTTTTGATAATGGTTTTTTTGGTTTAGCACAATCCTTGGGTGATTTGCGCGGGCGCTCAATAGCAGTGGCGTTTTTATGTTTAACCGTTACCAATTCAACCGAGTTTGGACTTAAACTTTCATAACAACTGGATTCTCTGATAACGGATGGTTTTTCGAAATAGTTGCAAGTTTCCTTAATGGCAGGAGATATTTTGTCCACCTTTTCCTGCACTGGCTTTGGTTCAAATAATTGCTTAGCCAGTTGCACTTTGTTCGGAGAAATTTCCTTGTCTTCGATTATTTCTTTATCGGGTTGAAATTTCTTTTTCACATTGTTCACTTTCGTTTGAATCTCTAATATTTTACAAGGTGAACTTTCTAATTCCTTTTCCTCGTCACATTTCTCTAAGTCATTTGTTCCCATGATGTTCGTCCAATACGTTCTCATGTTGTCAACTTTTTCTTTAATTTCGGGGTCCATCATGTCTTTTTTTTTCTCCAATTTACTTGATTTAAGTTCCAATTTGACTTGTTGCGTTTTATTATTGTTAAAGTCAATACGAAATCCGTTATTTAGCAGAGTGTTATTAATGCTTTTTACCGCTTCGGCAAATTCCTTCTCTGTACCTTTATTGCTGATCGATTGCTTTTTGCTTCTTTTCGGAACTTTGGCTATTTTAACCTGGAAATCTACTGGAATATTACTTTTTGCTGTGATATCAAAATGGTTGCCAATATTAACAATAAATCGGTTTTCAGAAACAGGAGCTTTCACAAGTCGTTCGCATTTTCTAAGTTTTCTATCGATTTTCTCACACTTTTGCAAATTTTTACTTGCTGAAATATCAGGCAAAGAGTAAAACTGATTGGATACTAAGTTTGATTTGGATTGGCGTCTCGTTAGGTTGGAAAACTTCTTTACAATGAAACTTTGCAGAGGTTTTTTGGATCCCTTTTGGGTTTCTAAAAATTCTTTCAAATAATTATGACTGTGGTTTTTAACTTCTTCGTTGTGGGATTTTAATTCTATAATACTTTTAAACTCTTCTGATTGTGCGGAGCTTTCGATATGACATAACTCTATTAAGGTTTTTATTGGACTAGCAGAGCTACTCGCATATGAGGAAGTAACTTCAATTGTTCTTGAGGCACTATCAGTATCAGTTTTTTCGATTTTTGTTATCACTTCTGGTTGAAGTGTTTTTTCTAAATCAGCTCGAAAAACTACTTGATTTGCGTCAGTTTTGCTAACATTACCAATCACTTTGCAATGAGGTTCTGGTTTATCGCAGTCTACTAATTCTGAATTACTTTTCTCTTTGCTGATATGTTCGTTGTTTAGTTTAATTTCATCACAATTCGTGTTTGTTTCAAATTCCAAGCTCGATTGTTGTTCGGGAGTCGATTCAGAACTTTTCTCTGGTTCTTTCAGTTTTTCACTGTTAAATTGTGGAAGCTTTTCGTAGGCAAAGTTATGGTACGGAATAGGTCCTCTTATGGTTCGGGGCTTCACATAGAGATTTTCGGGTTTCTTTGTTAATACGATATTTTCATCGTATGAAATGCTGTCCGGTTGTTCAGAAACTCCCCAAGGAAAATTGCTGAGTGAAGTGTACCTGATTTTATCTTGGGAGTATGTTGATTGGACGTCTGTTAGGGAGACGTTATCTGTAACTTCTGAGTCCGGGTAGTAGTTCGGGAGACTTAAGCCAGTCAAATCTTCAAAGGGTTTTCTGAAATAAAATGTTTTGTAAAAATTATTGCATCGAGGCAGAAGTTAGGAAACATTCATAAAGTAAACTGCCGTAAGTTTCTTTAGTTTCCTGCCTCTCAACTTGTAATAAGTTCAGTAAGTAAATCAAAGAAAGACGTTTTTTAGAAATATGCTCGTAAGTATGTGTCGATTAGTAGTAGTATTCAGATTTCAATTTTCAGTTTCTTGGCGTTTTCACAATATGTGACAAACATAATTTAATTCCAAAAATGAGGAAATCGGATTCAACTCAATAGTTAAGCAGTTTAAAAATGTTAAAGGTGTATTACCTTTTTTATGTTATATGTTAAACAAATAGTTCAATAAACATACTATTTACATTTCTAAACCTGGCTTATTGTAAATACTTACAAAAGACTATTTAAAATAAGATTTTCCATTGCAAACGACTAGATCTAAGTCGATTTTGCCAAAAATTGCAGTTGTCTGATTATCTACTCAATTCATTAATTAATGATTTTTAATAATACTTTCATAGTATTTTTTATTTATGTGGCGTGTTTGTTTCAGTTTAAAACTTTCAATATGGACTTAAAATTTTCCTCAAGTTTCAAAATGCACCTTTCGTAATTTGGCAGATAAAAATGTAATTAAATTTTGCTTATATAAAAACACGTGACTTCTTAAGCAGATACTGTTGAACTTTAATAGAATTTTATTTAAATGTTTGAAACAATACATCTGAAAAAATATATTGAATTTTCTTTTAAATTTATACCCATACCGGAAAAAACTTTGGGAAGCAACGGATTGCACCTCTTTTCCGCTGATCCTGAAAGTGACAATAATATAAGTTTCTGATTTATAAATACTTATTTCAAATAAATAAACAGATTGAAAGTTGACCTATCGATTTCGACGCTGACGAAGGTTTAGCAAAAAGATCTATGTTAAACACTAAACTATTTAAAAATATTCAATGCTAGTGAAGAGAAAATTATGCGACATCCTTCTTATAAAAGAATTTGTTCGAAAGGGGTCTTCTTTGGTTTCCTGCCTCGAGTGCTGTTAAAACATCCAGCCTGAATAGAACCAAGAAACTGATCTTTTGATGTATATGGAAATTCGTAAGCAAAGGTTATAAGATGCAGCATAAATAACATTCTAAGTCAGATCAATAAATAAATATATAAAAGTGGGTTCCTGTTTCTTAACGAACAAAAAATTTAAACTAAACCCGCTTTCAGGATTAAATCAAGAAATTATTTATTTGTTATTAAATATTAGACAAACGGCTGAAAATCCGACAAATCTACATGATGTTTTTAAATAAATTTAATTAATCCGACAACTGCAGCAAATTCTAGAAATTTCATGCGATTCGACTTAAATCCGATTATTAGAAAGTTTTTTTTAAGAATCCTCTTTGAAGAGGATTTTTGAAATGGATTACTCTTTAATTGTTCAGATTACTGATTTTGTAGGAGGATTAAACTCCGGTTGATATGATGATAACTTTTAAAGATACATCATTTTGATTATTTATTTTTATTGCAAACCGGAACGTCACACATGTGACGAAAATTCACTCAAATGTTTAATTATGTTTCTTTAATTTTCGACTTTTGCTATTTTTTGTATAGCAATCCAAAACTCCAGATTATTTGAAAGTACTTAAAATAGTTGAAGAACTGAGCATGAGAACATGAACAATTGAACAGTTTAGAGTACTCAAGAGATTGAGCTAAGAAAAAGAAAACGTTTTTCATTAACGGGTTATTCCAGAGCTTCGGGGTGACAAAAATTTAACATTTTTGTAAATTTTTTCTGAGGATCTCAAAGCTTTTATATATATGGAAACGAGTTATTTTGGGTATTTTTTAATGAGTACATTTTAATTAGTGGTGTAGCTTTTAGATGTTTCATACATGCTAGGTACTTTGTTTATATTATATCAGTTATAACTGTATTATCTGTAGCACTAAGTATTACCAAACTTTTCCAAATTTTTGTTATTTTATATATTACATCACATTTTTACTATTTTCACAAATATCGTTCGATTCAAGTTCGATTCAACAGATTTGCATAAAGAGTAACATTTACATTGATTTCAATCAATAAAACCACGTTTTTGTTAAACACGCTTTAACGGGATGTTTAGATCAGTAAAAATTAATGTTTTCATTTGTAGGCGTGATTGTTTTCATCAAATATTGTGTCACTATTACTCAGGTTTTGCATAAAATTGTTTAAAAATACAAATGTAATTCTGAAAAAACTGCGTTTTAATTAAAAATGGATAAGTAGTAATGCCTTTAGCAATTAGTTGCCTACAATTCTGAATAAATTGCATAACATTTGACAAATTCATTGAATCACAAAACATTTTCACCATTTTGTAAGTCCTATAGCTCAAATTTTTGCGATAGTATTTATGATTTTTTAAAATCAGCTCTTATCTTTGATGTTGTTAGAAAAATTGCATATTTCTAGGCCCACTGAAGGGTCATCTTCTTAGGTGACCTGGTTATAAAGATTATGGATTAATTGTTCAAAAATACTATACCTGGATCTAATGTTTTCGCTAAATGGGCTATTATTTTGCGTGGCGTATTCAGGCGGAATGTCGTATATATGTTCCTCGTGTGGGAAATGATTGAGGCTAATATTTCGTGGTAAAGGACTGTAGTCAGGAGGAATTTCCTCCGGTTTATTGAGAATTTTCTTGGCGGGCGCTCGAATGTTTTCCACTTGAAAGGGTTCGTATCTGAAAAGATATGGAAAGGATATTTATAAAAATAGAACATTTTTAGATGAGCTAGTTCTTTATTATATAATGGTTAAAAATCGGGAGCATTTTGCATTTGTGTTTAGTTGAATAGTTTCTGACTTTAAAAATTACTTTAATAGGTTCAATAATACCAAAATTAAAACTGTATTGAAATGTTTACAATTTATTAACAGAACACATTATTGAACTCTTTTAATTAGGGTTTTAGTTATCTTCATTTTGCCCCAGACTCAAAATAAATGCACCGCACTATGCTGTAGAAAACTAAATTCTTATCGCTGGTTTATTGAACTTTTCTCGAAAATGATGAATTATATACTCGTTATCTCAAACAAAGTTGTTAGTGTTCCAAGGTTTGTGTGCCAATATTCACAAAACCACCAAATAATCCATCATAAAAATCAGGCGAAACATCAAAAAGATTGTTAGATAACAATAGCAACTCTGAACTATGAAGTAAATATTTCTAATCTATGCAGTGACTGAATATTTATTCTTGAGCGTATCACGAAAGTTTATTGGGCTTTATTAACATTTCAGCCGCCGACTAAACCGAATTAGTAAAAGTACTTTAAAATTATTGCTGTAGCCTCACACTAAGTCGTCTCAACTCACTGCGAAGTAATTGAAGTATATTAGCTTATATTTTCGTTTCATGCATAAATGCAGCCAATTTAAACTGCTTATAAAACCAGTCGGAACGGCTCATCAATTTTTCATCTGTAAGTGCAAGAATTTTCAGAAGCTGAATTTGAAAAGCTTTATCCGATTTCAGCAGCTAAGAAGCTTAAAAAACTTGCTCCTTCCAGAATCAGCTTGCTGAAAAGCTGATCTTGGACAAAACACATTTTAGATTTGCCACATATGGTGAAGAGTAATGATATGAAATGTTCTTAAAATCTATCATACTGTTATTTTTTGTTAATTAACTAAAGGCCTAAAACCCAGGCCTTTAGTTAATTTGCTACGTTGTAATCTTACAAATCTAAGAAAAAAACCAAATATGTTAACACCTTAACGTTTTATTGTATATACCTGCATTTTGCAAGCAACCGTAAAACGTACCTAACAATTCGGGTGTAGCTGGAACCACCTTCAACAAATTTTCTTCAATTGCACCTCTATCGCTTATGATCGCTCATTTGGAAATTATACTAATAAAATTTTAGCTTTTAGTACGTTTGAGAATTTGCCAAAAATCGAAACGTTAGTTTACAAGTAGTTTCATTTATCATCGTAACAATTGATCAAAATGTGTAGCATTCTCGTGTTAGCGACAGCCCAGTCTGCTAGGTTTCGCCCCTAAAATGTTTCAAAACTTTCCGTGATATTTTAGTGGTCTGCCTGGTCTCTTTTATGTTATTTTTTTTTAATATCAACCTGATTCATGGGATGTACCGCAAAAAATCCAGTGGGGCGAGATCTGGAGATCTCGCTGGCCACCGAAAACATTATATTCTCTTGTGGCTCAAGTTGGTGCTGTAGAAAATGCAAGTATCTTGTTTTCTTAACATTGTCGTCCAAGAAAAACGGCCCACATAATTGAATCTTTTATTATTCCGGCCCACACATTAGTTTTCTGTGGACGCTTTTCGTGCGCCCAATAGCGACATTTTTGGCCATTTGAGGTAAGCGAAGCCTTCTTTGTCTGAGAAAATTATCCACTCTAAAGAGATATTATTCTGATCAATAGATAGGAAAATTTCAGGCGTCGAGCTGGATCATCTGTAAGAAGCTCTTGAGCAGTTAAAGTTTTATATAAGCGTTTTTGTTCTCATATTCTAGTATTTTGTAAATTGTTTGGTAACTAAGATTACTAACACAGGCTTTGGGTGATTGGATTTTGTAAGCAGGCAATAAATTCGTCTCGTTATCAACAACAACCTGCTTGGTTTTGTTACTTGTATGACATGACCCATCTTTGGATATTGTGCCTCTATTTTACAATAAAACCTTGATTTATCGCCATATTAAAAACTATATTTTTAGCGATTTATGTTAAAATTAAGGTTTACATTCCAAAGCTAAGTAACACACATTTTGATCCATTGTTGCTTTGAAGATAAATTAAAGTTTTTAATTCGTTTTGATTTTATGCCACTCGTAAACGAAAACCGAAAATTTGATCAGTTCGATATATTACTTGTTCCACCAGCTTTCCAATACGGGGCCACCAGCCATGAGGTTGCATTTGAAAAATCCATCAAATTCTTTGGACTGTAGTAATGTTAATGATGTAAGTTTTTAGTTTAATTCATATATTCTTATAAATACAATATTACCTAGAATGTCTTCAAAACAAAAATACACTTTGGAAATAATTGATTTTTTTAACGAGGATAATTAGGTTGAAATGTCAGAGCTTTAATTATTTAAAATATTGCGTTTGTATGTAACATTTTGAATTTTGAAGTTTTAATTTACTGGTCAATTTACCTAGTTTATTCAGTTCAGGCTTAATTAGCTTAGTTGCTCATAAAATGTTTTGTTCTTTATATTGCGCATATGAAATAACGTTCGATAAAATTAGAATCATAAAAACCAGCGGATTTCGCATTTCGATGCAGAAAATATCAATTTATATGCATTTGACTACTTGGAAAATGTCACGCTAAAAGCATCACATGAAATTTTCATATTGAAACTGAAAATAAAATAAATTAAATAATTTGTGTTTTTATGAGATATCAGTCGAGCTACTTTTAAAGCTCTTATTAGTTGAAAGTGATTAGTTAAAGTTGAAATTAGAGACCGATCTTAGGCGGGACGCGTAAATCACCTGCGGAAAAATAGCCATAAAAACCGAGCGTGTACCTACTTTATCCACGATCCACCATCATTGGCATATGGAAGTTAAATGATAAAGTGTACTTAGGCGAACAGCAAATTACGCTATATTAATGTATTGTTAATTGTACTATTACTGTTCAAAATATGATTATTTTAGTGAATTATACTTAAGCTAATGCAATTAGATGACAAAACATTCGAAATAATCTTCTTGTCTTAAGTCTCAAATTGAATAAGTCGCATTTAATTCTAATATTTAAATCGTCAACTCAATAAAATATTTCCTGATTAAGCTAAAAATATTGCGGAAAACACACTTGTTTCCTTATTGTTTGAATATTTATATAAATAAAAAAATATTTTAATTTTTTAAGTTTGTGTGAAGATTTTGTGGAAAATTCAAACCCATCAATATACCTTTAAAAGGCCAGATTAGGTAATGAAAAATAGGTTTTTATATATATATTATATATATTTCGTTCAAATATTTACATATATTTCGTTCAAACGTTTGTGTTCTTTCAAACTTTTATTAACCAATCAAGGACCTATGAAAATAGTTATGTTCTCAAATTCATTAGCACTTCAAATAATTATAGCGGAATTGTTCGAACTTCCTACCTAGAATCCTTAATAAATGACTTCTCAATAAGTTTGGCACGTGGAATAAGTTGAGCTCTTCTTCTGTGATTCTCGGTAGTCTCGATGTAATCCAGGCTATAAAACAAGTTCTCTCGTGAAATGGCCAAACTTCGTGTCCTTCTTAAAGTCGATTCTTCATCCAAATTACATTCCTCCCAAGGAATTCTCGATACGTTGTCTAGGCTTCCCCTGGAGTATTTGTCTTTTAAACTGGTACGGATTCTGAAACAATTTAAATAGTCTATTTCTCATATTTTCACGGTTTTCTTTGCCACATTTTTGTGTGTTTTATTTTCCTTCCACAAATATGTAACACGCACCATTAAGTGTTGATGGTATTATTTCAATAAATGTATTGGATCAATAACTAAGTAATGTGAGCCAAAGCCTACATAATTATATTTCAAAGGGAAATTACGAAAGGCTTGTGGTAGCAAACATTGCCTCAAAATTACTAAAGTTATTCGAAATTGTCATTCAATTAACTGCCGTGTTCGACAAAATGATTAATGAAGTTACACGTCGGCTATAATTTGATAGCTTGCTAAAATTTTGATATTTAATTTGCAGGCATTTCGAAAAGGGTATTTAATTCGAAGTTAACTTGTGGATAATTTATTAAATATTATACTAAAACGGTTAAGTACACCGATTTTAGGCCAGACCAGACTACCGTTCATATTCAAAGTGATCAGTACTATTCAAAGTTGATCAGCAATTGAAATGGCCCTGTGAAACATTGGGAATATTTATGTTGATAACTTTAGATTGAATTATTAAATTCATCAGACTGACATGAAATATGGCAAACCACAGAATAATAAAAAAATATGTATTTGATAAACAGGTTTTTTTTTGTAACAAGGTCATAGCAGAGCGCATCACGCCATATAAAACTAAAGGTTCTAGTTTTTTCCGCAAAAGAGTACGCAGAAGTAAGTCTTATTACACATTTGAAAATGTATAAAGTTATGGTTGTTTAAATCAATCTTCTAAGTAAATTGTCTTTATACCATATTTCTTTATATCAAAGAAGAAAATTATTCAATATTTCATTCATTTCAGTGTAATAGAGTGTAGTACCATTTTTTAAAGTAAATTATTGCGTAATTCTCAAACATTTTAATAAATGAGATACACTTTTAATAGCCTAGACCGAATTAATAATGCAAAAAATACTCATTCCGCTTTACTTTTAATAATACAAAAATTAAATTTGAACTTATGGTTTTAAAGCAATTATCCAGTAATTGAAGCACGTTTTTATCTGCTATTACAAAGCATATTTTACATCACAAGGTCTTGAAGATATTCCCGGATTTTTAAAGCATTTGAAATAATTTACCTACGTACTGAACGTGTCCTATTTTGAATGTCACATGTATTATTTTGAAAGCTTCTGCTTTCTGAAAGTGTAATTAGAAGAGTTTATCCGTAGTAAAATTTTTTTAAATAAAAGCCAAAAGTGGTTGGCTAAATTATTAATTTTCAGTAACTAATTAAGTAATAACACTGCTTATTTTCTACTTCAACTGCTTAATTTATTGAAATTTAATTTATTGTATTTCGTAAATGATTGTCATGTTTCTTTGCTGAGTTATTTAAATACTTATAACATTTGAGATTATGTATTTCCAACATTGATTTTTGATTGTCTTTATTATTTGATACTCCATGAACATGAAGGTGATAGTTTGTTCCATAATTTGTCCTAAAATCTGGCTGTTCTGTGGGTTGGGTTCTGGCAGACCGAGGGGTCGGTAATTTTCCATCTTGGTAATTAATTATTAAAATTATCTCCGTTTTTTTGTATGTGTATCACCTGCGCTGTTTTCCACTGTCGGGGCACGCTTCGCAGGCATTTATTTATTGGGCAGAGCAGAAACTTTTTCCAGAATATTTTCGCCTCCCTCCCGGATTATATCTTTGTCACTTCTTTTTTTTTAATGTCAGGAATATCTTCTGATTCTCATTCTACCGTTTCCTTCGTTTTAGGAGGATGTTTTAGTTTCGTATAGGTCTATATAGAATTCTTCTATTATAAGCAAGATATTATCTCTTGCGCTTGTACAATTAGGTAAGAATTGTTTTTATCAAAATTTATTGAACACTTATTTTCAAAAGTTAACAACAAGATGATGAAGTCACAATATTGATATTTTTAGTAAGTATTTTTAGTTAGCATTTGAATTTTATAAATCAGACAATAACTAATTAGACACAGAATATCTGACGAATGGTAATCTGGCCAAAACTGTTATTTGACTCAAAGTTCAGATTAAAAAGATCCATGAAATTATCTTGCACTCTTTAAAGCGGGTTTAAAGAAATCACAAATTTTTATAAATTATAGTGAGAGTAACAGAGTAGTGATGCTCAGATAAATCGTACCTTTTTATATTCCAAATATTACTAATAGCTCTAAGATTTCAAAGAACTTGCCGAAAATCTAAATCTAAACGTTTTATAAAATTTGATGAAAAAACCACTTAGATGTGGCATTGCACGAGAATGGCAATACCAATCCCAATTTCAAAGTCAGAAGTTGTTAATGTGTTGTTTTTATATACCCTTAAAAATAATCTTCCTATAAGAATTAATACATGTAGTAAATATAATGTGTGTTAAATTCAACTGATTTCTCTATCCTACCAATTTTCGTAAATACCTCCTAGTCTGTCGCCAGATCACTCAATTAAAGGTCGGATTTTTAGTTTCAATTGGCCATTAGCAATAACTGTACCTTAATTAAATTTTTGTCATTAATGTTTGCTAAATGTACCTGTTTTGTATAATCTCCTTTTGATATCAGGAAACGTTTATTAAACGACTCGCTTTGTCTCTTTACATTTTTCATTGGTATGAATAAACGCTCATATCAGTTCTCCCTTTACGCAAATATGGAAACAACTGTCGTGTGTTCTCGTCATTGAACCATGTTATCGAAAGATTTCGGATGTAGACACAAGGAGAAGAAAGGACGAAGATAAATATACAAGAAATACATCTTTGAAACGGAAATAAAGAATCTACAAATTTACAGAAAACCATTTGCGAGGACAACTTACCAGATTAACAACCCTGATATCCAGGAAATGCTTTCGCATATAAGAAATTTTAAAGTTTTGAGGCAAATAAGCCGATTTAGAAGTTACTTGATATATTATAAAAATAAACGTGTTTGGCACAGGAGTTCATCCGTTTGAACTCATGAAGAAACTTTATTGGACATCAGTGATCGGATGTTGAACTTGTGCTGACCCTTTCACACACTACAAAGTTGCAATATCGAGAAACAAAGTTGTGCAGCAAACTCCTTGTGTTTCTAAGAGCGTTGTAGCTGAAGTGCCTTACATAACTTTCAGTTAGTTTTTTGGAAGAGCACATTTCTTGGTGTCGGTAGCAGGATGAAATACGAGAGAAGAATTCAAGTCGAAGTATTGACATTAAAAAATATAATTGATCAACAACATGTAAATAAATAGAACGGCAGGATCGGTTTAACTTTGTCATTAATGCAAGCTGAAACTCAAGACGCAATGTGATCCTCGACCTGGTAGGAACAGATAAGTAACAAAAACTACAAATCAACCAAACAAAGGCGTTTTTTGCGCTTCTACTTGTGGCGCACACCTTGGAAAATTTATCTTTTGTTCGGCTTATTACGTATTCTTGGTAACACATAATACGAAACACAATGGCAACGATATAATCCTGTTCTGTCGACGGTTCTAGAGTTATAGACCGCAAAAACTCTCCCTTAAGTAGTTGGAAAGAAGAGAATTAGATGGAGAGAAGAGATTCTCATTGGGAAGGAGATTTAGTTATAACGTTATTCGTCAGAAAAGCAGCGAATTTAAAATAAAGTCCATTGAACATGTGGAAACAATACAACGATACAATGTATAACCGGAAGAATCTCGAAACAAACACTCTCCTGAATTATTTACACGTACTTAAGAAAACTCTGTTGTTTGTTTGTTTTATGTTTAATAATAATGACTGCATATGTTTTATACATATTATTCACTGTTGGTCAGATATCATATACATACCTTGCTCGTGATAAAGTATCGACAATGGCATACATTATATCAATATGAAGTAGTTGGGATAATATTAATGAGCTATGATTATTTTACTGTGGTGCTACTAGGTGATTTTACTAGGTGCTGATTACCTGGCTTGTGGTTTGGATTTACTCGATCGCCATCTGATGAAATCGGCTGATGTTGACGAAACGTTTAGGTTTAACTTCAGATTATTAATGCATGTATCTCGTTCATGCCTGTAACAAATAGACCTCTAGTAAAAATAAATGTTTAAGTCGCAGACGAGCAACTATATATCTAAAAGCAGCAGAAATACATGGTCTTCAAAAAGGATGCGGAAAATGTTTTCGTGAGTTCAGTAGGAAAGTTGTAAATATATGGCGTCCTGCAAGCAAATAATCAAAATGGTACATCATTTGGCTCAAACGAAGACGATCTGAACTAACTTTTATGAAGAAAAATTGTGAGACTCTTAAAAAAATGTTTTTTGAAATATTCGGAGAATGATACGGGGGATTTTAATGGAACTTACAGTATTTTTTCTTATGTAAGACTCATATAATAAGAGCAATAAGTAAGCAATAGAGTTCATCCGCTTTGAACAAGTAGTGAAGTAATGAGTGTGTGTGTGTGAAGTATAAAATGTTTTTGAACATCTTTGATCATCAACAGCAGGTGATCCGCACATTTTTTCGTAAGAGTAGTTCGTCAGATCGTCTTATTTTTAGCCAAAGAATGTCGCAGTATTTTTTTGATCATGTGCTTACAGGACACCCTGTCTGTTTTACCGCAGGATAGTAAAGTTACATTGTAGATGGGAGAAAAGCAAATCAGATATGCAGTTTTTACCGTTTGAGAAGATTAGAAATAACAAAGAAGAATATGATGATCATTCGAAACATGAGGGGCTTGGTATAAGAAATTGCATATGGTTTCGAATATGTTAAATCTCCTCATGCAATAATACGGTTCCTTTAATAATGCAATGTAATGTAATTTCTTGAACCTGTATAATGCTCATTTAGCAATACTGCAGAACTAACAGGTTAGAAACCTGCACTCGGGGGCCTGTAGGTAACGTGCATCTGAACCTGTATTTCTGCGAACCATGTATGACAAAAACGGTCAATACATTTTTTGCATTCGACAGAGAGAATAATAAACGTGGAATGTTTCGAAAACATTTGCTGCAGGTTGTAAATTTAAGAGGGATAAGGTTAATATGAGTAAAGGAAAGTAAAAGAAGCTATAAAACAGAGAGTAATGTGTCTCTTTAGAACTGTGATCACGAAGACTTGCAATAGAGCATTTTTTGTGAACTGTTGAGGCTGATAATCGCGATTTAGCTTCAACTAAGCAGCTTTAAAGTGTCTTGAGGAGAAGAGTGAATTATTAACAGCCTGCTCAAATTAAGATTCGTTGTTAATATCCAAACCATCTTCATACCACCAAACCGCCCACTTTTAATGCAGCCGATGGATCAACATGTTATCCAAAAAATAAAGTCCTTGTATAAAAATAAATTGCTGATCTATATTATATCTCAGGATTCTTAAACCATTTGTCCTTAAACGTGTTTACGACTTAATTTCTGATCGGGCGCTACGATTCTTTCTTACGCTGAGAATTGAAACAGTTTCTATAAACTTCTGTACTAATTCCACCACATGCTTTCGACTTACAAGCTTCTCCATAACGATGGTTGAAAGCAGTGCTGCTTGACTCAAACATTTTTCACTTGCAAAAGGTAATTAAATAATGTGAATTCTCTTTGCAACCAAATTTTGAATACTTACAATACTTCAGCTTATTTTAAAGAGCTTCAATAGATTCTATTTCAGTTAAACAAATGTTGATTACAACAAAATTTGTACAGCATTATATTTCTAATAATATAAATAATATAATGAATACATCATTTGATTATTTCGAAACGTTCTCAAACTCTAATGACTTAGGAAGATTTGATATGTTTGATGCTAGTGAAACAATATTCTTCTTCAGAAAACCACTGCAGTTCATGCAAATTTATAT